>NC_133661.1:254429712-254734712 GCF_037893015.1 Macrotis lagotis
ATCACTTAATTTCTATAATTACCAACAAGGTCCCATCATAACAGTCATCCTTCTTCATGCACAGTGAGCACAGCATGATTATATCATTCTCAATCTTTCAGTCAATTGCAAAAAGCCAATTAAAAAGATCTAGCTCATTCCTGAGTATGGTTTAAAATAATATTCTGATTTCCTATGAATATTCTCAAAGGATCCTCAATTCATGTACATATGATTCATCAAAAAAAATCATAAAGCTATAACCAGAAAAGTAGTAAGCATATATAGGTTGATTATATGCTGCATTGATTTCTCTGTTGAATTTTTAGCCACCAATGAAGTCTGGGATTGTTATCTCATCTTATATATTTTCCTCTTCTTCAGACACCTTGCATATTAGCCCTCTCACAATACTGTCTCCTCCAGCACATCACCTTTCTATAGACCTGGGTCACTACAACTGTTTTCTTTAATTGTCATTTCCACCACTACCATAAGCAAATCTAAAACAGAGATGTTATGGTCCAAGTACCAGTGTTCTTTATAGTGAAAGTATTTTATTATAGTAAGATTTACGAAAATTTTTAATTTTTTCTAGTGGTCCTCTTTCCATTTTAATAAATTCTCTGGGAATGGCTGCACTTAAGTGGATCTCTTGCCAAGTTTTCTTTAAACTGCTTTTATCCTCCATCACTTCTCTTTATTTGAGGAAATGATACTGCTCATAATTGTCTCTTACCCCTTCTTTTTGAGATTTTACAAAGCAGTTTATATTGTAAATCAGAGTTGGCTCTGACCCATCATTTCTCTCCAGTCTGCAAGTATCTCAAATATTTGCTGACTTAAGGTATTTTCTGACCTCTTTTTGTCATTTTGGTCTGTATATAGAATTACGATAGATAAATATATTTCTGTATAAAATTACTATGATTCATGTTAATGTCATTTCTGATGTTAATTTCACATTTCTCATTACTGATTATTTTTTTCACTAGTTCAGAATGTAGTTTTTCAACTATGCACATTTTTCTTAGTATTTCTTCTTAGTGCTCTTTACTAATTCCCTAGCAATTCGGTGATCTCAATGTACACATAAACTCAATTCAGGGACAAACTCATTTCAAATAAGTATTTTCCTATATTTTTAGGATTCAACTTTGTTAATTTTTTCCATATTGTATATTACTTTCCCTTTAGTTTTTTATTTGTAGCAAAAATATCAAGTTGATATTCAGTTCTTGCGACAATATAGCCATTCTTTGGTCACTGGACAAGCACTTCACATTTGTAGAACCAACAAATTTATAGCATCCTAAAAATTTTTAATTTAAGCAATTTTCATTACCTTTCACACTACTCTACTACAACTATTTTAGACATTCTATTGGGCTAGGCACAAGATTTAACTGTAAAATATTCAAGAACTCTCTAAACTTTTTCACTTAGTAAGCCCATGACCTCTCATGGATTACATTAGCATCTTTACACAGATGACTCCATGATCTATCCCAAGCTCCAGTCATGCATCACCAAGTTCATCTCTTAAACATTTCAAACTAGATGTTCCATAAGCATCTCAAATTTAACACATTCAAAACTCATCTTTTCTTGAAAACTTACCCCCTACTAGTATATTTCCATATTAATGCTGAAGGAATGATCATCCTAATCAATCACTCAGGTTCAAAAGCTCAATGTCACCCTCAACTCCTTCATTCTCATCCAACAAATCCAACCAGTTGCCAAATCTTAGCTTTCCATCTCCGTAGCATAACTCTCTTGTGTAAGTTCTCTCTATAATCACAGACAACACCCTAGGTCAGGTCCTCATGATTGCATGTTGCCTCCAAGATCAAATATGTATGTATAATATATATAATCTCTAATTTTTTAAAGTTTTTCACAGCTGGGCTAACTCCTAACGTCCCAGTACTTTCTTCCACACAACTCTATGGTTCAAATCACATGATGATACTCCAATTTCTATTTCTTTGCCTCACAAATTGCTTACCTCTAGCATTCTTCCATCAGTTTCCCAATGCATCATTTAGATTCTTTCCAGAGGCAATTGAGTCCCTGCACTCAAACTCAAAAGCATATCATTCAGGTTTTTTTGGTGACTAGAGGTATCTTAGGGGACAAGAAATATTGTGTTAAGGGGAGATTTTAACAACACAAGTCCGAGTGTAAAACTTAATTATCCAACTAAATAGGCAGAATCAGATATTATTACCAAGTTAAGTAAGCTCTCTACCTATCTAGCCATGCTATGAGTTTATTTAAAGGTAATTATGTTTTGAATAAACCAAGTTAAAATTAACAAGCAATTTTAACATAACTTGAAGACTAATCCCCACATTAAAATGCCATGGTCTTGATATAGCATCTCAGTGAACACTGTCTTTATGGATATGGACCTAAGGGATATGAATCACAATAATGAACCTATCCTGGGTCCTCAATGGACTAAGTTAATAATGCAAGTCAGTTGTTTAAAGTCACTATCTATTTTTAAACTAAAGTCAGGTTCTAAATTTGACCTACATTAAAATTTTAATCAGTGAAGAATGACCAGCTGAGATCTTTAAACAGTTCAGAGAGACCCAAATAAAGTTAATTTTGTCCTAAACAAAGGCTACTTTAAGCAACTATATTCACTTAGGAAACAGAAGTAGCAGCTGTGAATGGAAGCATCCAACAGCTGAGGTGCTAGTGAATTCACCAAATCAAAATCAAGGGTTTGGCAAAACTAATTGTGATTCAAAGAACAGTCTATCATTCTAAAGTGAATGAAACTATCTCAAGTTAAAATGTATACCACATCTAAGGCTTCTTTTTTACATAAGCCAACCTGCAATCTGCCCTGACATACCTAAACTAGCAGACTGAACACCAGACCTCCAGCATCCATACTACTAACATCTTATGTTTCTATAATCCAATTTCAGGACCCATTATCTCTCCCCTCTACCACTGAAATAATCTTCTAATTAGTGTCACTGCCTCAAAACTTTCTCCTTACCTAAATATATCCTCCATTCCATTGCCAGTAGATTGAGCTAAAACTCAAATCTGACCAAATCACCCTCCTATTCAATACATTTCAGTGTCAATAAACTACAGGTTCATCCACCCAAAGGGCAACAAAAATGTGTATACCTTTTGATCCAGCAATACCACTATTGGGTCTATACCCTGAAGAGATGATGAAAAAGGGTAAAAACATCACTTATACAAAAATATTCATAGCAGCCCTGTTTGTGTGGCAAAGAATTGGAAATTAAGTGAACATTCACTATGGTATATGTATGTCATGGAACACTATTGTTCTATAAGAAACCAGGAGGGATGGGAATTCAGGGAAGCCTGGAGGGTTGTGCATGAACAGATGCTGAGTGAAATGAGCAGAACCAGAAAAACACTGTATACCCTAACAGCAACATGGGGGTGATGATCAACCTTGATGAACTCGCTCATTCCATCAGTGCAACAATCAGGGATAATTTTGGACTCTCTGCACTGGAGAATATCATTTATATCCAGAGAAAGAACTGTGGAGTTTGAACAAAGACCAAGGACTTTTACCTTAATTTAGGGGGAAAAAAACTAATACCTTTTTGTCTGATCTTGCTATCTCTTACACTTTATGTTTCTTCCTTAAGGATATAATTTCTCAGGGGTGGTTAGGTGGCATAGTGGATAAAGCACCTTGGAGTCAGGAGTACCTGGGTTCAAATCCGGTCTCAGACACTTAATAATTACCTAGCTGTGTGGCCTTGGGCAAGCCACTTAACCCCATTTGCCTTGCAAAAAAAAAAAAAGGATATGATTTCTCTCTCATCACACTCAAGTTGGATCAATGTATATCATGGAAATAATGTAAAGACTGACAAATTGCCTTCTGTGGGGGGTGGGGGATAGGAAGTAAGATTAGGGGAAAAATTGTAAAACTCAAAATAAATAAAATCTATAATTAAAATAATTTTAAAAATAAACTATAAGATCAAATATCAAATTCTTCTGTTTGGCATTTAGAAGTTCTTTATAATCTGGACATTTCAGATCTTTTCAATATTCTTTTTGTTGTTGTTGTTGTTGTTGTTGTTTGTCCCAAGGCATTGAGGTTAAGTGACTTGCCCAAGGTCACACAGGTAATTATCAGGTATTTGAGGCTGGATTTGAACTACAGGGCCAGTGCTCTATCCACTGCATCAAATAGCAGCTCCTCTTTCCAGTATTCTTAACACTGGGGCTCATCCCTTGTCCTATGCCCTATGTGGTCCATAATGGCCCTGGTTGCTGCTCCTCACACAAGACATCCCACCTACCATCTCCTACACTCTTTCCCCAGCTTCAATTCTTTTAATTTACCTAGTTTCCTTCAAAACACAGCTCAACACCCAAATTCTGCAGAAGACCTTTTTCCCTGTCTCCTTTTGCCCTGCCAGTCACAGCTGCTAAGGTTCACTGCCTTCCCCTCTCTATATAGAGATCTTTACATAACACACTCTCCCCCCAGCCCCACCATTCCCCCACCATCTTTACATAACACGCTCTCCCCCCCAGCCCCACCACTACCCCCACTAAATGTAGTTCCTGAGAGGCAGGGTCAGTTTTAGTCTTCCTTTGTACTCCAAACACTTCAAAAACATCTGTTACATTGTAAAAGTTTCATAAATGTCTGATCCATCTACTCAGCTTTTCAACTCCTACCTTGGGGTTGAACTCTCTCTTCAGAGGAAACTGAAACTAGTCAAGGACATTATATCCTATATCCAGCTGGCAGGAAATCACACTGTGCTTCACATTCCACCCTGCCTGCACCAGCCAACACCCCTCCTTCAGTGCAAAAGTATTACTTGCTCACAGCATTGTAATTAAAAAAAAATACCATAATTTTGAAAAAGATGTATTCTATGGATTAGAGAAATGCAAATTAAAACAATTCTGAGGTATACCTCACACCTCTCAGATTGATTAATATAACAGGAAAAGAAAAATTATAAATATTGAGGAGACAAGGAAAAATTAGGACACCTGATGCACTGGCGGTAGAGTTGTGCACAAATCCAACCATTCTGGAAAGCACTTTGGAACTATGTCCCTTTGATCCAGCAATAATACTAGAAGGTCTAGGTTTCAACAGGAATAAAAGAGTATAAAAATATTTATAGTGGCTCTTCTCCATGGTGAAAAAGAACTGGAAATTGAGGGTAAATTCATCAACTGGGGAGTGGCTAATAAGTTGTGGTATATGATTGTCATGTTAATACTACTGTGCTCTAAGAAATGATGAGCAGGATGCTCTCAGAAAAACTTGGAGAGACTTAATGATTTGATGCAAAATGAACTGAGCAGAACCAGGAGAGCCCTATAACCAGTAGCAGTAATACTGCAATTCACAGAAAATCATTACTGTGAATTACTTGGCTATTCTCAGCAACACCAAGAGCCAAAATAATTCCAAAGGAATTAGGAAGAAAAATGCTATCCTCACCTCCTCCAGGGAAAGACCTGATAAAGTTTTCGAATTGCAAATGAAAGCACATTATTTTTTAAAACTTTGTTTATGGGGGGGGGGGGGGGGGGGGGGGGGGGTTGGGGGAGGGTGTTTCCTTTAGCAACATAACTAATATGGAAATGGTTTGCATGACTAAACATATATAAGGTATATCAAATTACTTGCCTTTTCAGCAACAGGAGAAGGGAAGGGGGAAGAATCTGGAAATGAAAATTATAAAAAAACCAACTCAAAAAAATGAAAAAAACACAACAAAGTTTCAATCAATTGCAATAATATTCCACTAATCTTTCTTCTCACTTCCCCAAACCAAAAGGTCCTTTCCCTAGTTATCACTTGATGATATATTTCACCTCTACCATAAGAATTTGAGCTTCTTAATAGCAGGAGGTATTTCAATGTTTGTCTTTGTATTCCTAACACTTAATACACAGAGCTTTAAAGAATGCATTTTAATTATCTCATTCAAAGACAAAAGGAAATTAAAGTCTTCTACAGCAAATTCACTCAAACAGTGACAGGACCAGATAGGTCATTATATTCTCCCCCATTGCCAGAGTATCTCAGTATGTGTGTGTGTGTGTGTGGGGGGGGACTAATTAATAGAATGAGAGTCTGGAAAGGATATAGTTTCATGGCTAAATAATGAATGAGGCTGAAATGAATGTGCTTGGTAAATTATACCATGTGGTCCTCAGTTTTCTCATCTGGAAAATCGCCATCTATTGTGTGGCAATCTTATGAAAAACAATTAACTTTATTAACAAATATTTCGATTAAAACAAAATCATTTTACCTTAAAATAGTACAGCAGGTGTGGTACAAGTACAAAGTACTCATAAAGTACTGTGTTGCATCACTGATTTGGGTATCCTTTAGTTAAATAATACCCCCCTTCATATCATAAAAAAACCTAAATTTGAGTATAATATACGTTTTCTAATGGATAACATGATTTTTAAAACTATGAGGAGAATGTGTGGATTCTTAAGATCAACAGAAAATTTTAGATCTAAATTTTCCTTGTATAACTCCTTGAACAAACCAAAGGAAAACATTTTGTTGTCGAATATGTTGAGTTTGTAGAGAGTTGTATTTGACTTTTTTTTTAGTTTTCTTTTTACAAGGCAATGCAGTTAAGTGGCTTGCCCAGGGCAGCACAGCTAGGTAGAGTTGTATTTGAACTCCAATGCAGAAACATGCTACCTGGGTGGTCCTTGAAAAGTCAAGTCACTTCCTTGTGCTTCAGTTTTCTCATCTGTAAAATGAGCATTATTTCAGCACCATTATATCAGCAGCCAGACAAATCTCAACAGCATTATTCACCTCTTCAAAGGGAGTCAAGATAGCCCTACATGTACATGAGTAAAATGTTTTATTATCCAGGGTGATTTTCTTTTTAAGATTTTGACCTATTTCTTCCCCACTGAGTTATGATACTTCTCATCTCCTATATGATTATGTGTAAAATACATATGTGTATATTTATACTTACGTAAATAACGAATCCTTTCCTTAGTATGTAAATGTATTTACCACTGATATATTTTTGGACCTTCCAGTAATTTCACTGGTAAAAGGAATTCTCTGGGGAAAAAACTGTCTTCTGTGGAACAGAATGTGCGTTAAGTGTCTTGACCAGGTGTTACCCAATAGGTGCATGATAGATGTGGTCAGTCAGATCAACCCAGGTCTCAGAACCCAATCCAAATGCATAAGTCAGTTTGTAAACCTTTAAGTGCTGCATAAATGTTGACTCTTACTACAAATGAGCCTTCATAAAGAATATACTCATAGTTTAACATGAGTGAGGTATAGTGAATATACTCTACAGTAGAAGATCTCAAATTAATACCAAGAAGAACTCCACCCTGAAGAGTCATTAGTCCTGGCAAGAATAATATATGACGCTCCAAAGAATATCATGGTAGCAATAATAACTGGTCATATTTTGGTAGTACTTCATGTTTACAAGTACTTAGTGTACTGCAATATGAGAAAAGTACTACAAGTGAAATGATGCTCATTTTACAAATGAGTAAACTGAAGCACAAGGACTTTTCAAGGACCATCCAGGTAGCATGTTTTTGCATTGGGATCCAAATACAACTCTCTACAAACTCAACATTATTCGACAACAAAATGTTTTCCTTTGTTTTGTTCAAGGAGATATATACAAGGAAAATAAGTGAGGTTATAGGCAGTGGAAACATTGAAAAGGGGGTAGGTATATGAGCAAAGAAATAGAATCAATGGTGATGACTTATTTTGTTAGGGACTTGGGGATCATAACATCTTTGAGGAAATGCTTCTTATAAAAAAGACTTCTTGAACAAACCATTATTCTCATTAATTTGCTAACTAACTTTGACTTTATCAACAGTGCAGAGATGATTAGGAGACAAGTCAAAAGTGAAAATATTTTATTTCTATAAAAGGTCTTTTAGATATCATGGGAAACAAGTATCTGAAATTTAAAAGTATGATAAAGATATAGTGCTCAAATAAAAGATTAACAAAATCTTGGGCCATTTGCCAAAACTTCTCTTTAAAACTACAATGTAAATAAGCTGAGAAGCTCTCCCAGAGATCAGTGCTTAAATATAACTTCTGTCTTCATGAGAACTTAGGCTCAGAAACTAATAATCCCCAATATGGCATGTGTAGAATATTTGGAGAACAATGTACTCAACAAGGCACAATGAAGAGAATAATCTAGTGGTAACTGCTGTGCTCAGGTTGCCTTATCCTTCTCTCTTCTCCATCTGAACGGTCAAAATACAGAGGCTCAGAAGCCCAGAATCTTACTTGGCATTGAGAGGACAGTCTTCTATAGCTCTATACCATCTTCTCTTAGATCTCTAAAAAGCCAGCTTGGTAGGACAGTATCTAACATGGGAATTCAGGTCTTCTCGAACTAAATTCAAATCCTGCTTCCAACACTAGTTGTATGGCCCAGAGAAATATCACTTAACCTCTCTAAGATTCCTCACTATAAAATGGGGATAATAGTAGCACCTACCATACAGGATGAGTAGCTAGGTGTGGTTCAGTGGATAAATCACATGCTTGAAATTAAAGAGACTCATCTTCTTGAGTTCAGACTGTGTGATCCTTGGCAAGTCACCTAACCCTGTTAGCTTCAGTCTCCCATCTGCAAAATGAGCTAGACAAGGAAATGGCTAATCACTTCAGAAAACCCAGAAATGGTATCACAAAGAGCTGGATACAACTGAAACAGCTGAACAACAGCAACTTATGATTGCTGTGTTGATAAAATGAAATCATATGCTTTGCAAACTTTAAAGTATTATATAAGAATGTTAGCTATTATTATCAGGAAGTAACACAAAGTAATCTTTTAAAAACTGAACCTTTTTTTACTTAAATGAACAAAAGGAGCAGCTTTCCTACAAGATCTCTTCTCTCAATGGCATTGATTTTACAACCAACAAACTGATCTGTACTTCAGCAGGTAATCTCTTTTGAAAGTTTGAATGTTTTCTATGTCAAAAGCTACAGCTAAAAGAAAATTACACAGCAGGAACAAAGGGTTATAAAGACCTTTTATAAATCATTTTTAAGTCCCAGCTTTATATGATTAAATAATAATCAGGATCACAAAAACCAACAATTCCTATACAAGTATTATTCTCTGTTCCAGAGAAACGCCACATGGAATACAGGGATGACCATAAAAGAACAGCGTGCAATGTCAATCTGTTCTATTTCTGAAATCTAAATTGCTATCATTCATATTCTATATGAATGAAACTATTTTTTGAAAACTAGCAGAATTCTTAATGATCAACTATATGTGAACAAAGAATAAATAACAAAAACAGAAAGTGAATGCTGCATAATATTAATGACCAAGCTTGACCAGAAGACAAAATGAGAAAATAAGCTTCCTTCCCTTCTTTGCAAAGATGAAGAGAGCTGGAGAAGCACTGCATATACTGACTCAGTAGATGGATTGATTAGTTTTGTTGCTTTTCTCCCCCTTTTTTCTTTTTAATTCTTCATTAGAAGGGATAATTAACAGCAAAGGAGAGGGAAAACAAGAATATTAAGAAAAAATCAGTCAAAAAGCTTTACATTTGAAAAGAGAATAACCAGAAAGATTTCTTTGAAAAAATAAATTCAAAGGGTAGGTAGGTGGAGCAGTGGATAGAGCACTAGCTCTGGTGTCAGGAGGACCTGAGTTCAACTTTGACCTCAGATACTTGACACTAGGCTGTATAACCTTGGGCAAGTCACTAAACCCCATTGTCTTATAAAAAAACAAACAAAATATTCAGGAACCATTTATTATCAACTATGAGAGGAGATCTAAGACGACGGGTCCTAAGTGAAATGCAAAGATAAGATTCAGTTAATCCCTGACTTCATGGGACTTACACTCCAGTAAACCAGACCCCTCATTGGTCACTTCCCATATGTATGCACCCTTTTCATATTTGCCTCTTAGAATTCCTAACTTCCTTCACAGCTCAG
This sequence comes from Macrotis lagotis, assembly GCF_037893015.1. Taxonomy (NCBI): domain Eukaryota; kingdom Metazoa; phylum Chordata; class Mammalia; order Peramelemorphia; family Peramelidae; genus Macrotis; species Macrotis lagotis. The sequence goes on from NC_133661.1 coordinate 254,439,710, forward strand.
CTCAAGAACATTCTTCTACATGGAGAATTTCCTGAATCCCACAACTTCAAGTGCTTGTCAAAAAAACAAAACAAAAAATAAATGCTTACCTTTTATTATTTCTGTATTTATACAGGTACATATTTTTTCCGATATAGGTTCAGTTCCTTAAGAACAAGGACCATTCCATTTTTTGTTTATGAATCCCCAGTACCTAGTATAATGACTGACACATAGTATGCTGGTTTAAAAAAATGTTTATTCATTGATTGATGGAGAATTAGTAAGGAGGTGTGACACATATGCAAATGACTAACAAAATAAGGAAGTGCATTTTTAAAAGTACAAATTAAAGTCATTAAAGATGTGCAGATGGGCAAAAGAGGGAGGGCAGAATCAGAAGATCCCAGACAACCCACAAATCCAAGGGAAATGACAGAACCAACATAAATATCCTTTCATCAAAACCTGATGAAGTCATTACAGAGCTTTAAAGTCGCACTGTGAGAGTTCAAGAACAGGGACTTTTTGTCAATTTTTGTATCCCCCCCTTGGCAAAGTGCATGGAATATAGTATTCAATTAATAAATGCTTAGTGACTCGACTTGCCAAAAGAAAATTCAAAAGACAATGCTATAAAAAATATTTCAAAATTCTAAACAGTACTGAAACTTATATTTTAATCATTCTATTTTCCTCTATAACTGCTTTCTGAACACATACCATAATTAGCATGTTTCTCCCAGGATCTTTACAGTTGTTCTACAAAACGTACAACTCAAAAATCAACAGAAATAAAATTAACTGCTTTTCTATTTTTCTGTAGACATTTAAATTATCTGTTTGGTTTAATGTGCCTTTTAAAACATTTCATCTAAACCCAATCAATAGGACTGGCAGAATGCTGTTTGGGAATCACTCATAGTAGTTTTAAGAGGTTCAACATTTTACAGGATTGTTGTAGTTATATGAGAAAGTTACAAATAAAAATGCCCTAGATAACAAAAACACCAACTGAGTTGGAAAGACCTTTTTAGGAATAATTACTCATTTAACCATTAGGCCACAATGTCTAGTACAATGTGACCTAAAAAAAAACTAGGAATATAAGCATGCTCATTAATATAGATGCACCCCCCAGATGATATTGACAAAAAACTTTATTTTCATAACCAAGATGAAGTATCAGATTCCCTTCTGGGACTCACGGGTTGAATTTACCTCTGGTTGTATTAGTTGTCTTATTTAATATCATTGCATGGGAATTGAGTCAAGTAATTCTTCCCCTCAATTTAGAACTCTCATTTCCTTTGATATTCATTCAAGTTTTTCTCATTAAGCGCACAGTTTGCTTTATAATATCTACCATGTAAGTCTTAAGCAGTATACAATAATGAGAATGAGAATTTCATAGTTCTGAAATGTATGTTAGAAGATGCTTCAATGTGCATTAATATATGTTGCTAGGGACTTTAAAAAATATTTTTCCAGGGATCAAAGAATTTAAAGGCAACTTAAGTAAGAAAAAAAGATTGCTAAACATTAACCAGTGTCAAAAAAAACAAAAACTAACAAACATATTAGCACAGGTCCCTGGGTTGGAGAATAGGGAAGAATATAGACAGAGCTCCAGTGATGAATGAACCCATTAGTATATTCCTAGAGATAATGGGATTTTATCAACCCGTTATATTTATCCTTATTTAATCTAATGATGTTTGGTTTGTTAAAAAGTCTACTTTCCCTGGACTACCATACTTATAAAAGGTTCTGGTTCCTTTTCTGTAGCTTAAAATAAAAATTGTACAATCTCCAAAACCACAGGTCACCAGGAATCAGTCAGTCTATATCTAGATAGCAGTGACTTTCTGAGAAATTTCCTCAAATGCTTCATTATTTCATTTCTTTTAAAACATTTTCATTTTGTTTTCCTTAAAATTTAATGTCTTTTCCCCCATGTGTCCTGGTAAAGTAAGGAAAAAATAATAAGTAACAAATATACATAAAGCAAGGAATTTTCGGTTAATAAAACTCCCCAATGGGATAAAGAAAGTAATTTAAAAGTCATTAGTGGAAAATAAACAAAAGGCATATTACTGAAAGGGGGGGGAAGTATATGAAGGTTGATTTCCCAGAATCAGGTAAAGACTGGAACCAGAAGGCGACATTAACACATTAAGACAACCATTACATAGTTCATGAAACTAGACTTGGAGTCAGAAAGACTTGAATTCAAAACTGACAGCAGGCTCAAGTTGTTTGAACCTAGAAATGCCACTTCACAAACTGCCTCAGTTTCCTCATCTTTAAAATGGGGGTAATCAAAAATCTGCCTCCCAGTTATTGTGACAATCAAATGACATGGATAAAGCACCTAGTAAATGTTTTGAGTAAATGAAGATGATAATGATAATAGAGCTGGTGATGATTAGGATTTTATAACAAGAGTTCTGCTATGCCCTATGCATACCCTTTGATCCAGTAATACCATTACTAGGTCTATATCCCAAGGAGATGACCAAAAAAAGGTCAAATGTATTTACAGGAACTCTCTGTATGGTGGCAAAGAACTGGAATATTAATTTTATCAATTAGGGAATGGCTGAACAAATTGTGGATATGAATGTGATGGAGTGCTATTATTCTATAAGAAATCACGAGCAGGGCATGAAGGCAGCATTTCCCAGGAACTCCTTCCCCCAAAAAACTCCAAAAACCATAAAATTATGACTCTAGTCAAAATTTAGAGGGGCAAACCCCACATAAAGACTGAGTGATACACACTTTCCCAATCCAAGATAACTTAAAAAGTCTGTGGGAAAAGTGTATTTCACCAGGACTAGGAGTTGGAAAGAGTCCTGGTCATAGTGCAACCCAGGAACAGCTTGAAGGGCCACAGAACCTGCAGCGAGAATTGGGGAAAAAATAAGTCTGCACCACCAGAGCACAGGTCACAGATGGTAAGGGGGTCAGGACTCTGCTGTTTGCCCACACTAAGATCCAAGTTGCAGTTTTGGCTTCCATACTAAGATAGCCAAGCAGAGCCCCTCCTAACAGTTCCAGGGCATAGGGAAGTGCCGTGGTCATTTACATATCAAAGCACAGGAGGAATAAAGGTCCAAGTGGGGTATTCCCGCCCCCCCCAAAAAAACTCCAAAGCCTTGGAAGTGCTGTAAATTAGTCTTGGACTGAGGAAATGAGTAAACAACAGAAAAAGAAGAATCTAACCAAAGAAAATTACTTTAATCCCATGGAAAATCAAAACACATGCTCAGATGACGACCAAATCAAAGCTTCTGTATTAAAAATCTCCCAAGAGAAATAGAAAATGGGCTCAGACTATGGATGAACTCAAAAAAGACTTTGACAAGCAATTAAGGGAGGTGAAGGGAAAATTGGGAGAAGAAATGAGAGGGATGCAGACAAATCATGAAAACCAAATCAGCAGTTTGGTAAAAGAAATACAAAAAATTCTGAAGAAATCTTATGTTAAAAACCAGTTTAGGGGGGTGGTTAGGTGGTGCAGTGGATAAAGCACCGGCCCTGGAGTCAGGAGTACCTGGGTTCAAATCCAGTCTCAGACACTTAATAATTAACTAGCTGTGTGGCCTTGGGCAAGCCATTTAACCCCATTTGCCTTGCAAAAAAACCTAAAAAAAAAAACAGTTTAGGCCTAATGGAAAAAAAGCAAAACAAAAGGCAAATGAGGAAAAGAATACCTTAAAACACAGAATTGGCCAGATGAAAAAAAGAAAAAAAAGAAAAAGGCTCTCTGGAGAAAATAACTCCTTCAAATGCAGAATGGAACTAAAGGAAGCTGATGACTTTGCAAGAAATCAGGAAGAAATAAAACTCTTCCAAAAAAAAGTCAAAAATTAGAAGAAAATGTGAAATATCTCATTAGAAAAAACAACTGACCTTGAAAACAGATCCAAAAGAAATAATTTAAAAATTATTGGGCTATCTGAAAGCTACGATCAGAAGAGCCTAGACTTCATTTTTCAAGAAATAATACAGCAAAATTGCCCTGAGATCCTAGAAGCTCAGGGTAAAATAAAAATTGAGGGAATTCACAGGTCACCTCCTAAAAGAGACTCCTCCAAAAGAAAAACTTCCAGGAATATTATAGCCAAATTCAAAACTCCCAAATCAAAGAGAAAAATTCTAAAAGCTGCCAGAAACAAACAATTCAACTACCTTACAAAACTCCCAAATCAAAGAGAAAAATTCTAAAAGCTGCCAGAAACAAACAATTCAACTACCTTAGCTCCATAGTCAGGATTACACAGGATCTGGCAGCATCTACATTAAGGACTCATAGGGCTTGGAATATGATATTCTGGAAGGCAAAAGATGTTGGTTTACAACCGAGAATCAACTACCCTGAAAAAGTGAACATCCTTTTTCAGGGGAAAAGATGGACTTTCAATGAAACAGGAGACTTTCAAATTTCCTACTGAAAACAACCAGAGCTGAACAGAAAGTTTTTCTCACCAAGTACAGGACTCTGATGAACTATTAGGGGGTGGATGAGAAGGAATAACTATGAGGAACTTAATGACATTGAAACTCTTTGTCTTCCTGCAAGTTATTATTGATAATTCATATGAACTTTCTCATTTGGAAGAGCAGTTAAAAGAAGCATATGTAGACAGGGCACAGGAAGGAGCAGAATATAATGATAAGGGGAGGCTAGCAACTATTGTATAACTATTATATAATAGAATATATAATATAGTAAAAAGATGGAGTCAATGGGTAATAAAGGAAAGTACTGGGAGGAAGGGAAAGGAGATGAAGAAGAAGGTAAGAAATTTCACAAAAGAGGCAAGAAAAAGCTTTTTCAATGGAGTGGAATGGGGGGGAGGCAAGGAGGAATGAGTGAGCCTTCACCCTAGAGAAAAATAAGGAGAAAGGGATGGGATAAGGGGGAATGGGGGAAGGGAAAGGGGGGGGGAACAGGTGGTAGAAGAGAGGGAAGATTGTGGGACGGGGTACTCAGATACAACACACTTTTGGACAGGTCCAGGATGAAATGAGAGAGGATAGAATAAATGAGAATGGGAAGGAATAGAGTGGAGGGAAATACAGCTAATAACAGTAACTATGGGAGAAATATTGAAGCAACTTCTCTGATGGACTTATGATAAAAAAGCAACTCACTCCAGAGACAGAGCCACTGGAATCTGAACACAGACTGAAGTACACTTTTTTCCTCTCTCTCACTATTCTTGAGGTTTCTCATCTTCTTGGGGGGGGGGGGTATGCTTACTCTTATAACAAAATTAATGTAATATAAAATAAATCTAGATCCTTCACTAGAAAATGAAAGAAAAGAAATCACGAGCAGGCATGTTTCAGAAAAGCTTGGAAAGACTTACAATGAACTAAAGGTGAGGTAAGTGAGCAGAACCAGGGGAACATTGTACATAGTAACAGCAATACTATGTGATGAGCAACTATGAATGACTTAGCTCATCTTAGCAATTCAATATTCTAATACAGTTATAAAGGATTCATGACGGAAAACGATATTCACATCCAGGGAAAAAACTAGTCTCTGAATGAAGATCAAAACATTCTATTTTCCCTTTTTTGTGTTTTTTTCTTTTGGCCAAACAACATGACTAATGTTGAAATATATTTTATATGATTGCAATTCAAATTGCTTACTGTTTTAAGAAAAGAGTATGGAGGGAGAAAAATTTGGAACTCAAAATTTCATGAAATTAAATGTCAAAAATTTTCTTCACATATAATTGGGAAAATACGATCAAAACTAGCTCTGGGGGCAGCTAGGTGGCACAGTGGATAGAGCACCAGTCCTGGAGTCAGGAGTACCTGAGTTCAAATCCGGCCTCAGACACTTAATATATTACCTAGCTATGTGGCCTTGGCCAAGCCACTTAACCCCATTGCCTTGCCAAAAAAAAAAAAAAAAAAAAACCTAGCTCTGCTTTTAGTTAATTTTAAAATCTATATTAAATTTTACAAAAATAATTTTAAAATCTGTATTTTTTTGTAAAAAATCACGAGAAGCCAGATTTTAGAAAAGCATGGAAATAATTGCATGAACTGATGTTGAGTGAGATGGGTAGAACCAAGAGAATGTTGTACAATTAACAACACTGTGAGATGATCAAGTATGATTGGGCTTGGTTACCTCTCAGAAATTGAGTAATTGAGGACAATTGTAAAAGGAAAATGCCATCCACACCCAGAGAAAGAATTCTGAATATATACCAAAGCATACTATATTCAATTTCTAAAAACTTTGTTTTTTCCCCCTTTCTCATGGGTTTTTTTTGCTCTTTGGTTCTGATTCTTCTTTTACAATAAGACTAATATGGAAATGTGTTAAATACAATTGTACATATACAATTACTCACAGTTATGGGCAGGAGAGAACTGAGATGGGATAGTAGAAAAATGTGAAACTCAAAAGGTTACAAAAAGATCAATGTTGAAACTATCTTTGCATATAATTGGAAAAAATAAAAAACTAAAGAAAGAAAATAAGGTTTCTAAAGCTGAGGCCACTGATTCAATTTCAGGGAGCTGTAAATTTGGATAGAAAAAAATACGTCTTTTTATTCAATTTAATTGTATATATTTTTTATAATGAAATTTTATGCATTTAAAATGAGTCCATCAGGAGCAGCTAGGTGATGCAATAAATAGAGCATGGGCCCTGGAGTCAGGAGGACCTGAGTTCAAATCCGACCTCAGACACTTACTGATTATCTAGTTGTGCGACTGTGGGTAAGTCATTTAATCCCACTGCCTTGCAAAAACCTTAAAAATAAAAGTTCAGTTTTGTCATTACTGTTTATCCTTCCTTCATTCTAGAAGAGGACCAATGATAACAGAAGGATGATGACTTGCAAGTGAACTCTTGAGTCCAGTGGTAAATGGTAAGGATGACTGGAAATGTTTCCCCCCCACCCCACCCCATTCTTTGTACTACACTGCCAAAGGAATTCATGTCCAAGAGGTCTTTCCTGCAAGAGATCACTACTATATCTTTCTCTTATCAGTCCAAATGGAGGAGTTCAAGTGCCATGAAAACCTATTCAAGATCACATGAAACTATGTGACAACTATCCTAATAAATAAAGGGGAGGAGGGAGAAATATTGGAATAAGATGGTGGAAATGCTTATAATCAAGAATAACTTACTTTACAAAACTAACTATAACTCAGTAGAGGAAAGATTTTTACCCCTTCCATATTCCCCATCCTAAACCTCCAGGTGGAGTTAAGATGAACCAGGATTATTTGTTTTTAACTGATAAATTGCCCAAAACTGGATACAAGATAAACCTAATCTCAGTAGCCCTGGATGCCCTACAGTAAAAGAGATTCTTGAGTCAAAAATTTTATGGGGGGAGAAAGGAGGATAGCTAAGGAGAAACTTGCAAGCTAAGGGTGTCCAATCTCTCACCCTACAAGTTCAAGGAAATGCATTTGGGTAAGGTGCAGCCCAAGGCATCATCTAGAGAATAGCAACATAAGGAAGGAAACTGGGATAATAGTTGCTCTCTCCTACAGTGGGGAAGGCTGCCACTTCACAAGGCAATTCTAATATGCATAGTGGGGTAAAATGTTAAGTATTTGTTATTGCTGTTCAGTCACTTCATTCATGTCCAAATCTTCATTATTTTATTTTGAGGTTTTTCTTGGCAAAGATATTGGAGTAGCTTTTGCCTTTCCTTGCTCATTTTACAAATGAGGCAGCTAAGGCAAACAGGGTGAAGGAACTTGCTCAAGGTCACAATTCTAGTAAGTGTCTGAGTCTAAAATAACAAATTTAATCCATCTTCTACATTTTAGTTATTCATATATTTGCAAACTATTATCATATGCCATCTTTAATCTTCTCTTTTCCAAAATAAATTTCCATACTTAACTTTGCTTGTCATTTATATTGACAATGTTTCCAGTACTGTAACCATAATTGATTGTGCTCTATAGTTTTAATATCCTTCTTAAAATGTGATTTAGAACTGAGTTCATACCTAACCAAGAGAGAGTACTTCTACTCTGGACACCAAACTGTACACTAAAACCCAGGTTCTTTCTTAACAAGAAGAGATGGTAAGTGTCAGGTCTCTAAACAAGAACTCCTAAATTATTTTAATGCATGTGTTATCAACTATCTGCTTTTGTTATACAATAATTGCTAACCTCCCACTCTCCCTAAAATAAACATCAGGAAAACCATAATACAATACATCCAATAAGTGCTGATTTGTCTTTAGAAGGTGAACCTGAGGATTTAGGGGGAGGGTAAGATGGTCACCGGGTGACTTGTAACCATCTTCTTCCACCTGCAGATAAAAAACTGAGCTTCAAACATAGAACTATCTTGCACAAAGGACTCAAAACATCACTATGGAAAAAATAACAAGGATTTAAGTTCAAGCAGAGGACAAATTTATCTGATAAGTAAGCCTCAAAGTCATCTTCTCCAAGTCTTGAACACTACCAAAAAAAAAAATGGTATCTTAAGCTTGAATATATATATAATTGCCACTGAACCACAAAAGAGCTTCTGAAATGAGAAGAAAAATAGCTCTGAGGTCACTTAAAAGAGGATCTAGTCTGTGTTTTATTGTTTTCTCAAGGAAAATTAAAAGCACCCACACAAATTATTTGACTGAATTTTATGGAGTTTGCTGCTTTCTGTTCAAAAAGAAAAATTGTATCAACATAAACATTCCAGCAGCAACATCCATCTGGGTAGGATATTTAACATCTCCATTTAAATTTTATTTCAGTTAGAAGCATAAAGTCTAAGAAATGGCTTAAGCACATATGCATAAGAAGGAATATGAATCAAACCTATCTATTAAGTAGTTCTATATCCAGTCCACAAAAAAAGAATCAAAGTTTATGAAGCTGTTAAATATCAGATCAGTAACAACGAGGTTTTGGGGTTTTTCTAAGTACTAAATTCTACTCTACTTCAACATACATCAGGCAGTTAGATACCGTGAATAGAGAGCTAGGTCTGGAATCAAGAAGTCATCTGACTTCAGACACTTTACTGGTGGTGTCACACAGGCAAGTCACTTAATCCCATTTGCCTCCATTTCCTCATCTGTAAAATGACCTGGGAGAAGGGAATGGTAAACCAATCCCATATCTTTACCAAGAAAGCCCTAAATGGGGTCAGGAACAGTCAGATGACTGAAATTAATGGAAAAAATTTCAAAATCTAGACTACAGATTTCTTAAATCTTAGTGTAACAAGGGAGAAAGAGCACTGAGGAGTTAGTAAGCCCTGTGTTCAAATCCTGGCTATATTAATTACTCCCAGTGTAATCCTTAACCCCTCTGTGATTCAATTGCCACATGTGTAAAAAGAGGGTCTTGTTTAAGATAACTTTTAAATTTTCTTTCCAGTTCTAAATGTATGATCCAATGAGATTGCATGTTATCTAAAGAGAGCTTATAGAGATTTATATAACACCTAACCAATGGAAACTATATATATGTGTATATACATAAAAACTTATATGCCATATTTACTGATTTGCAAGACAAAAAAAATTTCAAATAATACATGCAAAATAAGCATGTGTGCTTAAGCTGCTTATGAGTTTTTGAAATAAAAACCATCTACTTATTTCAACAGGTAAGATTTGCTCAGAGCTTTAAGTAACTGCTCACTTTCTTTATAGAACATTTCCATCTGCTCATTGCTGTAGGGTGTCTTATATACAATCAGCAAACAGGAAAAGGCAAGATAATATTGTTAAGAGGAGGAGGATCAGGGTCTCTGTTAAATCCAAATTTTTCCCATCCATCCACTAGACTGAGGTCTCCTGAGATAAGGACATGAATCTAAGGATTACATAATAGTCACTTAGAGTAAACTATCTTTAACACTTTGCTACAGATGTATACAATTAGAAGAAAGGGAAATATAAAGATAATAGCAGCTTCTTCAGAAAAGGAACATAAGTAAAGCTGGTTTTTATAAATTTCAAAGGAATAATTGTCAGAAATGATACTTTCCTTTCATGTATATTCTTTCCATAGGCTAATGACCTTTCCTAGAATAAGACTTTGAGGTTTCTCTTTCATGGGACTCTTTTATATGACTTTCAAAGCTCCTTATGAGGCTTCACTGAATTCAATTCAAGCATTGATTTTTAATTTAATTTTATTATATTTATTTTATTTTTGTACCAATGATTTTTTATACATTACTAAAATATTCTTGTTTAAGAGTAAACAAGGGCAGCTAGGTGGCACAGTGGATAAAGCACCAGCCCTGGGGTCAGGAGTACCTGGGTTCAAGTCTGGTCTCAGACACTTAATAATTACCTAGCTGTGTGGCCTTGGGCAAGCCACTTAACCCCATTTGCCTTGCCAAAAAAAAAAAAAAAAGAGTAAACAAAATATAGACCCTCATGAGCAATAAAGTAAAAAGGAAAAAATTAAAATTAAAAAATAATAATAAAAATAGGGGCAGCTAAGTGGCACAGTGGAAGGAGCACCAGCCCTGGAGTCAAGAGTCCCCAAATTCAAATCCAGCCCCAGACATTCAACAATAACCCAGCTGTGTGACCTTGGGCAAGCCACCAACCCCATTGCCCAGCAAAAACCAAATAAATTAATAATAATAATAATAATAATAATTAATTAATAATAATAACAATAATAGAGGCAGCCAGGTGGCACAGTGGACAGAGCATTGGCCCTGGAATCAGGAGCACCCAAGTTCAAATCCAGCACCAGACACCCAACAATCACCCAGCTGTGCAGCCCTGGGCAAGCCACCCAACCCCATCTAACCCACAACCCCCCCAAAAGAAAAAAATAATAATAATAATAATAAATGTGCTTCACTCTGTGTTCCAACACCACCAGCTCTTTTACAGGTGGATCACATTATTTAGGATAAGTGCATCACAAAAGCTACTTCCATATATTTCCACTGTTGCTATTGCTGATTGCAATTGAGTATATATGCTGTTTCCTCTCCTAGCCACCTCTGAGGAGAGCAAAGGGTTCCCTCATTCCCCCTCACCTTCCCCACTTCCATATCATTGCAAGCTCATTGCAATTAAAAAAAAATTTATTATATAAAATATCTTTGCCTATTCCACCTCTCCTTTCTCTTACTCCCAGTACATTTCCCTTTTGGCCACTGAATCAATTTGTACAATATATTATATCTTCACATTCAGCTCTCTCCTGTGCTTCATCTATAAAAGCTCCTTCTACCTGCTCTATTAAATCAAAAGTTTCTTATGAGTATTATCAGTATCATTTTTCTATGCAGGAATACATGTAGTTCATCATCATTAAGTCTGTCATATTTTATCCCTCTCCTCCACACTAAGTTTCACCTGACTCAATATAGGTATTTGAAGATCAAACTTTCTGTTCAGCTGTGGCCATTTCAACAAGAACATTTGAAATTCCCCTGGTTCATTGAAAGTCCATCTTTTACCCTGGAAGGGGACATTCAGTTTTGCTGGGTAGTTGATTCTCAGTTGCATTCCAAGCTCTTTTGCCTTGTGGAATATTATATTCCAAGTGCTATGAGCCCTTAATGCAGTTGCTGCTAAGTCCTATGTGATCCTGACTGCAGCTCCACGATATTTGAATTGTGTCCTTCTGGCTGCTTGTAATATTTTCTCTTTGACTTGGGAGTTCTGGAACATGGCAATAATATTGCTGGGTGTTGTTCTTTTTGGATTTCTTTCTCAAGGAAATTGGTGGAGTCTCTCAATTTCTGTTTTACCCTGTGCTTCTAGGATATCTGGGCAATTTTCCTGTAGGAATTCTTTAAAGATGATGTTGCAGCTCTCTTTCTGATCATGACATTCAGGTATTCCAGTAATTTTTGAATTATCTTTCCTGAATCTGTTTTCCAGATCAGTTTTTTTTTTCAATGAGATGTCTCACATTTTCTTCTAATTTTTCATTCTTTTGGTTTTGAAGTATTGTATCTTGACTTCTTGTAAAGTCAGCAGTTTCCTTTAGTTCCAGTCTACTTCTGAGGGATTTTTTTTCCTCAGAGAGCTTTCTTATCTCTTTTTCCATCTGGCCAATTCTGCTTTTTAAAACATTCTTCTCCTCAATAACTTCTTGAACTGTTTTATCCATTTGACCTATGCTGGTTTTTAACATGTTATGTTCTTCAGCATTCTTTTGGATCTCCTTAACTAAGCCACTGACTTCATTTTCATGTTTTTCCTGCATCTCTCTCATTTCTTTTCCCAATTTTCCTTCTATCTCTCTCACTTGAGTTTCAAAATCTTTTTTGAGCTCTGTCATTGCCTGAACCCAATTTCTGTTTTTCTTGGAGTCTTTAGATGCAGGAGCTTGTACTTCCTCATCTTCAGATTGAGTATTTTGATCCTTCTTGGGATCATAGACAAAGTATTTCTCAATGGTGTTCCTCTTTTTTCTCTGTTTATTCATTTCCCCAACCTGTGACTGGTTTTGTTTGGCATGCTTCCTAAGCTTTTGAGTATTATTGGGACACCCCCTCCCCCACAGGGATCTTAATGTGTGAGGCTCTGTCCTCCCTCCTGGTCTGTGAATTACCACAAGCGCACCCCTCTGCCACAGGGCTAAGGTGGGAGGGGGGGCTGCTGTTCTATGGGGGGCCTAGACTGTGAACAGAATCTGAATGTGGTCAGAGCCCCAGAGTTCTGTTCCAGGTACAGAAGACAGACCTTGGAAGTCTCTCTCCATTCCCCTACCTAGGCTGAGTACTCAAGGTTCAGTTGCCTGGGGGCTCCTGTTTACCAGCTCTGCTTCTACAGTGGCCAAGCTGCTTGCTGACTGCCCTGAGGGTTGGGCTTCATGTGCTCTCTCTGGCAGAGCGCCCCCCCCCCCATCTTTCTCAAGTTGTGCTTGGGGTCAGGAGTATAGATCAGGGAACTGCCCCTACTGCCATAGGTCTTAGCTCACAGGCACCCTGGGGTGGCCTCTGGGAGGCTAAAGTTCCTTCACTCTGGCTGGCCACCCCTCTAACTCCGTGGAGCAGAGCCTTTCTGCTATTTTCAAGGTGACCTTGGGCTGGAAAACTGCCTCACTGGATGCCTCTGTGGGTTCTGTCTCTCAAAAATTTAGTTAAGAGTCCTTATTTTATAAGTTTTGATTTATTAGAGAGAGAGAGAGAGCACCTAAGAGAAAATTTTCTCCTGTTTGCCATTTTGGCTCCTCCCCCCCAATTCAAGCATTTAACAAGTGCCTAGTAAACAAATAGACACTCTGTTAGGCCCTGGACTGAAAATATAAAAGAAACAAAATAGTTCTTATCACAAAGGCAGACCATAAATCTACCATACCCCAGTAAATGGTGGTTATTGACAAAAAATTGCACATCTTATGGAAGAGAGGGCAAATGCTAGAGTTGTGCTCCTGAATGCATACAGAACAAGATAAAAATGTAATTGTGAAATATTTAACAGAAAGAAAAAAAATAGACTACAGATGTTAATATGTGATTTTTTTCTAAGTCAATGTTACAGCTGCAGGAATCTTCATATAAGGTTTAGCAGTGGTATCCATTTTATTTGAGTCTGATACCACTGACTTAATGGAAAAACTTCTTGTACTGATCCAGGTATGGCTACACCATACCTGAGGTCTTTACAGCAGCATAAATTTAGAGCACTAGGAGAACAATCAGATTCAAGATAAATCTTTAATGGGGTCTTCTTTATTACTAAAGTGCTTTATTTCATTCTTATCACCTCCTATCTCCAAGTTCTTGTACTTCATTATTTTATAACTAAGCCCATCTTCACATTTTACTCTTCTTTCCTATCATTGACAGATTAATGCATACTTTGTTTGCTATAACCCTGATTTCCCTGAAGATTCATTTCCAAAGCGTGAGAGGGAGAACCTAGTATGACAGAGGAATTGAAACTAGGATATGGGCACTTGAAACCTGCCTCTGATTCTTACATGACCAAAGCATAAACTTCTGGGAAACACAATTTCTCATCTATAAAATGACAATAATTACCTTAGTGCCTAAATATCAGGTTATTTTGAGGTTCAAATGAAATTATGTTGGTAAAGTGCTTTGACTACAATAAATGTCATCTATTATCATCATCACAAAGAAGGTGGTGCTGGGATGAATTTGAGCTCATTAGGCTAAGGTCAAAAGGTTAGTGTTCACTTATTACTATTTTTCCTTCTGTTCTAATTCCTCCAGTGTGAAATTTATTTTGACTATGTAATTTAATGATCTACATTAAAGATACTTGCACAGCTCCCACCCACCCATCAGGTCCTTTCAATAATAATTTAACTAGAGTTTAGCAAAGCATTTGATTATCTTATGAGTCCAGTAGCAAAGATGGAGTAAACTAGATGGTAGAACTCAAAATTTTTTGAATACACTATTTAACATCTCAAAAATTATTGAAGACCTCCAAAAACTTCTGATGATAATAGTTATATCTAGGGGTATATTTAATCCAGAAGCATTGTACTGTCTCAGGGCTTGAACTGGTTTTGATAATTGACTAGACTGAGGAAATTAATAATGATATATATTAAACTTAAAAGTCTTTCCTGATTCTGAGTTTTTTTGATAGCTAATTTTCAATCATTTACTAGCACATTCCTGGCTCTTTCAATAAATGCAATAATAGAAATTAAAGTTTTTTGATTTTTTAATCTTTATTATTTCATTTTATAATAACAAATCTACTATATTAACATAAATAACATATTTAAGAAAAATAATTCTATTTCCAAAAAAATCAGTGATCATACCTGCCATCCTTCTACAAATTTTTGTAAATATCTTTACTATCTGGCTTAATAAAAGACAGCTGGATTCTATTTGCTTGCACATTCAATCTGTTGTAATTTTGCCTCACTTGAAATATATTCATAATATTCAGTCTCATACAGATATGGAGAAAAGAGGATTATTTTAAAAGACAAATTACATCTTGGTATTATTGGGAAATATTGTGGATTCCTTGAAAGGGTGTCAGGGACCCCAGAGAGTCTCAGACCATAAAATTAGCCTAGACAATAATGAAATCAGCTGAATTGAAAACCGGCAAAACAGTCAAACTCAAGATTTAATGACTCAATTTTAATCTGGCCGAGTGTCTGCAGTGTCCCAGGAATTTTGTATTTGACTCTGTCCAGAAGTAACATTTTTATTAGTGACGTGGACAAAGGCATCAAATCTGCAAATGAGACAATGCTGAGAGCGATTGCTAGTCAAGCTAAAAACATCTTGGCAAGCTAAAGCTTTGGGTTAAATGTAATAAAATGAAATTTAAAATAAGTATAAAGCCTTAATCTTGAGTTAAAAAAAATTAAGTATATGATAAGAGAGAGGTATGATTTGACAGAAGTGTGTCTGAGGCAGCTAGGTGGCATAGTAGATAGAGCACCGGCCCTGGAGTCAGGAGTACCTGAGTTCAAATCCGGCCTCAGACACTTAATAATTCCCTAGCTGTATGGCTTTGGGCAAGCCACTTAACCCCACTGCCTTGCAAAAACTAAAAAAGAAGTGTGTCTGAAAATCATTTGGGCATTTTAGTGGACTGCCAACTCAATATGGACCAACAGCATGATAGTGGGCAAAACACTAAGGAGATGATAGTGTCCCATAGTTTCCACTATACTCTTGTTATAATTGAAATTAGGGAAAATTAAGGCACAAAGTGCTGAGCAGTATCAATTAGTAGAGGGCAAACAAAGTGGCTCAATGGCTATATCAATGCCAGAGATCCAAAGTATGGGATGACAAAGTATTTTTTAGCAATTAAGAAGATATCAAAATTTCAAGTTACAAAGATATATCTTTTTCTGATTGAGTATTGATGACATAGTCAGAATTGACATTTTCTGCATCTCCCCCCTTCTAAAATCCCCTTCAACTCCAAGACATGAGATTTCAATCACATGACAAAAATTCTCAGGCCAAGGGAGCTAAAATTTGAGGTTAATCAAGTTGAAGGTTAATCAAGTTATTCAGGAAAGTGGGTGGGGTTACAAAGGTGGAGGTAATTACAAGACAAAAGCTTGACCTTTAGGCAAGTTTCACTGGGATGTGAGTGATGGAGGAAGTTTATAAGGAGAAGGAACTGGGAAAGGAAATATTAATATTAAATTTAGCTTGACTAAACCTTACAACTAGAAGTAAAATTGTTTCAATTTTACACTTTCTTGCTTTGTGCTCTTTAGAGTATATGCCATATAATGATATTGCAAAACTCTATATATAGTATAATGACTTTGAGTGTGTAATTCTAAAATATTTTCAGGATAGTTAAGTATTCACAGTTCCACCATTGCACAACCATTCCCCTCTAATAATTATCATTTTCTTTTTTTTAACATCTTTTCCAATCCAATGAATATGAGGTAGAACCACAAGGTTGTTTCAATTCCCATTTTAAAGTGACAAAGCTATGTCTTCTAAACTAGGGTGATTCAATTTTTAATTCAAAATGGTTTTTCCCACATTAGCTCAGGCTGTCGAGGTTTTGCTTGACATAAGTCAATCCTCAAGTTTCATAGGTAGCAATCCTAGAAAGTAGCTTAAAAGTCATAAAATGTGAAAGCTGATACACTGAACTTATGGGAAATAGGGAACTTAGGGTCCCACAACCAACAAAAACTATAATCTTTCACTAGAGATTGCTAAAAGTATACTTTTCTGCATACAATTGTTTAAACAAAACATTAATTCTGATATGTATTTTTCCAAACACAATAACCATGAAAATGAAGAGGGGAGAAGAAACAACTCTTGACTGAACTGAGAGGAGGCGAGGCTGACTGTGTTGAAAGAAAGTGAAGTAAAAAAGGAAACGGTGGCAATGCCACCTATAATCTTTCTTTTTGACTCTGTGTTGGAACTGTACCCCATGAAAGCACATGCCTCAGTCCCTGGCCTTCAGTGCTAGTTAGAGTGTTTGAGTTTGTGTGTGTGTGTGTGTGTGTGTGTGTGTGTGTGTGGAAGGGGGAAGGGCAAATTGGGAGGGTGAGGAGGGAGAGAGAAGGGAAAGATGTTCCTTTCACTATGTCATCTTCTCATTTATCCACAAGTTTAGGTGTTTTTCCATTTTTTCAATTCCCTCATTTGCATTTGCCAAGTTCTATTAGCACCTTCTAGAGCTGATTCCTTTTTGTAGATATGGTGAATAGTTAACACCCAACTTGCAGACTACAAGCACTTAAGAGATTCCCACAAGAGATCAAGGCTTAGAGCACAGGGGACTTGCACTACATAATTGCACAAAACTTTTTAAAGGTAAACAATGAAAATATGCATGGAATGCAAGGAGAGCTCTTCACAAAGATAGGATGGGTAGGACCAGTGAAGATATCACCCAGCATGCAACTTGCCTCTCATTTTATTCTCTGCTAGAATAACTGAGAATGTACATGAATGCCAAATTAAAAGTGAAAATGAGGTTACTCTCAAAAATATTTGATGTCTCAAAAGTTAAGCATGTGAATGTTGAGCACTTACTGTACCATAATAGATTCTACCAGTAAAACTGGTACTAATATTAACTTGATACTGAAACCTCAGGTCCCCATTAAGGGTCAGGGTGTGCTAACAGCCTCGGGGAAGAACGATTCACTTGCTTTGTGAAGGTCTCTAGGACCTCTAATTTCATAGCATCAAGGATCTCAGAGTGGGCCCACTCCCTAAAAGGGGAAGGATTCTCATGCTCTGTAAAGGCTTTAGCATAACTGATACACTTCTTTTAATGGAATGTCTGATGTCCAGGTGCTCTTCTCCATCCTGAGTTGCACCTCCACCTCATCCTAAATTGGGGGTCACTTCCTTCTTTCATCGGACAAGTACTTCAGACCCCACCTTCTAATAGTCAACAATATAAAAAAATCCCATTCAGAATGCCATGGGGGGGAAGTTGTTCAGCTCTTTAGCTAGACCTTCCCTCCCCATGCATACCTGCTTAATCAAGAAACTTAATATATGAGCTTGTTAAAATTCTGTTTTACCCATTCTTCAGAATAAACTCTGAAGGTTAACACATATTTAATCAAATTATTATTTTTAAGGCCAAAACTCAGTGAGAAGCCCTCATGAATACTTACATCTTACATGCCTAAATTATAATTTTTACATTTTTCTTAACTACCCCCAAATAATGAGGCCCAAATCACTAACTTTTCTTCATCTTATCAGTGCCACCTGCCATATCCTAGAAGCAGCAAAGAGTAGTTATAGCTCAGGGAAACTCTCCACAAAGGTAGGTCAAAGAGAATTGCAAGCAACCAGGAGCAGTGGGTTACTCCTTTGCCACAAGTTCTTTCTAAACCTAAGCCTACTTTTACACAAGAATTTGTACCTTTATCAGTGAAAAGGAAGAATATATCCCAAATTGATTTTGGGGGGAGGAGGGCAAGGAGTAGAGGGTGGAAAGATGCATAATTATAACAATTATTCTTATGATACCATTTTAGTCATTATCCCTTTATATAAAATCAATTAAATCTGATTATCAATGCCTGAGGGTTCTTGAGAGAAAAACTATTAGAAAGAAACCCAATCCCAGAGGGTATATAGATCTCCATGATAAAAAACCTAAGGGAGAAGTAGTAAGTCACTTTCTGAAGACCTAACCTGCCAGTGCCAAAGAGTGTTAGGAAGTGCTACAATTTATTATTAAATTTGTGGGTGGGGAGAAACCACCCTGCACAAAAAAGTAATTGCACTGAATTTGGAAGAATATACACATCAGAATTTAGCATCTACACTAAGAATGAACAGTCTTAAATACAGAGTTGCTTTTTTTGGTTCAGTTTTGTTTTTTTTAAGAGTAATGTAATATCCCAATCAAGGGATACATGAATCTATTCTCCGAGGTTCATACCCTTATCAAATCATAAAATCTGAAAGGAAAAATCCATTTTTAATCAACTAGAAAATAGAATACTTTTTATAAACTGAGTAGTCTATGACCAAAAGAAACACACACACAATACACACAAGTCTCAAAGACTTCACTACTGAGCTAGTAACTGGTGAAGTCCCCGTGCCATTCTGTCTTCACTGGCCTACCCCCAATAGCTATATTAAACATAACTCAAACAAAGCTAGCTATTTTAATTTAACTGTCCATTGAAGTTTCCTTCACAATTATGGAAGTATTGATCCAAACATTCTGAAAAGCAACTTGAAATTACGTCTAATGGCCAATAAAGCTGTGCATACCTTTTGATCCAGCCATAACATTATGTGGTCTATATCCCCAAAAGATTTTAAAAAGGGTAAAAGACCCACGTATATAAGAATATTCATAGCCACTTTTTATGTAGTGGCAAAGAATTAGAAATTGAGAGGATGCCCATCAGTTGGGGAATAGTTGAACAAGTTGCAGTGTGTGAATGAATGGAATATTATTGTTCTATAAAGAAATGCTGAGCAGGAAGATTTCATTCAGAAAAACCTGGAAAGACTTACATGAACTGACATTAGGAAGTGAGTAGACTCAGGAGAACACTGTACACTTTAACAAGAACATTGTGTGATGATCAATTAAGGTAATTTCAGCAATACAGCAAATCAAAGACAATTTTTAAAAATCTGTGATGGAAAATGTCATCCACATGCAGAGAAAGAATTATGTAATTTGAAGGCAGATCAAAATACTACTTTCATTTTATTTAGTTTGGTTTCTCCTTCTCAAGGTTTTCCCTTTTCGTTCTGATTCTTCTTTCACAGCATGACTAATATGAAACTATGTATAACATGATTGTACATGTATAATCTATGTCAGATCACTATCTATCCTTGGGTTTTCCCCACCCAAATATGATATTTATGATAATATGATAGGGGGAAAAAGAATGAATTTACATGTAATTAGATACAATTTTTACATATAATTGGGAAAGTAAGTAAATAAGTAAAAGTTTTCAGTGGCAGCTCTTATTCCCATTTTGCAGATGAAGGAAACAAAGCTAATAAATTAAATGATTTGCCCAGGGTCATATAACTACTAAGTTTCAGAAAGGCTGTATGATGCAAGGTCTGTTGGCATCAAGAAAGATAGCTCTCCTGAGGTCTCAGAATAGTGTTCCTTCCACTTTGCCAGACAGCAACACTGGTCCCTTTCTGTATGCCTTTGCTTGAACTGTCCCCATGCCTGGAATGTTCTCCATCCTCCTCTTGGTCTCCCTGCTGCTTCCAAGTCTCAGTTCAAATCCTGCAACCCGCCAAAGCTAGTGCCTTCTCTCTGAGATTGCTTCCAATGTATCCTCTATTCCTGTACATAATTAATTACTTGCTTTCTCCCCCATAATGTGAGTTCCTTGAAGGCATGGACAGTTTTTGTCTTTCTTTGTATCCCCAGAGAGCACAAAGTCAGAACTTACAAAATGTCAGCAGACTTGACTTGTTGAGCCTCCCAAACAGAACTCAGTCCCTTGCCATTCACTGTCCTATTACCTATCACCTTTGGAGATCACTGGAATAGACCAGAGACCACTCCATCAGCCTCTTTACAATAACAATCATCAATAAATCTTCCCAACAACCCTGAGAATTAAATAGAGCAAGTTTTATTAACCCCATTTTAAAGCAAAAGGACCTTGGGGTAAAAGAGGAGAAAATGACCTGTCCAAAGTATATCAGATATTAAATAGGAGATCACATTTAAATGCCAAATCCACTAGTCTTTCCAAAAAGCAATGCAAGCATATAGTGTTTCTCTTCTGTCTCTTTTTCTCTCTTAAAAGAATCTGAGGGGGGGGGAGGCTAGGTGGCACACTGCCTTGCAAAAAGCTAAAAAAAAGAATGAGATACAAGATAATAAAATGGTGAAGAGGGGAAAGTATGGTATTTGGAGCCACAGTAGACTGGCCTCAGCTTCATCTGTAAAATAAGGAGGTTGAACTACATCACTTTTAAGATCCTTTCCAACCAGATCCAGCTTAGAACTTGACTTGATCCAAAATGACCATCCTAGAAGGGTGAGCCAACAACCTTTTCTTTTAGAAACTCTGATACCATCTATATATAAACTTGATACAACTTAACTCCCCCAAAACATTTCCTCTTTTATAACATGATCTGCAAAGGCCCTAAAATATCTTTACTACAAAAACCAGGATGAAAAAGTTTCCACACTTCCAAATTAAACCTACTCATTATTTCTTCAACCCCCAATCTTTATTTCTTCAAGCTTTACATTATCAGACTTCACTACATTCATTTATCATGGTAGCACATTTCTTACATGGTTTTTATTTTCAAATCTCAACTACTTTCTAACTTACTTATGGCAAGAATAACATCCTTCTTCTGTAATACCCATGATTTTTAATTATGGGGACACCCTAATTATATCTTTTTTTTTTAGGTTTTTGCAAGGCAAATGGGGTTAAGTGGCTTGCCCAAGGCCACACAGCTAAGTGTCTGAGGCCGAATTTGCACTCAGGTACTCCTGACTCTAGGGCCAGTGCTCTATCCACTGCGCACCTAGCCACCCCTATATCTTTATTATATAATGCAGAACCAATATTTTTTTATCTGAAGGAAAATTTTAATAGGATTATAAATTAAGTTTTCTGCTTTTAACTTGTTTTTAAAAAGAACTACATCTGTTCTTGGCACCAAATGAGATCAGAATTAACTAATTTATCATTATACCATATCAAGGCAAATTCTATCATCTAATCAAGTAAGTTTTAAATTTTAAGTTATCCTTTTAAATGTATTAATCTATACCCTGACCTCCAAAAATTGCAGGTAGGTATCCCTACATGTTAATGAGCCACTGAGACTACACACAGAAGTCCCCTGACTTAAACAGAACCCCTCAAAGAACTTTCCACCTATATTTCAGTTATTTCATTTACATTAAGTAAATCTGAACAGAGATGGCAATAAAGAGAACTACTACCTTCACATAAGCAGTCTAAAGAGTCCCTGCCAAGCATCTAAAGAATATTTGCTATGAGACAGAAAACAAAAGTTTTCATTTTTTAAGAATTAAGTTAAAATTTCATCTTTAAATATTTCAACAGCAATTTCTAAACAAGTAAAAGTAAAAACTATTTCAGAGAACAAAAAAATTGCCAAAGATAAACATTATAGTCATTCTGAAATATAACTGACAGTCAATTGCTATAACTTTCAAGTTGTTACTTACATAGAGCCCACAGCAACATCATTTCCCTAAATGCTAACTGGTATTATATTCCATTATAAAATTTTAAAATACTAGAGAATAATGTGAAGCATTCATCTATTAAATGTTAAAATAAATACTAATTGCTCATTGTTATCTCATTAACCATAGATTTCCATTTTTAAGAAACAACTTTTTAAATTAAAGGGAAAAACATGATATAATGCTGCTAAGAATTATAAGAAAACACAATATTCGCCTCTCTTGCATCAGGAAATAGGATTCATCAATGTGACAGATAAGAGAAACAATGCTAGAAAACTTACCTTTAGAGGCCAAGGAGTTCAATCACTTTATTTTACAAATAAGGAAACCAAGACAGAGATTAGGTGATTTGCTGGTGATCATTTAGCTAACAAACTGCCCAAGGTAGTATTTGAAGAAGTGCCCAATCGTCTATCACACAGTTTATCTATTGTTTACCTGTTTAAGTAGCGAACAGGCTAGAATACTGACCTAGTTTCTTTAGAAAACTTATTTTAAAAAAAAATCACAGAAGAAAGGATCAGGGGCCTATGTTTGAAATTTTTCAAGGAGAAACCCAGTATTTCCAGAGGCTGCACTTCTTTGGGAATACTCTTGATTTTTTGACCAAGTTCTAAAGAAGCTCACAGTTGGAAAAATCTCAAGTCACACGATCCGATCACAGTCCTGAGACTCCACCTCCTCACCAGCCCTGGTCTTTCTGATTAGAGGGTGGAGCCATGAACTCCAAAATCTTTATTTAAGATGGGAGCACAATTCAGAACATTGGGTACTTTCCCTAATCATCACCTTTATCCCCACTCCCCACTGCCCCCCCAAAACTTCAGCTCCTTTTTTATTGTCTTCTTACAAAACAGAGGCTAAGTTCCTTGAAGGCAGAGACTTTTTTTTGTTTGTATCCCCAGTGCCTAGCACATAATAAATATTTAACTGATATGTGGATAGCTCTTCTATGAACCTTTTTGCAATATTGCTCTTAAGAGCCACAAACCAAAATAAGTTTTAGTTATTAATACAGAAATAAAAAATACAAGGAACATTTCAGAGCAAATAAAGACAAGCTCCTTATTATCTGACCATCCTGGGGGGATTTCAGTTGTTACTGCTTATAGTGTTCATTCACAACATAAGATATTTTCTTAGCACTTTAGGCAGTTTAGCAGATAGTGAGATGGCTTCAAAAACAGACTAGGTTCAGTTCTCACTTAAGTTTAAGACACATATTGGCCCTATGTAACATTCCCTTCTTCCCAGCCCTTTGGCATTCTTAGCTTAAGGACCACTCTTAGAATAATGCTTGTAGATTTACAAAATAAAATATATAGAATTATAAAAGAAACTAGGTATATTTAATATGGTTACAAAATGTCTTAAATAAAATGTTAAACAAAAATGTTTTTAAGTTCATATACCTTAGGTCTATTTTTCCCAGAGCCCCAGCCTTATAGCATGAAAAGGAAATTAAAATTAAGGTCATTACACAGTAGAGCAACATTCTAACAACTGAACACATACCACTCTTTTAAGTTTCTAGGGTTCAACTGGATAGAATAGTAAAGATCCTGGAAACTCCTTAGATCTGGTGCCTTTTCTGGAAATTGGTCAGACTTAACGACCAATAAGGGAATACTAGAAAATCCTGATATTTTATCATCCTAGAAAAATACATTTCCTTGTATGTTTCACATTTAATCAAATTAAGTGGAGTGTAGCATAATATATTGGAAAGAACAATGAATTTAGTACACTAAGTCAAGATTTTAATTCTTGCAACTAATTACAAATGTGGTCCTGGGTCTTGGTTTCCTCATCTATAAAATGAGAGGGTTAAGCTACATGATTGTTAAAGTCACCTTTCTAGATCAAATTAATTATCCTAGGATATATTTTTTTTAATCTTCTTAGCTTCAGATGCAAAATTTTAAATAAGATCAAATTTGATGACCTGAGTGCTTCAAAATGTTGTGGGGTTTGGTTTTTTTTTTTGGGAGGGGGCAGGGGAAGGGCAGTGACTGAACCACAGGTTCGTAATTTAAAAATAAGCCTGAAACAGCTATTTGACTAAGTGCCGCTCCTCGCTCCCCACTCCCTCACAAAGGCAGGCAGTTCTGTAAGGGAAATTTTTGTGTAAGCACATTTGAACTAAATGATCAAGCACAATCTTACAAATACCTTCACCTTTAACTATAAAATTTCAATAAAGATCTGGAAGGCAAGCTTCTAAATTAATAAGCCTTTTCCTCATGAAGACAAAAATCAAACCAAAAATGTTTACTTACCCCTGAAAATAGCTTAGCTAAATCACCATGGAAATGAGTGTTTAAAAATAAAATTTAACAATGACTAAAATTCCCACTCAAAATCCTTATCTTCCTCTAAGGCCTAGTTCAGATGTCACTTTCACCAAGAAGTCTTTCCCTGATCAACCAAAAGGCATTTCACTAGTCATCTCTCCTGTATCCAGCACAGACTCAAGTGCTAGGGACATCAAATCAAAAATGTTTTGCATTCTATTAGGAGAAACGATGTGCTGGCCCAGGTATATACAAAATATATAGAGTAAATATAAAGTAATTTCCAGAGAAGTCATGGGAAGGAAGGAGCAGAGGATTCATATACAAGGGAATTTGGAGATTTTCAGGAAACTCAGGGTCTTTAGTGAAGGTGAAGAAGCAAGAACTTGGTAGGGAGGTCAGGCTGCATGTGAAGCAATTTTGCATTTTACTCATGGACTGTAGCATCCCCACTAGGGCTATTTTGCCAATTCGCTTTAAAAGCATAGCTGGCATAATGCCTTGCAAATAACAGACATTTAAAGAATATCTTCTGAATTGAATTAAAGCAAAAAAGAATGCAATCAACAGGAGCAGCAGTTATTAAAGCTCCTCATAAACTGGCCCCTTCCCACCTTTCCATACTTTGAGGTGTCAATCACCCTCTTCTCCTGGACACTTTCTTGTCTCTAGGCTTTCACAATACTGTTCATTCCAGTTCCTCCAGGTCAGACTGTTCTTTGCTGGTCTCTTTTACTGGATCCTCATCCAAGTCACACCTGCTAACTGTGGGGGTCCCCACTCCCCACCAAGACTCTGTTCTGGGCCCTTTTCTCTTCTTCTATACCATTTTACTGGAAAATCTCATGAGTCCTTATGGTTTCAATTATCATCTCTGTTGGTTCTCAGATCTACTTGGCTAACTTCTCTCCTGACCGCCAGTCCTATCTCCAACCATACATTATCAGGTTGAACTGGATAACCCCACAGTCAACTTATATTGGACATATCCAAAATTGTAGTCATCACTTCCCTTAAACTCTCTACTCTTCCTGATTCCCAGTCCTTCCTACACTCAGCTGTCAAACTAAGTGGAGCTTTGGTTATATAATATCCCTCCTACCAACTAAATTCAATCAAGTTCAGTGGCTCCTTAGTGCCTTCCGAATCAAATATAAAATCTTCTATTTGTAATACAAAGCCTTTTATAACTCCCCCTTGCAGTAGAAACTTTCTAGTCTTTTTGCACCTTACAGAAACATTGTATTGGAACCTAAGTGAATTATTACAATAGTCTCCTAACTGATCTCTCCCCTTTTCAATCCATTATCTACAATGCTGACAAATTCATTTCTTCTGTAATTTGTTTTGTGTTTTTTTTTGGAAAGCAATGGGGTTAAGTGACTTGTCCAAGGTCACATAGGTTAAGTGTCTGAGGCCAGATTTGAACTCAGGTTCTTCTGACATAAGGGCTGATGCTCTATCCACAGTGCTACCTAGCTGACACCCCCCCCCCAATAAATTTCTTTGTTTTCTTTTTTCTTTTTTTATTAAAGATATTATTTAAGTTTTACAATTTTCCCCTCAATCTTACTCCCCTCCCCCCCACAGAAAGCAATCTGTTAGTCTTTACTTTGTTTCCAAGTTGTACATTGATCCCAAATGAGTGTGATGAGAGAGAAATCATATCCTTAAGGAAGAGACAAAAAATCTAAGAGATAACAAGATCAGACCTTAAGATATCGGGGTTTTTTTTTTTCTAAATTAAAGGGAATAATCCTTGAACTTTGTTCAAACTCCATGGCTCCTTATCTGGATACAGATAGCACTCTCCTTTGCAGACAGCCCCAAATTGTTCCCAATTGTTGCACTGATGGAATGAGTGAGTCCTTCAAGGTTGAACATCACCCCTATGTTGCAGTTAGGGTATACCGTGTTTTTCTGGCTCTGCTCATCTCACTCAGCATCAGTTCATGCAAATCCCTCCAGGCTTCCCCGAAATCCTGTCCCTCCTGGTTTCTAATAGAACAATAGTGTTCCATGACATACATATATCACAGTTTACTAAGCCATTCCTCAATTGAAGGACATTTACTTGATTTCCATTTCTTTTCCACCACAAACTGGGCTACTATAAATATTTTTGTACAACAAGTGAGGTTTTTACCCTTTTTCATCATCTCTTTGGGGTATAGACCCAGTAGTGGTATTGCTGGGTCAAAAGGTATGCTTATTTTTGTTGCCCTTTGGGCATAGTTCCAAATTCCTCTCCAGAAAGGTTGGATGAGTTCACAGCTCCACCAACAGTGTAATAGTGTCCTGGATTTCCCACAGCCCTTCCAACAATGATCATTATTCTTTATGGTCATATTGGCCAGTCTGAGAGGTGTGAGGTGTTACCCCAGAGAAGCTTTAGTTTGCATTTCTCTAATAATTAATGATTTAGAGCATTTTTTCACATGGTTATGAATTGCTTTGATCTCCTCATCTGTAAATTGCCTTTGCATATCCTTTGAGCATTTGTCAATTGGGGAATGGCTTTTTGTTTTAAAAATATGACTCAGTTCTCTGTATATTTTAGAAATGAAGGGGCGGCTAGGTGGCCTAGTGGATAAAGCACCGGCCCTGAAGTCAGGAGTACCTGGGTTCAAATGCAGTCTCAAGACACTTAATAATTACCTAGCTGTGTGGCCTTGGGCAAGCCACTTTAACCCTGTTTGCCTTGCAAAAAAAAACCTAAAAAAAAAAAAGAAATGAGTCCTTTGTCAGAATCATTAGTTGTAAAGATTGTTTCCCAATTTACTACATTTCTTTTGATCTTGGTTACAGTGATTTTTATCTGTGCAAAAGTTTTTTAATTTAATGTAATCAAAATCATCTAGTTGGTTTTTGGTGATGTTTTCCAACTCTTCCTTAGTCATAAACTGCTCCCCTTTCCATAGATCTAACAGGTAAACTAGTCCTTGATCTTCTAATTTGCTTATAGTATTGTTTTTTATGTCTAAATCCTGTAACGATTTGGATCTTATCTTGGTAAAGGGTGCTACGTGTTGGTCTAATCTAAGTTTCTTCCATACTAACTTCCAATTTTCCCAGCAGTTTTTATCAAAGAGAGAGTTTTTATCCCAATAGCTGGACTCTTTTTGTTTATCCAAATAGATTTCTTATAACTCATATTTGACTATGTCACTCTCGTTTTCAAAATTCTTTTTTGATATCCTACTGCTTCTAGAAAAAAATCAAAATCTTCAGCCCAGCATTTAAAGACCTCCACAGCCTGGCTCCCACTTACTCCCAGACTTACTTCAAATACTACTTCATATATTTTGCTTTCTATGTCTTTCCACAGGCTATACTACATTCTTTGAAATGGAACCCCTTCCATGGTTCTCGACCTTCCCTTTAAGGTTCAACTCAGGTTCTATCTCCAGCAGAAAGAATTTCCTGATTTCCTCACCAACTATCATTAGTGCATTCTTGAAATATGAATTTAGTTTACATTTACTAGTTTGTGTACAGTCATATTTTAAGTTATCAAAGTATTTTTAAAATAAAATAAATAACAGAGATCCAACTCTTCTCATATATCCCTTTTGCCCTTGAACATAAGCTCCTCAATGGTAAAAAGATTTTACCCTTTTATTGTCAAGCAAAGTCCCCTGTAAATAGTAGAAACTTAATAATTGGCAAATGTAATATTTTTAAGCATGTATGTGTACATACTTACAAACACAGAAAGATTCTCTTCTCTCAAAAACATGAGCAAAATCAAATCAACATCACTAAAATGGGATTCTACCTTTAAGTATTGGTTCATTTTGTCCAAGGTCTTGAAATTTAAAGGTTGTTCTAGTTCCTCTAAGCAACTCTTTTAAGACTCTCTTAAACACAGTTTAGCTGTAGGCCAAATTGAATAGGTACAAGGATTTTCCTAAGCTTGGAGGTCTCTAAATCAATGAAATCATAGGTTCCATATCTACTCCTGTAAAGGTGACTTATCAATTAAACAATCATCCAACTTTGCCTCATAGGCTGAAGAGAAGAAAGAAAGAAAGGGAGGGAGAAAAGGGCAGGAGATATTAACAAAAAGGAAAGGAAAGGCATTACTGACATATCCAACCAGAGAGAATTGCACAAACTCTGTGAATCAAGCTCCCGGCTAGGAAATGAAACTGTAGTAAAGGGGAAGATGGAGAACATAAGTATGAGAGTGGAGATTACTAGAAGATCTTAACTATCACCTAAGAAATAGAGTAGCCCCAGGAAGTTTACAAAAACTCAAGAGTAGCCCTGTCAGAGTAAGGCCAGCATTAAGATCCCAAAGCCTATTTTGCAGTCTGTCAGAAGGAATTTTTATAATGAGACACAAATTCCCCCCATTCTCTCTTGCCACCATGAGTAAACACCAGGTTTGAACCAAACCCACACAACCAATATGCCAGGTACATGCTTCCCTGACTTTAACCCCAACACCTAGGTTTCTCTTGACTCAAAAATCCTATAAAATTCCATTTCCCCTTTCCCACATTGGATATTTAACTCCATCCAAGGCTCCTATGCCTGCCTTATTCTTCTCCCCACCCACCCCCACCCCACCCACCCCCCTGCCCCCCCCCAGTCCCCCAAACCTTCCCCCAAGGTAAGTGGTAGAGAAGGCAAAATTCAGCCTTTTCCCTGTAGGTTGCTGTTCAGAAAGTGAAATTAAAACAACTAGTTATATTAAGCAGGAACCATAACCTCTCTAGATCTCACCTATATCACTAGTAAAATAGAGTTTTCTTACCTGTTTGAAGGCAAAAGTTTTAGCCAGAAATCTCAAGCTTCCTGAGAGTTTCAAGATTTATGAAATGTCATTGGTCCCATTTCACAGACAAAGACATTTCACCCAAAAATTCAATGGTAAAGATAGGAACTAAAACTGCAGGATTATAAATCTCTTGCAAAATTCAATACAGTCATTAGAATAGGGCTTTGCTCTCAAAAGCACTTTCCACTAGCAATGAATTTCACTTTCTATTTTAGAGTGAGTCTCTTCAGAATAAAGTTGGGGGGGGGGGGACACTGAATGAGTCATACCTTGGCAAAAAGGTGTAAAGAAAATTATCACAACAAAATCAAATAATTTTTTTCATTGTGATTTCTTAAAATGAATATTTGGTCTCATTTTAGCTAATCATAATGTAAATTACAGAGAGTATCTGAACTATTCCCTTCTAATATTTGGTAGGTATCAAATTAAAAGCAAATCATTAATTCGGATTATTAAGTAGCAAAGCAAACACCACCATCTTATATAAAAGGTTGAAATGACCTTGGTAACAATGAAAGGGTTAAAATATTAAGGACTGACACCTCTTAAATTACACTCAGGAGTCACTGTAGAAAGATCTACTTTGAAAAACTTGGAGCAAAACATTTTTCTATTATTATTGAGAAGAAGAAAGGAGATAATAGTTTCCTCTTAAAAATTGGTAGAAAACTCAAACTAGCAGCGGTTAAAAGCAAGCAATTTGATGGAGAATAATGGAATTATACAAAAGTCAAAAGGAATAAAGCATTTGCTTTCAGTCCAAGCTTTAAGGTAAATGGTATAAGACAGTAGGCACCTCCATCTTTGGCTTTTTTCCATCTAGTAAAATTACTATAGAACTTCATTTCTAGATTATATTCTACTAAATCATAATATCATAAGATCACAAAGTTGGAAGGGACCTCAAAGTGTATTCCAGCACTCTTATTTTACAGCTGAGGAAATTGATGTCTAAGGAGATTAAATGACTTATAAATCTACTCAGTCATATACATAGGAGAACTTCGGGGGAAGAGATGAATCCATGTCCTCTGATGACAGAGTTCATATCTGACTAAATGAGATGAAATTTTTTTTAAATGAATGACTTGCTAGATGGAAGAGTGTCACAATCTTTCCTAACCACTGTACCCCCCCCCAATACTGGGCAAATTACTTTAATCTCACTGGGCTTAGTTAGCTCTTCAGTAAAAAAAGGAGAAGGAAAAGAGATGCAGACAATTTCTAAAAGTTTATTGCTTGAACCTTTTTAGGGAAAAACATTCTATTTCAAGGGAAACATATTAGGGCAATATGCTGGATAGCAGTTATCTGCTTTGAAAGAGTTATTAAAATGAAATTCAATCTCATTGACGTGGATCTTCAAAGGAATATTACAGGTCTCAGGAACAGGGTTTTTTGCCACACAGCTAGGTAATTATTAAGTGTCTGAGACCAGATTTGAACCCAGGTACTCCTGACTCCAGGGCCAGTGCTTTATCCACTACGACACCTAGCCTCCCCCAGGGGGTTATTTTTAAGGAACCTTATAATATAGCTGATGAAATGTTGACCCTTAACTCCATTGCCAAGGGTAGCTGGGTGTGCTGACATCCTGGAGGAGGGAAGTTTCACTTTCCTTTGTGAAGGTCTCCAGTGACATCCTAGAGGGGAAAAGATTCACTTTGCTTTTTGTGGAGGTCTTCAGCATAACTGAAAAGGCACTCCTTTAAATGGAATGTTTGATATTCAGATCTTTTGTCCCATCCCAAGTTGGGGGCCATTCCCTTCTTTGAGTGAACAAGCCAGAGGTGGTTTTTCATTACCCATATTCTGATAGTCAAAACTATAAAAACCCCAGTTCAGCACTTTAATTTGGGGATTCAGCCTTCAATATCTGCATGACAGATAAATTTAGAGAAATATTAATAAATGCAAATGTTAACCTAAGTCTGTTTTGCTCTTTCTTAAGGACAAACCCTGAAAGTTAACATTTATCTCTTACTAGGACAAACTCTGAAGATTAACACATATTTAATTTAATTATTATTTTTAAAGTCAAACTCATATCTATTTCAACCTTTTACTTTGCAGATGAGGAAGTCAAAAGGGAGTAAGTAAACTTGCACAAGGTCTCAAAGATAGATCTATTCCAGCTTCTGTATTTACTTAAAATATCAAAACTATAAACACTTCTCAGATGTTACAAATTGTCTTACATTTAACATCTCACCTATCCAGATTTCTTTTACCAATAATTTTGCATATGTAAATTTCAGCAGAAAAACAAGGAAGTAAACAAAAAAAAAAAGATGTCAGATTATCCAGGAAAGGTGTCACAGTGTTTACTCTAGGAGACTTAAATGCTTCAATTCAAAATCTCATAGATTCACACTCAATCCATTAATCATTTTTTGATCAAGTATTTTAAGTTTAGTTATGTAGTTTCCAAACCCACAGAACATTAGAAGCAGATTTGGAGGGAGTAGCAGTTACTGGCAAACATAGTGATGGCAGTGGAATCTAATAAATTACAGTGTGGAAATGGAAAAAGTATTAAAAACAAGAGATCAAAAAGCATGGTAGGAGAGGGTTATGCTTAATTTGTTCAGTTTCAAAGAGGTACTACCTCCTAATTGCACAGTGTTACCACTGTAGGAGTACACTTCCAAAGATTGAAATAAGAGCCAGGCTATCTTATCCCCTCCACCTCCCTTTCCATAATCCTATGCATTCTTATGCTAGGTTTGGATAATAATAGCTAGAATTTAGACAGCACCTAATAGGTGCCAGGCTTATCAAAAGCTTAAGGAAGAGCCTAAGGGGAGAACCCAGCACTCTTCCCAAAGCTTCCTTTAGACAGGAGATAGGATTTAGACTTTCTAACTTACTCCATTTTCACTCCCAGGAACAAGATAATGTTTACTGAACTGAACTGCACAACACCACACAGTTGGTACAGGGTCTGAAGTAGTGACTTGGCTAAGGTAGATCTGAACTCAGGTCTTCATGACTTCAGGCTTATTACTCCCATCTAGGGAACCACCTAGTTACCTAATAATGTTATATAGCAAGGGGGCAAGGCAACTAGGTGGCTCACTGGGCCTGGAGTCAGGAAAACTTAAGTTCAAATTCCAGGTCACATTTTTATTAAGCTGTCTGATCCTGGGCAACTGATTGCCTCAGTTTCATCATTTGTAAAATAAGCTAGAGAAGGAAAGGACAAAGTACTCCCCCCCCCCCCCCGTTATTACCAAGAAAACCCCAAATGTGGTCTGACAACAAAAAGTAGGGAAGGTGGTCAAAATCTGAGATTTCAAAGGTACTCTAACTTGTGCAAAGCAACCCAATTCAAAGAGCATTAATTAAGCTCCTACTATCAGACAGGCACATTAACAAGACAATGAAACTTCTAATCCCTTTTTGTTTTTAACCAAAAGGACCACAGATACATAAATCGATCAATCAATCCAAAGTAATTAGAGAACACTAACAATAGATGCAAAAACAAAAACCTTCTTCAGAAGGAGTATAACATACAGATTCTAAAGTAAGCAGTAGAGAAAAGGTCCATTTCAGGTTTGAGAGACAGCCAGTATTACCTACAGCCCAGCTACCTAAAATAACATTCCATCAGGAGATACCTATTCTCTATTCCTAAACCCACTCCCTTCCCCCTTTAACTCAAACTAATAATTGGTGAATCTATTTATACTTGAACTCCAAGGTGCATTATCACCCTTTGTTCTTTGCCAACCACATCAGGCAAACCACAGTATACATAAGCAGAAATTCCTTCCCTCTTCTGGTTTCAAAGTCTCCTGACCACTACTACTTCCTCCTGAATGGGCAAAGTAGGAAGTAAGGAAAAATGCTCCATCTCATATAAAAGTCCTTATAAATTTTCATTTAGTTACCACCAAACCAGCAGATGTTTTCCTCTACTATCAGATATTAAATTGCTTAAAAACTCTTTTGAAAGGGTTAATTCACCTTTCCTGGGATCAATGAGTGAGTTTTTCACTGGGCAAAATTGGTCCATCCAACTTATTCTCTGAAGGAAGTTAATGTAAAATTCTTTTGCGCTGAAAAGTAAACAAAAGTAAAATGGTCCCAGTTCTTTCTTAGAAATGGAATCGAGGGCAGCTAGGTGGCGCAGTGGATAAAGCACCAGCCCTGGAGTCAGGAGTACCTGGGTTCAAATCCAGTCTCAGACACCTAGCTGTGTGGCCTTGGGCAAGCCACTTAACCCTGTTTGCCTTGCAAAAAAAAACTAAAAAAAGAAAATGGAATCAGAATTAAAATTCAGGTTCTGACATTTTACCTACACTTTCTCCATTTGATGACTGCTGGTTGCTAGAGAAGGTAAAAGTACTGTATATAAAGTAAGAAGTGTAGTCACAAAACAAATAGCATTCTTTGGAAATCGTTCACTTTTGACAAGAAAATTATATTTTCATCTTAAACTAAATATTCTTTATATTTTCACTTGTACTCTTTTATTCAGAAAGGAATCAGGTTAGCTTAAGAAGTGGGAATAATCTTTACCAAAAGGTCAAAAAAAAAAAAGACCACGAGACTAAACTCCATTTCAGTGGTTTTTAAAATACAACACATTCATTTTTGTTGTTCAGTCATTTTAGTTTTGTCTGACTTTTCATGATCCCATTTCAGATTTTCTTGGCAAAGATACTAGAGTAGCTCATAATTTCATTTTCCAACTCATTCCACGGATGAGAAAACTGAGGGCAACAAGATTAAGTGACTTGCATAGGGTCACACAGCTAATAAGTGTCTGAGATCAAGATCTGAATTCAGAAAGATGAGTCTTGACTCTAGGCTCAGCACTCTATCCACTGGGTTAGTATCAAGGGTTTATAGCTAAAGTTAAAATGTTCTTTTCTTGCCTTAACTCTAACTCCCTTTCACTTAAATTCACAAAGTCCACCTTTCATCTCACACTGCACTCCATTTGCACTAGTTCCAGAAGTCAGTAGGTCTTCAGAACACAGAAATCTACCTGTGTTCAAGGCAGTTATTACGAGTCTGATCTACAACAAATACCAGTTACACATAGGCTTAAAGAAATCTCTTCACAGCTAGGGATTGCACTCTGGTCTCTTCTGACTGCCTTGTTTTGCACAAAACTCTATCTTTAAAGTTAATGACAATGGGGTATAAGTTATCACCAGTTCATAGACATCAAACATAAAAAATTTTACTGACAGTGGGAAGCATTAATCGTCACAGCACTCAAATTCAAAGATAAATATCTACTGTGTTGAATTGAATCCCATAATACAGGTCATTCATGAGGAGATAGTGAATCAAATTATATCCCTCCAGAATAAACTGCATATGCATAATTAACCAAACATTATATGATAGATAATAATTAGTTACAGGCTCCCAAAACCAATATTATGAAGGGATTTCACTGTATTAGCAATGCAGGACTCCACGTTACCTTTAAAAACTTCTCAACAAAACAATTTGTCAATATTGACAAATGTTACCAATGATCAGAAACAGCATTATCATAAATAACTTCATGAGACTTATAAAAATACTATAAAACATATATACTATATACTAATACTATAAAAAAATACTATAGTAGCTACAAATATAACTAAAAAGATATATCAAATGGGATTAAATTTCAATCCTGATTGGCAGTAAAATTTTGCAAAAGCAGAAAGACTAAAGTTATATCTTCTACAAATGTTTTTATTAAGCTTGGTGCTGTGTGTCTTAGCAGACTTTGAATATAAAAATGCCACAGAAAAGAAAGTGATTAACTCAAGAAAGCCAATGAAGTTATCAAAAGAAAATTAAGAGAAAAAAGAGAAAACTTTTACTTTATTTTAGCATCCCCCTCAAGTTCCCTATGTCGTTCTTCCTTAGCATAGTCAAACCAATTGAAGACTATATAGATAGGAACAACATTTTCCTGACTCAATATTCTCCTCAAATGCTACCTGATTAGCCCCAGTTTTCCTAAATGCAGATTCCTGCTCTGGGGACATAAAAGGTTCCATTCTCATATAATGGGGATCTCTCAATTTATTGGGTGCTTGAGACCATGAGTCATCCTATCCTGGCAATGGATTGATGAATTTCCAGACAGAGATGGAGAGAAGGAATCCATGTACCTCTGAATCATTATATACAGTTTTGCTGTGTTCAGGCAAAAGTAAAACTTCCTTTATTAAATGTTCAATGAACTCCAAGGGCCTCGTTCCTCTCCCCATATCAAATTTAAAAGCCATGCATACAACAGATGTCTACATCTTACTTCGACTTTCTATCTCCCCACTCACTTTTCAATCCCTTGCAATATGGCTTCCATCACCACCTCTAAAATAGTTACTTTAGGTCAGAAACTATCTTTTTATTCTTAAATTCAATAGACTTATGAGTCAGTTGACTCTTTTACCATCCTACTCCCAGATTCCTAATTTTTTCCCCTACAACCTGAGCCACTGATTATTATCATTCTCTTTCTATATGGCCACTCCTCAGTCTCTTTTGAAGGATTCAGACATAGGTGTATCTGAGGTCACTGTGCTAGACCTTATCCTTTTCTCTTTTAAAGGTCTATATATTCAGCTGGAATCTGTTCTCTGTAGCTCCAATCTCTTATTTCCAACTGCCTACTAGATGTCTTAACCTGGATATCCCATATGTATATCAAACTCAGAATGTCTGAAACAAAATTCACTAGTTGCTTTGTTATTCAGTCTTGTCAATCTTTTTTGTGAGTCTTTTTTGTTTTTTGAAAGGCAATGAGATTGAGTGACTTGGCCAAGGTCACACAACTAAGTAATTATTTAAGTGTCTAAGGCTGGATCTGAACTCAGGTCCTCCTGACTCCATGGCCAGTGCCACCACCCGGCTGCCCCCAGTCTTTTCAATCTTGTCCAATTGTTCATGACCCTATTTGGGATTTTCCTGGTAAAAATATGGAGTGGTTTGCCATTTCCTACTCCAACTCATTTGAGAGATGAAGAACTGAGGCAATGAAGTTAAATGTCTTGTCAACTACCACATATCATCCTGACTTCAGATCTGGCAATCTATTCCCTAAGCTATGGCTGCCCTCTAAATGCAAGCTTCCTCCAAATCTCCCTATTTCTGTTAAAAAATGTTCACCACCATTCTTCTGGTGAGCATCATACACCAAGAGCTGATCAGTTGCCAAATTTCATGTCTCCTTACCATTTCTTAAAGTAGTTCCCTATCTTCATATACAATCAGCTATCCTAGTTCAGTCTTTCACATAATCTCACATGGACTTCTCTTATCATTTCCTAAAATAACCTGCTATTTCATTTCCTTGCATCCAATCTATTTCTCACAGAGCTGCCAAATGAATATTCCTGTTGCCCCAGAACAAAATTGTCTATTTATCAATTAAAGGAATGTATAACATGGTTCCAGCCTGCCTTTCCAAGTGATTACATATTCTTCATCTAATCCATGCTCCCAAAACAACTCCTTGTTGTTCTCTAGACAAAATATTCTAATTTCCACCTCCAAGGTTTTGCATATGCTATACTTAATGCCTAAAAAATTTCCCTTGGAAGCTGTGCCTCTTGGAAACCTTAGTTCCCCTTCAAGGCTTGGTTCACGTCCTATCCACCTTCCTAAAAGATCTTTTCTTATTCTCTGAGTTTTCATGTACCCACTCATTACTTGAAGACTATATGTGTGTGTGTGTGTATACACACACATATATGTATATATATACATACATACATACATATTTATCAACACATATGTTCATATATGTCTATAATGTACATGAATTATCTAAAAAAACATGTTACATCTCAAAATTATTCATGGAAATCTCTTAAGACACGAATATAGTGTCTTTAAACAATTGTAGAGGGGCGGTTAAGTGGCACAGTGGATAGACAGAGCACCAGCCCTGGGCCAGGAGTACCTGAGTTCAAATCCAGCCTCAGACACTTAATAATTACCTAGCTGGGTGGCCTTGGGCAAGCCACTTAACCCCATTGCCTTGCCAAAAAAAAAATTGTAGAATACCAGCCACTCTGACTACTAGGAACATACCCTTAATCCCAGACCAAGGGAAAGACTACAAAGTAAAAATATATTCAGTAATTCGTTCTGTTGTAACAAAGCATTAAAAAAAAAAAAGGATATTCAGCAACCTAAATGTAACTGTAATGGAACATTGTTGTGCCATAAGAAATGATAGATATGCAGAATTCAGAAAAACTTGGCATGATTTGAATGAACTGATATAAAGTAAAATAAACAGAACCAAAAGAACAATTTATTTAAAGACCACAATATTTTAAAGGAAGGAAAATCGCTAGATGGTTTTAACCACTAATGAACACAGCCATCAATCACCATGTAACAAGACAGATGATGAAGGCTTCCCATCTATGGCAGAGGGGTAAATGCATATCATTATCAAGACCATTTATGTAAAACTGTGAACATGACAATGGAATGCAACAGGTTAATGAAACAAGGGCTCTGCTAGGATAATTCATTAATCCTTTTCTGGTCTGATATAAATGAATTAGAAGAAAAAAAGAACCTTGCCATTTCCTTTCACAAAACAGCTAGAAACAAGTATATTACTCCTCTTCATTTGACTAAAGACCCTTACTTTCAAGATTCAACTCAGGTGTCTTCCGTTTCATGAAGATAATTTCTTACCTACCCCTCCAGAAATAACCTCTTCCTTTTCTTCTTTCTCAAATTTTTCACAGCATTTTTTCCTGAATCCCTCTCCTTAACATTTTTCTCACAATCTTAAGCATGATCTATGAGCACTTTAGAGACAGGGTAACCTTAATTCAGAGGTCCTGCCCATAGTGCCACACACAAATAAGAAAATCAAATAAATGAATTTGCTGACTTGAAAACAGAAGTGCTAATATTATTTAGAAAATGAACTTTTTTTTAGCAGATCTTAATCCTAGGTCATCAAGAGGAAAAACATCCCCACAAAAATTATCCCTTTGGGCTAAAGGGAGGAGATCTGGCTCAGGACAGGATATTGCCAAGCAGATTAGTTCCTTAATAATGTCAAGTAATTTGGAGGTACCCTGCTTCCCAGAGCTAAAGCCCAGCAAGCAGGCTGTGCCCTGAACTTGGCATAGCCATAATACTTTGCATTCTGGATGATCTACCCCTCTGACAAAGTGTACTACTTTAACTAGCACCAGGTGTTTACTGAGGAATTTATGATTTTCATACTAATCAATAACTATTTAGATTTGTTGGAGTCCCCTTTAATTCCCAAAGACCCGAGAGCCAATATGCTGTAGCATGTCACATTTCTTGACACATTCACAAACCCGGCTTCTAATCACTGCCAAGTGAACTTAACCAGATACAGCACTTCTATTCCTGCCACACTGACTCTGGTTCTATACCCTGCTGAATGATCATATGACGCTATGGCCCTTAAGACTTGAGATTGTTCCCATAGGACCCAAAGTCAAGAAATATCAACCATAGTAACTGCTTCCTCAAGACCTAAGATTAACTATGTTGTGAACATAGCCACCCCCCCCCCCCCCAAGGAGAGGGCTTTTGCTAGCAAGTGTTAAACTTGATTCCTGATTCTCCTGTCTAGTCGGTATTGTTGGCCCTGGCCATACACAGGTTAGAGGTCAGTCCCCGTCTGGTTAAGAAACCCAATGATGGGGCAGCTAGGTGGCATAGTGGATAAAGTACTGGCCCTGGAGTCAGGAGTACCTGGGTTCAAATCCAGTCTCAGACACTTAATAATTACCTAGCTGTGTGGCCTTGAGCAAGCCACTTAACCCCATTTGCCTTGCAAAAAAAAAAAGAAATCCAATGACAACAATGGAAAGAGAATAAAATAACCAATATTGAAGATTTATTTATTAAAATAACTAAGCTTGGTCCTAAGAAGAAATCAATCATTTCATATGTATGCACACCTTCATACATTTACATATTCCTGTTACATTTTACTCTCTCTAAGTTCTCCTTCTCCTGGCTTTGTTTCTGAATTTTTAAACATGATTATCATATCTCAGCTCTCATATCACCTTGGAACTTCCCTCAATAGCTGGGGTCTCCAGCTTGGAATATCCATTATCCTTCTCCAATTGCTTCCCTTGGACCATCCCTCCACCAAGTCAGCCTTCTTCCTTCATTGTCGAACTCCACCTGGGGCCTCCATTCTGAGGCAGGGTCTTAATCCTATTCCTTCATCTCTCCCCTGACTCTGTTTTTGATTTTCTGGATTCTGACACAATTCCTCCTTATGTAAGATCTCACTCTTAAAAGTGCTATCTTACTTCAATAGAAAACAAATTTCCTAAGGACTGGGCTATCTTTCTTTCTGCTTATATTTATATTCCCAGCATTTTAGCATATTGTCTGACACATAATAAATACTTTAAAAAGTACTTGTTACTTTTGCCTTCCCATTGGCTCAAGTTCCCACCAGATGTGATACTC
This sequence comes from Macrotis lagotis, assembly GCF_037893015.1. Classification (NCBI taxonomy): domain Eukaryota; kingdom Metazoa; phylum Chordata; class Mammalia; order Peramelemorphia; family Peramelidae; genus Macrotis; species Macrotis lagotis. Next base: position 254,479,411 of record NC_133661.1, read on the forward strand.
CAATTTAGTGGGAGGGGCTAGGAACTAATACCCCAAGATTTGCTTTTGCAAAGGGCTTCTGGGTTTTTTATTTGATTTTGGTTTTTGGTTTTTTCACTTCAAATATATACCAAGAAAATACAAACATTTTCTCCAAAACCTCAGGGTCATAATTCCCTTTAAACCATTTGGTCTCTGGGTGATGAGATTAGAATCACTGGTTAGCTCAGTTTCCAAAAGCATTAGACCTACCAAGTCAAGCCCAAAATTATCAGTGTCAACTTCTACTGGTCTACAAGCTATATCCCTCTTTGGCTTGGTTCAGCAAACTAGCCCTATGGCCTATTCAATCTAGAATAAGCCTCCACAAGGATGGTCCCATTTTCTCATTACTGAGTTCCTAAGGAGACCTCCATTTCGTGAAAGGGACCAAGTCAGTCTTCATTCTCTACCTAGCTGTGTTCCTGACTTCTATACTTAAACCCATGTCTCTTCACCTTCCTTCATTATCTCTTTCAGCTCCCTTTTCTGTATTATTTTTCCCCTATCTGAACAAAAGTTCCCAGAGGACAAAGACCGCCTTTCTTTTGTAAAATACTTTTCTTTTTCTTTTTAATTCTATCCCTAGGTTTAGCACAGTACCAAAATATATAGTAAGCACTTAATAAATGTTGGTTTCCTTCCTTTCTTGCTTTCATTTGAAATGGTTAACTTATAACTTAATTTATAACTGAAGAAACAATTCAAGCAAAAGTAATTTATTAGTGAGGCAGTCAGAAAAAATGGGTTGGTAGACTCCCCAGTTAATCCTAAAACCCTGATCACAGTGAAACAGATTTTTATACAAAAAAAATCAAATAAGATAAATTATTATAATAAAAACAGTTAACCAAGACACAAAATAAAGTAGTATAATTTCAAACTGGAGGACAGATTAGGGACTTTCCATGTTGAGAGGGGAAAGAATAAATTTCATTCGAGTTGGAAGAGAGATGAATAGATTTTATGATCCTCTATTAATAAAATGAAAAGATTTTGATTAACTGCCTTCCACTTATGTGTATGAAACAACAGATGACTTATATAATCTAGGTTCTCATGAATAAATGATTCCCAGCCTAAACCAACTTCAATTTGTAACTGGACTTCATTTTGTCCCATTTTATTGCAGGGTTTAGGTGGGTTATGGGTACATAACACTATATTTTATGTCATACTTTAATAAATTATATAGTTTTGGTGAACTTAATTTTCATCTTTTTCATTTTTTATTTTAAGTGCTTATTCTATGGGAAGAGAAAGGGGAAGGAATATAATGGGAAATATAAAAACAAAAACAAATAAATAAATGTATCTAAAAATTAAAAATGACATCTAAGAATGTTTAAAGTAGGAATACAGTTTTCTAGATGAGTTTTTCCTTAACTATCATAGTGTTTTGTTCTTCATTTTCAAAGAAGACCATGACATCAAGGAGGTAATGCCATGACAAGCACATGAATTAGATTTGAGTGATGGGATTCTGTGCTAAATCATGAGACACACTTTCTCCTCCAGTCATACAGATCCAGTGGCCAGATATGAATCAGGATGGAAATGACCCTGGAATCAAGGCAATCAGGGTTAAATGACTTGCTCAGGATCACACAGCTAGTAAGAATCAGGTATCTGAGGGAGGGATTCCAATTCCTGTCCTCCAGATTCAGGGTGAGCGCTCTATCTACTGAGCCATCTAGCTGCCCTTTCAAGAACAATTAGACAATTAACATTAACAATGAGAAACAATAAGACAATTAAGAAACTTTAAGATTAATAATTAAGTTTATACATTTGTTTTTATACAAGATGATTAGCCAAATCAACAAAATTTTCAATATAATTTTTCCACAAGTAATTTATTTTCTTTAAAACACAAAAATGAATTTTTATCCTCATAAGCAGAAAAAAAAAGCCAGAGGGAAAAAAATGTACTAAGGAAACAGCTTTCAAGACTCCCTAAAGCTATTAAAGAGTTTAATAAAGGAAATGTACTAAACTAAAATGCATTTTAAATTATGCATTGTTTTCCAAATATGGATCTAACCTTTAAAATTATTTTATTCATTAAAAAATTCCTTTGTTCAATTCAGGATGAAGGAAACAACAAAGCAATCACATACACACCTTTTTGTGAAGGGAGGAGGTGATATCACAATTAAATCTTGATTTGAATTTTTACTTCTGAATTTCTTTCAAATTCAAGAAGGAAAAAGATGAAGGTTCTGAGGTCATACAAGGGCCAAAAGTAAATCATTTAATAGTTTCATCTGACAAAATTTATAATACCTGTTTACTTTTTTCCTTTCTATAAAACTCAAGTTGAAGAAGATCTCTTAACTTTTCTTCCCTTTCATTCATTCATTTCTAGAAAATTTGCTTCTGGAAAAAGGCTCACCAAGCAAAGGACTGGTAGATTATCACCTTAAACAAGAGCAGTAGCACTTTTCTTTGAGTATTCCCTCATCTGAGGTATTTGGAATATATCCAGGAGCTACAAGTTACTCCATCTCTCAATGCCAATAATTTTACTGATTTCCATAGTTACCAACTTGGTATCTACTGCTATCTGAAGTCAGAAGATAATTCAATGGAAAGTTAAGGTTGAGACAAGAACAAAGGAATACAGAAATCTCAGAAGAAAGGTGGTTCCATTCCTGTCTTTTCCTCAGTCTTTGTATTATTTTTCACTTTTATAAGAAGAACTAAACAGCTATTTAGTCTCAAAAAATAAGATGACATTAGGGAATAGAAAAGCTTTGTGTTCTAGGCCCATTAATATCTACTCTGCCTTTTCTAGATATGATTAAAGCTCAAGTAAACACTTCTTTTTTTAATACACAATCTCATTCACTGACCTCATCAGTTCCAATAAATTTAATTGTTCTTTCTCTGCAGATGACTTCCAAATCTATGCATCCATCCCTAGCTCCAGTCCTTTCTTGAGAGTTATCTTCTAGAAAGTTCAAACAGCATGGTCTGTAGTCCAACAAATCCCAAAATAAAACTCATTATCTTTCTTCCCACATCCATCCTTTTTCCTAAAATCTCTAGAAGGAAGTATAAATGATATTACCATCCTCTCAATCACCCAGGTCTGAAAAAAGCTTTGGTGTCAAACTAGACTCCTCATCACCACTCTAGTTCAGGTCCTCATCACTTCTAGCCCAAATATTATAACAGCCTCCTCTTTAGTCACCCTTCCTCAAGACTATCCCCTCTATATAGCCATCAAAGTGATTTTCTTGCAGTCATATCCAACTCAACATGACCCCATTCAGGATTTTCTTGCAAAAATACTGCAGAGGTTTGTTATTCTTCTCCAACTTACTTGACAGTTGAGGAAACTGAGGCAAACAGGATTAAAGGACTAGCCTAGGGTCACAAAGCTAATTAAGGCTAGATTTGAGCTCAGAAAGATAGCCTTCCTGATTCCAGGCCCTATGTTCTCATCCTGGGGGTCATCTAGCTCCCTCCCTCTATGATCCCCCACACTCAAGCTCTTATACCTCTAGAATAAATTCCTCCATCTGGCATTTAAAGCTCTTCAGGCATGGTCCATTTCCACCCTTTCAATCTTGTGATACATCACTCTCATCCACAGACTGCCATCTACACAGGCTGGCCTAGCTGCTTTCATCCCACACTTAATGACACTCCATCCCTTTGTATTGGCCATGCCTCATGCTTGAAATTCTCTGATTCTGGGTGGTGAACTCAAAGACAAATGAATGCCTGCTAGTTACACTACTGGTTTAGAAAAACACAAATGAACACTGTTTATACATTCTTTTTATTAAACATTTGCGATTGACATTTAATACAATCTCATGTCAGAAGACAGCAGACACTAAGAGCCTATAATCCAACAAATCCCAAAATAGGAGTCTTGAGTTGGATACCTTTGTTCTGCCTTATTACCACTACCTCCATGTCTCTCCCAAAATTACTTTGTATTTATTTTGCAAATATATGAGTATATGTGTGTGTGTGTATGTGTGTGTGTGTGTATATACACACACACTCTCATGGAGAGAGAGACTTACCATAAAGTACATTTATGCATAAACATGTGTTTATTTATGTATAAGTTTTTTTTAATCCCCATCATTACAATGTAATCTGCAAAAAAAATGGCTGTCTTTTTATTTTTACTTTGTTCATTTATGTGTAATCTTGCTAGGTGTTCAAGATTCCCAATTAACAGAAAGTGTTCAATAAACGTTTGTTAATTAATGGCTCTTCTTAAAGTATACCAAGTCTTATTCTCCTTATTATCTATTTCCTACAACATTATCATCTCTAACAAAAATTCCTTCATTCAAAAAATTTTCCAGTTCCTTTTTCCATCTCTTGCTATTCTCTTAACAACAGCTCTTTCACTACCACCCTCTCTAGTGCTATCCTTTCTCTCATGAATCTGACATCATGGGCCACAAGGAATAAGGATGCTACCTTGCCACACAACAACTTCTAGGGTTACCTTCTTTCTCTAATTTATATCCCACACAGTTGCCAAGGGATTTCTCTCAAGTCATGTATGACTGTCATGTCCCAATTACTTAAAACTCCTCTTGGAAATTAAAGACTTGGTTCCAAGTTGTCTTTTTCAGATGAGTATACACACTTCCCTAATCACATATTCCATAATCCAGCCAAATTGCATCTCTTGCTGCATCTCACACAGGTATTTCATCTCAGGTTGTCTGACACCTTTGCAATGTGTACTTCCTCCTCACTTCTTCCTCTCGAATTCAGAATTTCATTTAAATTCTGTGTTTCTGAAAATAATCATTCAACAAGAACATTCAACAAGCACTTGATTAGTCAATCAAATAACATTCATTAACCATTTGCTATGTATCAAGCACAGAACATGCTGAAGCAATCATCCTTTTGCTACAATAAAGTAGCAAGTCCGTTGTAATATTTATAACATAATTGTAACATAACATTTAGGGAATGTATAGTTTAATCTAATATTTAGTTTAAAAGGTTTTTTTTTTATTTCCTCCTTGAAGCATCATAAAATCTGGATACAACTTTAACTCCTTAATTTTATAAAGAAGAAAACTAAGGGCTGCTAGGTGGGGTGGTGAATAGAGTACCAGCTCTGGAGTCAGGAGTACCTGAGTTCAAATTTGGCCTCAGATACTTAATAATTGCCTAGCTATGGCCTTGGGCAAGCCACTTAACCCCATTTGCCTTGCAAAGAAAAGAAAAAGAAAAAAGAAAACTCGTATCAAAGTGATCAGACAACTTACCCAACATTACACAGGAAATAAGAAGGAAAATTTGTGTCCTTCTTCCTCTTAAATTCAGTGATATTTCCATTATACCAAAGTAAAGTTAGTAAAGTTTCATCTGCAGTCATCCTGATTCATATCTGGCCTCTGGATCCAGATGACTGGAGGAAAAAGTGAGCCTGGTGACTTAGCACAGCACTGCTCTCAACTCAAATCTATTACCCACCTATGTCACTGTCTTCAAGAATGGAAGGAACAGGAGAAGGCTAGGTGGTGCAGTGGACAAAGCACCGGCCCTGGAGTCAGGAGTACCTGGGTTCAAATCCGGTCTCAGGCACTTAATAACTACCTAGCTGTGTGGCCTTGGGAAAGCCACTTAACCCCATTTTCCTTGCAAAAAAAAAAAAAAAGAATAAAGGAACAAACATTATGCCAGAAAGAATCCAAATAGCAGCAACTGGGTAGCAAAGTGTATCTGAGTTCCCAATGTGGCCTCAGACACTTAAATAGTTACCTAGCTATGTGACCTAAGGTAAGTCACTTATCCTCACTGCCTTTCAAACAAAAATAAAACAAACAAAAAAATCACACACACCAAAAAAAAGAAAAAGAATTCAAATGAAAATCAAATGTAATCATTCAGCAGAAAAATTAAAGTAAAGCTTAGCATTATGCCTGCTAATCACTTGGTTGTTGGTTTTGGGGATTTTTTGGAGGGGGAGAGAAAGGCATATATACCACCACATTCTTTCTTTTTTAAATAAAGATAACAACTGTTTGGTATTCCACTACAACTGAAAAGCAGAAAAGTCAGATTTAAAAGGACATTGCATCTTTACCCTACCTTTCAGTTCAGTGCTAATAGATTAAAGAAATCAGTTTTATTAAATAGTCCACATTTCAACTGTCTACCATTAAAAATAAAAATAGCCCAAAAGCCAGTGAAAAAATTAAAGTAAACTTGTAGAAAATAAAGTGAAATTATAACAGAATCCAAGGAAATTGGAGATCAATAGATTTTTAAAAATTTGTAGTACCTGGAGGGAACAGATACAATTGTCATAAAAATTAGATGCTTAAACAGATGCTCATAAATGGTATTTATTATTCAACCATTTGTGTACTAAAGTAAATTACTTAGCAAGGTTATATAAGAGTTACTTTTTAAAAGGCATGCTTCCTGCTCTAAATGTTTATATTCTGGACTAGATAAAGCTACTTGGAATAAACGCAGAATAACTGAAACAATAGTTTCTTTTTTTTAACAAGTCACATACTGAATAGAGTGTTTTTCCAAATGGGATAGGAGGAGTATTTGAAAGCTTATTTGCTTTTACTACCGTTGCTTTGCTTAAGTTTATCTTTTGAAAAGGGCTACTAGAGGGATAGGCCAGTATCAATACATTTCACAGATTTCTTTAAAAAGTCCTAAAATGGAGAAAGGCCTTATTGATTTATTTTTCACCTTAACTCTCTATGAATAAGAATGAACTCAAAAAATAAAAATCTGCCAGATAGTCTAAATATTCTATTATGCATGATTTGATGTTACAGTGATCCACAGGTGTCTACTGGCTCCAGTCAAACTATAAGTTTTCTGAAAGCAAAGACCTTCTCTTGGCTAAATCTTGGAAAAGACCCTCTTCTCCCCCCACCCCCACCCCACCCCCCCACCCCCCACCCCCCCCCCCACCCCCGCCATGGCTCCCAGCATTTTCTCTGGCTATCCCCCATGACTGAAATGCTGTACCCACTCTGCTCTAATTACCAACCTCTTGACTCTGCTTATGAACCAACTAAGAGCTCATCTTCTGCAGGAAGCTTTCCCCAGTCCCTCTCAAGTTTAAATCTTCTCCCATTTAATTACCTACAATTTATCCTGTATTTAGCTTGCTTTGTATATATATTTTATCTCCTCCATTAGATAGCAAGCTACTTAAAGGTAGGCAATGACTGTCTTTTTTCCAAGACAGCCTGGTACATACTAAATACTTCTAAAAGATTGATTACCAAGTACCTAGCACACAGCAGGTATACAAACACACACACACACACACACACACACACACACACACACACACACAGGCTCTCTTAATGTTCAGTATAAATGCCAAAGTATACTTGCTGATGTAGTGGTCAAATAAATTCCAGTGATAAAACTATAATCAAAGAAATCTAAACAAATAACTATACCAATACCTAAAATCTCAACTTGTCAACAAAGCAATAATCTCTCAGTCTCTCTCTCTCTCTCTCTCTCTCTCTCTCTCTCTCTCTCTCTCTCACACACACACACACACACACACACACACACACACACACGGAAGGAAAGCCAACCAACATTCTGTCAATATCATGGGAGAGATATATATATAATCTAAAGGACATACTAAAATTTAAGTTGAACAAATATTTAATAAGCATCAATCTTTAAGAAAAGTATTATGTTTGAGAGTGAGGAAATTCAGAGAAATAAAACTGCAAAAGATTTCCATGACACACAAGAGTTTAAGAACCTCTGCTCTAAAATGTAGACTCTAAAAACATTTTTGTCTTTCTCGCTTTTAATTCATTTCATTTACACTAATTCAAATTTTTTTTCCCTTGGTTTCTGTCTCTAGCACAGATGATACAATTAAAAGTCAAGGGGGAAAAAAAATCAGGAAATGGATTCTAATGTCAAGGAGGAAAAAACAACCAAATTTAATAAAAACTCATTTTAAAATTTGTATTCCCAGAATCCTCAAAAGAAAGGCTGAAAATAGCTACTCTCAAAACAACAATCCAATTAGTCTAATCTTCGGTCAAGTCCAAAACTTACCACAAAGTTCTAAGACAAATGTGATTCTGCTTCAGGGAATAGACCAATTCCAGAACAGCTATTTTCAGAGCTTTCATTTATTTCTGACACATACATACAGAAAAAAACAGTGAATCTGAAGGACCAGGTTCAAACAGCAGTTTCAGATTATCATTAAAGACAAAATTAAAACAGAAACCAAAATCACATCCCCCCACCAAACCCATAAAGACAAACCATTTTATTTTTCTAAATTAATAAGCAATAATCTTTAACTACTTCTAGGTCTGTATCAGAGAGAGAGAGAGAGAGAGAGAGAGAGAGAGAGAGAGAGAGAGCGAGCACGCAGGACGAACAAGAACAGATAAAAAATAGCTAAAGCAGCTCTTTTATGGTAGCAAAGAACTGGAAACAAGAGTCTCTGTAAACCAGAGAATAGCTGTACCAATTATAGACATTAGAAATGAAAAACAAACTGATTTCAAAGTCTTGTAAAAAGACTTAAATGAGGGGGCAGCTAGGTGGTGCAGTGGATACAGCACCACCCTGGAGTCAGGGGTCCTAGGTTTAAATCTAGCCCCAGATATTAAATAATGACCTAGTTGTATGACCTTGGCCAAGTCACTTAAACCCACTGACTTGCAAAAACCAGGAAAAAAAAGACATGAACTGACACCAAATAAAGTGAACAGAACTAGAAGAACTACTTACGCAATAAATCTATTAGAAATGCAATTATGAAAAACTTAAAAACTGTAATCAATGGCACAACCAACCTCAATTCCAGAGGACTACTAATAGAGAAAGCAATCTATCTCCTTACAGAGTTAGGAATAGCATGAGACTTATTTCTGGACAGAGACATTGTGAAACTTTGACTATATATATAACTGTTACAGGAGTTCCCTAACCCCCTCCCCCATCAATATGGTTGGAGAGCTGGGGAGAACATAAGTTTTTGTCGATGAAAAAAATTTCTATTAAAGTTTGCAATGGCTCAAAGTACATATAAAATATATACTACAACTTTAATATGTAATAAATCAATCAACTCACCTTTTCTCAATTCAGAGACATAAAGCAGTTCTTCCAACTAGGTCCAATTTGGAATATTTTTTTGAAACCTAGGTAAAATAAAATAATATTCAATTTTAAATAATTTTGCTGAAGCAGTACAATTCCACCTGGTATAAAGTTATAGTAAAAATAACTACTTCCAGTCAAACAATAGCAGAATAATAACTAAAAGTCATAGTTCAATTTGTAAGCCCTTTAAGCAGAGCACTATCATTTAGGGTCGTATTTCCCAGTGGTCATTCTGATTCATAACAAAGAGTGAACTGAGTTCCCTGAAGTTCCAATACATGGTTAGTTTTTGTAAAGGGATTTATAGTTAAGAGTATGTTATTCCTTTCCAAACTCAGCATACATCAATTCCCTCTCCTTTTCTCATGTTTTATGCAGAACCTTAATATCTTTCTTGCTCATATTTTGGTTAGTTTTATCTTGATCTGAATATGTTACATTAAGGTTCCCCACTATCATAGTTTTATTGTCTATTTCTACCTTATATCTATTATTACATCATTGATATTTCTAATTATTTCCCCTCTTCAAGTGAATATATAAACATTAATTGTGGGTGGTATGGACTATGGTAAATACTGGGAACACAAATTCAAAAATGAAGACAGACCCTGTCCTCAAGTAGATTTTCATTCTAAGAGGGGGAGATAACACATAGTAGAAAATCAAACTAAGCACTTAATTTTCTGATCCTAATGCAAAAGAAAATTATACTTAATAAAGGACCCTTAAAGAAAGATTTAAAAAAAATAAAAAATATTTAAAAGTAAATATAGGCTATATAAATACTTAGAAGTATATCTTCCAAAATTTACTCAGAGATCATTTAACTATAAAATAATCTTTACACATAAACATTAATTGTTCCTGCCTATGTCGAGCCAATATAACAAAAATGACAATGCTACTTAAACCAAGTTATTTGTTAATGCAGCAAACTCCAGAAAGAACATTTTCATAGCTAGGGGAAAAAAAGATTCATGGAGAACAAAATTTATTCAAGTAAAGGATAATAATTTTAAAACTGGAAAAGGAAGGAGATTTATCAATCAGTACCAGGTTTCAAACTGTCCTACATAAAGTAGCAATCATTTAAATGACTGGTCTCAGTTTTGGGGGAGGGCTTTTTTTTTTGCAAGGTCCCTTCATTTTTATAAAAAAAAAAGTTGATCAGTGAAACAAACTGGGTTCAAAACATACATCATAGTGTTGGGTAAACCCAAAGATTCCAATTATTGGGATGACTCACTAGCTGACTTTTTTGATTTAAATCAGGGAAAACTGGATTTAAACCAACACTTTACACCATACACCAAGAAAAGCTCCAATGGGCTGGAATAATAGATAAAGGTCACATCATAAACAAATCTAAGGACCAAAAAAGAAATTAATTTGTACATGAATAAAGAAATGATAGAGGATCACAAGATAAAAATGGACTATTTCAATTATTAAAAACTTTGGGAAAATTTTTGCTACAAGTTTCTCTGGTAAACATCCTAGTTCCATGACATAAAGAATGTATTCAAATTTACAAAACTAAGAGCTATTCTCCAGTGGATAGACAAAGGACATGAACAGACACTTTTCAAAGGAAAAAAAATCCAAGCTCTCAATTATCATATGCTCCATATCACTAATTAGAAAGATGATAAATAAAAATGAGATTATTTTGATATTCCTTGTTTATGAATGGCATTGTGTAAAAAGCCTCAGATGTCTCCTAAATAAGATTCATAATCACTCAAAGATTTGAGTCTCATCATCCACAAAGGAAAAACTTAGTAAGTTAAAAAATATATATCATCCAGAATTCTTTTCTCCAAATAATTATGTTTATTTGTGACTATTTGCTATTTACTACTTGTGACTATCTTCTAACTCTGTCCTCTGTAACCAACAAAAATCTTTTAAATATCATCTTTTCCCAGGGATGCTATATGGCTACACATCACATACTGCTAATTCAAAGAATCAAAATTATGGATGGCAGTGGGCAGAGGAGAGATAGATAGTGGGTGTAAATAGCTTTGGTGAATTACTAATGATTAATTAAGCAGAAGAAGTAACATATAAGACATGATGTTAAAAAAATATATCATTCACTTGGCAATATCATTATAAAATGAGGTAATTTAACCATACCTGGGACAAGGAATAACCAGTACAGGGAAGGCTGTACTGCTATTGTAATATTATTAGACAGCAACCTGGACTTAAGTCAGGAAAATCTCAGTTTTAATCTGTTCTCAGATACTTGTTAGCTGTATAACCTTAGGAAAAGTCACTTAACTGCTTCCTCATCTATAAAATGTAGATAATAATGGCATTTACCTCCCAGGGTTGTTGTGAAGATAAAATGAGATAAAGAATTAAAAAGTTAAGTAAATGATAACTGTTATTAATAATATTGTTGTTGTTGTTATTATTATTATTATGATTATGATTATTATGATGATGATTATTATTATTATTATTACTGAATTTAAAGATGAGGAATACCTCCAAGTATGTTAGGTAGATCTCAGGCTACATTTATGGAAGGACTTGAACCAGAATTGTTAAGGATAAGAAGGTATGTTACATTCAGTTTTGGTAACAGAAAAAGTCTTCACACTGATAAGGTCATTACTACATTGAAATATTTTCACAAACAACACTCACACTACACAAACTACATTCACTTTTAAATTGCTTATTAACATTAAAAATGAAGGTTAAAGATCTTTTCTGTTTAAGATATATTAAGCAAATGGGTTCATAAGGTATAAGTGTTTCTGGGAATTAGGATTTCCAGTCCATGGATGAAAATACAAGGCTTCTCTTTTCCAGTCTTATTAGCAAAGACTCTTTTAAGCATATGCACTAAGAAACGTCCAGGCTAATAAAAATCATCAGTTAGCTCTGTTAACTATAGTACTCAGTACAAACTGCAAAGAGTTTTTCCCTAGGGAAAAAAAAAATAAATTAGTTAAGTTTGTCTTCACTACCTTTGCCAAGCCCAGTAACAGCTAGCAGCTTTTATTGGGAGTAATAATAACAGCTAGCACTTACATGATACTTCTTGAAAACATTTTCCATAAAAACTCATTTGACTCTAACAACTCTGTGAAGTTGGTGTCACTGTGCCCTTTCAAAGATGAAGAAACTGAGGCAAAGAGAGACTAAATGACTCATCCAGGATTACAAAGAAACAGGACTCAAACTCATATTTTCTCTACTGAAATCCTTGGCTTTGTGCACTGCCACCACCTTGCTGCCATGAAGAAAATTCCATAAGCTAAATACAATGGATTCCATACAAGTTGCTTTACAATGTGAAATTACTCCAGTCCCATTTCAAGAATATTTGCCATTAATGAGAATGCCAGCAGAGAAGACTAAAGTTTCTTTGAAGCATGTGATGAATTTTTTAAGCAGAAACTAAGATAAGCAAATGCAAGAATTTTCTTTACAGCCTACTTGAGTACTAACTCTTTTGATACAGAAAACTGCTGAAAATTGAGAAGCTGGCTTTTCCTATTACACAGTTTCTAAGGAAAAAGAAGCAAAATGATGCTGCTAGTATGTGTTTTATATTCTCAAACATCTGGAATAACTGCATTCTAACTCCATTTCAAAAAGAAAAGGGGGAATGGGGCATGGTTCCAGATTTCATAAAGACGTTAAAAGCAACTGTATAGGACGGACTACCTGGAGATTTCTGCATAAATGTTCATGATTTTGTGCCTCTCAGATTGTGAATTTCAGAAACACAAACTTAAGCCCACGTTTACTTGAGGAAAGGGAAATTTTAAATTGGAGATAATTTGAAATACCATTTTCGTTTTCCAATCAATCTCCCCCCCCCCCCAAGTCGGAGTCTTCCCAAAAGAAAGAGTTTAAGCTTAGATTAGAGATATACAGCTAACAATAGCAATGGTGGGAAAAAGATATTAAAACAACTTCTCTGATGGACTTATGAAGAATGCTATTCATCCCAAATAAGGAGCTAATAGTATCTGAATACAGACTGAAACACACTCTTCCTCCCTCACTTCATTTTTCTTGAGGTTTCTCTTTTTAGTGGGGGAGGGTGATTGTATTTACTTGTACAATGAGATCATGGGAGTGGGAGAAAGAGAGAGAATTTAAAAATCAAGGTTTTGGAAGTAAATGCTGAAACTTGCTTTTTCTATGTAGGTGGAGTTAAAAAAAATTAAAAATAAATTTTTTTAAAAGTAACCAAAATAAGAGTTTTCAGGTAAGGCAGACTGACAGGCAAACAGAAAGGCAAGACAGACAAGACAGACAGACGGGTGACAGACAACAGACAGAAGAAAGACAAGACAGATAAGACAAGGATAATCCTCACACATAGTGACTTCAAAACAAGGTAAATAGGAAATATTTTCAATTATATTATCATTAAAGTAAATAACTGACAAGATAGATCTAAAAATAATGGTTCACAATGCCTCAAAGTAATTTTTCCCCTAGTTCTCTGATTCTTCCTCCCCATTATAAATTAAGAAAAAAAGTATAAGCAGGAAGAAGATAAGATGATGGCACAAAACAGGGTTTATACAAAAAGAAATTTGAATGAAACCTTTAATTATATCCTAAAGAGACAGAACAGATCAAAAAAAGACTGAAACAACTTTTCAGCAAGGTATCTTGGAGGCACTTTAAGAAAAGTAGATAAGGAGCGGAGTCTCTCTTAGATGCTCTCTCTCAAAACTTATAAAATAAGGGCTCTAATTTTAGATAGACAGAACCCACAGAGGGAATCCAGTGAGGCAATTCTCCAGCCCAAGGTAACCTGCCAGAGTGAAGGAACTTCAGCCTCCTGGAGGCAGCCCCAGGGTGCTGGGAGTCACAGCTCACAGCAGCGGCAGCAGTTTACTGACCTACACCGAGGGAAGCACTGAGCACAACTTGGAAGACTGGAGTGGGGGGGGGGGGGGGGGCCCACCTCTGCCAGAGCAAGCACATGAATCAGCCCTCAGGGCAGCCCAGATCCAGGAAATAGAAGTGGGTGGAGCTGGTAAGAAGGAGCCCCCAGGCAACTAAGCCCTGATTGCTAAGCCTAGGTAGGGGAGTGGAAGTCCCCTGTACCTGGAACAGGACTCTGAGGCTCTGACCACATTTAGATCCTGATCACAGTCTAGGCCCCCCCCCATGAAACAGCAGAGCACCCACAACCTCATTGTGGTCATTCACACACCAAGGGGTAAGACAGAGCCTCACATACATAAATTGGGGGGTGGGATGTCCCAATGATACTCAAAAGCTCAAGAAGCACCCAAGGACCAGGCACAGGCTGGGAAAAATGAGTGAACAGAGGAAAAGGCAGAACACCACTGAGAAATACTTTGTCTATGATCCCAAGAAGGATCAAAATACTCAACCTGAAGATGAGGAAGTACAAGCTCCTGCATCTAAAGATTGCAAGAAAAACAGAAATTGGGCTCAGGCTATGATAGAGCTCAAAAATGATTTTGAAAATCAAGTGAGGGAGATAGAAGAAAAACTGGAAAAAGAAATAAGAGAGATGCAGGAAAAACATGAAAAAGAAGTCAGCAGCTTAGTCAAGGAGATCCAAAAAAAATGCTGACGAACGTAACATCTTAAAAACCAGCTTAGGTCAAATGAATAAAACAGTTCAAAAAGTTATTGAGGAGAAGAAAGCTTTTAAAAGCAGAATTGGACAGGTGGAAAAAGAGATAACAAAGTTCTTTGAGGAAAACAAATCCTTCAGATGTAGAATGGAACTGAGCGTAGCTGCTGACTTTATGAGAAATCAAGACACAATACTTCAAAACCAAAAGAATGAAAAATTAGAAGAAAATGTGAAACATCTTATTGAAAAAAACAACTGATATGGAAAACAGATTCAGGAAAGATAATTTAAAAATTAGTGGGATACCTGAAAGTCATGATCAGAAAAAGAGCCTTGACATCATATTTAAAGAATTCCTACAGGAAAATTGCCCAGATATCCTAGAAGCACAGAGCAAAATAGAAATTGAGAGAATCTACCAATCTCCCCGAGAAAGAGATCCAAAAAAAAACAACACCCAGGAATATTATAGCCAAGTTCCAGAACTCCCAAGTCAAAGAGAAAATATTACAAGCAGCCAAAAAGACTCAATTTAAATATCATGGAGCTGCAGTCAGGATCACACAGGACTTAGCAGCAACTACATTAAAGGCTCATAGGGCTTGGAATATAATATTCTGGAAGGCAAAAGAGCTCGGAATGCAACTAAGAATCAACTACCCAGCAGAACTGAATGTCCTCTTCCAGGCAAAAAGATGGACTTTCAATGAACCAGGGGAATTTCAAATGTTCCTGTTGAAACGGCCACAGCTGAACAGAAAGTTTGATCTTCAAATACTTATATTGACTCAGGTGAAGCATAGAGAGTGGAGGAGAGGGATAAAATATGAGGGACAAAATATGAGGGACTTAATGATGATGAGCTACATGTATAGAAAAATCAGACTGATAATACTCTTAAGAAACTTCCCAGTTAATAGAGCAGGTAGAAGGAGCTTTTATACATGAAGCACAGGAGAGAACTGAATTTGAAGATATAATATGTTGTACAAATTGAGTCAATGGCCAAAAGGGAAATGTACTGGGAGTAAGAGAAAGGACAGGTAGAATAGGCTAAGATATTTCATATAATAAGCTTTTTTTTTAATTGCAATGAGCTACTGCAATGATATGGGAGGGGGGGCGAGGGGGAATGAGGGACCCTTTGCTCTCCTCAAAGGTGTCTAGGAGAGGAAATAGCATATATACTCAATGGTGTATAGACATCTAGAGTAAGAAGGAGAGAAGGGGGACGGGGGAAGGGTGGGAGGATGTGAGTGATGGAGAGGGTGGACCATGGGGGAGAGTGGTCAGATATAACATATTTTCTTTTTTACTTCTTGCAAAGTGCTGGAATTGGACGACCTGTCTGGAACCACAGGGCCAGGTGACTGCTGGGCCTAAGGGGTGGTATGTGGGTACAGGACCTCTTGGCCCCAGGGCTGGTGATCTGTCTGCTGAGCCACTCAGCTATCTTACAGCACATTTAAGAAGAGGGACAGAGTGAAAGGAGAGAGAAAATATAGTATATGGTAGTGGGGAAGTATAAATGGGGGGAGTTGTGACCAGCAATGGCAACAGCAGAAAAATATGGAAGGAGCTTTTGTGATGGACTTATCATAAAGAATGTGATCCACCCACAACAGAACTGGAGGTGTTGGAACACAGACTGAAGCACATTTTATTATTATTATTATTATCATTATTATTATTATTACTATTATTATTATTATTATGGAGGGGTGCAGGGCAATTGGGGTTGGGTGGCTTGCTCAGGGCTGCACAGCTGGGTGATTGGTGGGTGTCTGAGGCCAGATTTGGATCTAGGTGCTCCTCGCTCCAGGATCAGTGCTCTGTCTGCTGCACCACCTGGCCACATCATCATCATCATCATCATTATTTTATTTTGGTTTTTGCAAGGCAATGGGGTTGGGTGGCTTGCCCAGAGTCACACAGCTGGGTGATTGTTGGATGTCTGGGGCCAGATTTGGGCTTGGGTGATCCTGGCTCCAGGGCCAGTGCACTGTCCACTGCACCACCTGGCTGCCCCTATTATTTTTTTTAATTTTAATTCTTTTTCTCTTTATTGCACATGAGGGTCTATATTTTGGGGGGAGGGGTATTATGTTTACTCCTAAACAAGAATATTTTAGTAATGTATAAAAACCATGTGTACAAAAATAAAAAATATAAAAGAAATAAATAAAAGTAAATAAAAGGGTACTATCCCAATGTAGGGGGAGAGCTAGAAAGCCAGTGAGAGGCTTCTTGCCACAGCCAAGGTCCCTAGCGCAACAGGGCCAACAGTGAGAGTGTCAAACCCAAGTTAGAGAGCAAGAGCTGATGAGCCATTGGGCCACCTGGTGCGGGGAGCAAACTGGTAACACCACAACAGAAAATGAGAACTAGAACCCCAGCCCCTGGCAATAAAAGCTTGGGACTACACACCAAATAACACAAAACAAAACCTCTACTATTTATAGCTACTATTCTGATAGAAGTGATTTAAAAACTATCTCAGAAGAAGAAAGCAGGGACAAAAACACCTATATCTGAAGCCTCTAATGAGCTGATTCCAGATCCCTTGGAAAATCTCAAAAAGGATTTAAAAACCAAAGAAAATATGAAGAATAAAAATGTATTTTAAAATGTGTTATATAGGAGAATTATGAAAAACTGACTGAAGAAAACAATTTTAAAAGTAAAATTGATCAGCTGGAAAGTAAATTAACTAACTGGAAAAAATAAAAAGGAAGAAAATAAAACCTTAAAAACTAGAACTGGGCAAATGGAAATGAATGACTGACTCTGTGAGACTTCAAGATTCCATCAAACAAAACCAAAAGGCTGAAAAACATAGAACAAAGTGTCAAATACCTCTTAGGAAAATTGACCAATCTCAAAAATAGATCCAGGAGAGATAATTACTGATCTACCTGAAAGTCATAATCAGAAAATGAGCCTGGACAATAAAATGCAGGAAATTTCATGGGAAATTTCCCTAATATGCTAGAACAAGAAGCTAAATAGTCCTTGAAAGAATCCATTGATCACCCCCCCACCCAGAAAAAGACCCCCAAAATGAAAACTCCAAAGAATTTAAAATGAAATTACAGAATTCTCAGCTAGAGGAGAAAATACTACAAGCATCCATTAAGAAGCAATTTAAATATCAGGGAACCACAGTTAGGATTATGTAAGACTTAACAGTTTCAATATTAAAGGATCAGAGAGTCTGGAATATGATATTCTAGAAGACAAAGGAGCTTTGATTGCAATCAAGAATCAACTACCCTGCAAAATTTAGCATATTCTTTCAGGGGAAAAGATAATCTTTTCAATGAAATAGAGGGCTTTGAAACTTTCCTGATAAAAAGACCAGAACTGAACAGAAAATTTGATATTCAAATACAAGACACAAGGTATAAGGAAGGCAGAGTGAAATGTTAATTAGTTCATGAGACTTAGAACAAGGGGTATGAATATAAATTAAGGGAGATGTGATCAAATGTTTATTTTCTGAGTGATTTTGGTTTACATGATACTTTAGCTCATAAGGATAGAGGGTACTTGGAAAGAGGGTGTGGTATAAAGAGATTATAATTTGATTGTATTTCTAATGGGACAGTATACTTTGGGTATGAAGTGACTAGAAGGTACTGTTGCTTATAAGGCAATCAATCAACCCTTGAGAACTGCATTTCTATAAGAACAGACCAAAAGGAATATATCTTGACAGAGGCTGGAGCTACAAGACAGGTTTAAAACAATCAACATATGAAAAGAAGGATTATGCTAGGAGAAGGTGAGACATTGGAGGATAAATAACACCACATGAAGAGGCAAAAAGACCTATTACAATGGGGGGGGGGGCGGTTGTGAGCACTGAGTTTTACTCTCAAAAGATTTGAGAATAATAAACATTCCCAATTGGGTCTAAAAATCTACTCTATCCTACAGGGAAATGGGAGGAGAGGAGAAAAGAAGAAAAAAAAAGGAGAGGGGAGAGAAAAAGTAAAGGGAAAGGGAAAATAGAAAGAGACTTTCAAGAGGCAACCATCAGAAGCAAAACATTGTTAAGGAGGAAATAGGGGAAAGGAAAGAGAAAAATATAAATGGGAAAAGATAGCATGGAGGGAAATAGAGTTAGTAATCATAAATGTAAATGTGAATAGGAATTGGTTCTAATTCCTCTTTAACAACATGATTAATGTGGAAATGTTATTGTGTTGCAAATGGATGAATACTGAACACTACCTTTGCATGTAATTGGAAAAACTGATTTAAAATAAAGAAGAAGAAATCATGAGGGAGAGAACTTAAAGCCTGGAAAGATTTGTATGAACTGATGCTGAGTGAAGTGAACAGAATCAGAAGAACATTGTATATACTAACAGCAATATTGCGTTATGATCAGCTATGAATGGACTTGCTCTCAGCAGTACAATAATCAAAGGCAATTCTAAAGGATATGGAATGGAAAATACCATTCAAATCCAGAAAAGTAACTTTGAAGTCTGAATGCATACCAAAGCTAATTTTTTTTCAATTTTAAAGCGTGTTTATGTATTATGGGTCCTTTTCCACCTTTGACTTGTCTTTCACAGCATGATCACTACAGACATATTTTTAACATAGTTTTACATATATAACCTATATTAGATTGCTTTCTATCAGAGGGAGGTAGGAGGACAGGGTGGAAGGTAAAAAAAAATGTGAAACTCAAAACCTTACAAAAAAAAAAGATTGTTTCAAACTATCTTTGCATGTAGTTGGAAAAATAAATGAAACATTATTTTAAAAAAGAAAAAGCATAAGCACTGAGTTACTTAATTTCGTTTATTATGATTTGTGTGAACATAGGCATGTATTTAAATCTCTAGGTATATGAAGAATGGGCAATCAAACTGTAACCAAGAAAACCTTTGAAAAGTTCTTGACAGGTTAAAATATGGGCCATACCTAATGAGTTGAAATTCAGACAGAGTTTGAGTTCAAAAAGTCAACAATATAAGAACAAAACAGGAAGAAGTGAAAAGGGCATGACAGAAAGCAATTTAAGTGAAAAGGATCTGAAGTGTTTAGTGGAATCTAACCTCAAAAGAATTCTACACCATCACATGGAAGCCAAGACATTACAGCTAACACAGCATGCAGGAAAAGAAGTCTAGCGTCTAAAATGTAGGTGATTTTAACATTTCTCTGCTCAGATCATATCTCTAGTATTGTATTTAGTATGAGGAACCACTTGGGGTCTTTTCCCAGCTCTGCTCCTTAGAATTTATGTAATAGCTGAGCAAAGCATGAAACATATATCTTCTCTAGATCTCAGTTTCTTCATCTGTAAAATGAACGGATTAAAATACTATATATTTATGCTCTATAATTTAACCGTTCAGCAATTAAAGATAGAATCAATAACAGTCTGAAAAACCAAGAGAGGAGAATATCAAACAATGTCAAATACTCTGAAGAAAATGAAAAAGATAAGAACTGAGAATGAGTCATCTGGTGATTAACAGATCATTAGTAACTTTGGAGAGAGCAGTTTCCATTGAATGGTGAGGATGGAAGTCAGAATGCAGAGCATTTAAAAGAAAATGTGAAAAAACTTCACATAACTTCTTCCAAGGAGTTTCACTGGGAAGTGGAAGAGAGATGTAAAACAACAGCTGGTATACATGGTAGAATCTCATTTGAGCTTTTTAAGGACAGAGGAAACAGGCACATTTGTAGGCACCTGGAAAAGAGTCTACTGCTAGAGAGAGATTGAAAATCAGGAAAAAAGTGATGGTGCTAGTAGAACAATCTGGAAAAGATAGCAGGACACATGATGGAGGAATTGGCTTTGGACTGTAAGATACATTGAGTGCATATTTTCATACTGGAAGAAAGGAAGAAATAGGGAGGGATAAAGCCAAAGGGATATGAGACGAAAAGCAAATAACCTCAATTTTTATTTGACAAAAGTACAAAGTCAGGGGCGACTAGGTGGCGTAGTGGATAAAGCACAAGCCCTGGAGTCAGGAGTACCTGAGTTCAAATGTGATCTCAGACACTTAATAATTACCTAGCTGTGTGGCCTTGGGCAAGCCACTTAACCCCATTGCCTTGCAAAAACCTTAAAAAAGAAAAAAAAGGGGGGCGGCTAGGTGGCTAGTGGATAAAGCACCAGCCTTGGAGTCAGGAGTACCTGGATTCAAATCCGATCTCAGACACTTAATAATTACCTAGCTGTGTGGCCAAGGGCAAGCCACTTAACCCCATTTGCCTTGCAAAAACCTAAAAACAAAAAAAAAGTACAAAGGCAAGACTTTGGCAGAAACAGTGGAAAAAGGAAAATCCATGATGGCCTTGGGGAGACAAGAAAATATCTGTATGAGTATGCATTTAAAATTTCTAAGGTATATGAGACCATAGATTAATAAGTACAATGTGATTTAATTGAATGCATACTCAGGTCTCTACTTAAGGAGAGATTCCAACCAAACTATTCATCACTTCCTACTTGGTTGCTCCACTGAACTTTTCCATTATTTCCAGAAATTCATCTTCCTGCACAATCAAATTTATTTTCAAGCTCACACCTATTTGCTACCCCTTTGACTCTTGTGCCGTTCCCAAAGAAAGGATAAATGAGGATGGTAGGGGATATTAGGGAGCTCCTCCTAAATCCTACATTTAAGAAGGGGGGTCCAGGGCACCTAACTACAGGACTTCATCATACCCTTTTATTAGATACCTTCCCTTCCCCCATCCCTAGTCAACTTCATTTTATGTGTTTCTTTCCCCATTAGATTGTAAACTCCTTAAGTACAGGGATGGATATTTACCTTTCTTTCAATCCCCAGCACTTAGCAAAGTTATCTGAAACTTAATAGTGATTGACAGAATGTTGAAAGCTAATAAAGTTATGATGAGAAAACTGAATCTCCACCTAAACTGAAAATGTTTTTTAAAAAACGATCAGTTGCATTCCTGATAAAAATAAAAACTAGAGTAGGCAACCCAACTGGAACCACAAGAATAATGAATAAGACATTTTAAAATAAAGTTCCAGTCATTGAATATAAGCTACCAATCTATTTTTGATGAGTAGATCATAGGAAGCCATTAATATTATATCTGATGACATCCAAGTTTCTCATCCAAACTCTTCCTTTTCCAAGGTTCATTCCAATTAAAGTTCATTCTAATTGAATCCTATGATTCTATAAATTTGTTGTAATGTTGATTGCCAAGCTCCAGGGAGGAAGGGGGGGGTATAGTGGAAAATGTGTGGGGAAGGATCAGAGGAGATGGGTTGATTTCTCAGGTATGTCATTTAAAATCAGTGGTGTGACCTTGGACATGTCACAACCTTTTGAAGTTCTAAGTTTTCTTATCTGTAAAATAAAGGAGTTGCAACAGCTGACCTCTCAAGTAACTTCCAGCTCTAATTTTACAATCTATTGTATGATCCTTTGAGAGCAATTCCAAAAGTTACAATCTTTCTGACATACCTAAGTCTATTGGTCTAATCTTTAATTTCATTCTACTAAATCATTGCAAATTATTGTTCTTAACTCATTCTACAAAAAGTCCATTTCTCTACATTGGTTTTTTTTTTTTAAAAAAGGAGTATGTGCTAAAAGAAATTTAATTGTAATCAATATTGCCACAGTCCCAAAAGTCCCACCATCTGCTAACACAAACACTCATGGAACTTCCTAAAAACACCTGGATTACTGTTTGAATTATGTCTCTGTCCTTTTTGACTCTATTCATCCAAGATGATAAAAGGTAGAGTCCACTAATTCCAAAGAAATATCCTACTGTCACTTCGATTATGTCACAAATGTAACATCCATGGACAATTAGGCCTTCCAATATTCTTCCTGGACTTTGCACTTAGTCGCATAATTCAACTGATGATGATGATGACAATAATGACAGTGATAAACTACAAAAATGAAAACTATAATCAAAATAATTCAATAAACTGAATTATTCTTCAAGAATTGCCTTGTATACCCTTTGATCCAGCAATACCACTACTGGGTCTATAACCTGAAGAGATGATAAAAAAAAAAAGGGTAAAAACATCACTTGTACAAAAATATTCCATAGCAGCCCTGTTTGTGGTGGCAAAGAATTGGAAATCAAGTAAAGGTCCTTCAATTGGGGAATGGCTTAGCAAACTGTGGTATATGTATGTCATGGAACACTACTATTCTATTAGAAACCAGGAGGGATGGGAAATCAGGGAAGCCTAGAGGGATTTGCATGAACTGATGCTGAGTGAGATGAGCAGAACCAGAAAAACACTGTATACCCTTATCAGCAACATGGGGGTGATGTTCAACCTTGATAGACTTGCTCGTTTCATCAGTGCAACAACCAGGGACAATTTTGGGCTGTCTGCAATAGAGAATACCATCTGTATCCAGATAAAGAGCCATGGAATTTGAACAAATTTCAAGGACTATTCCCTTTAATTTAGGGGAAAAAAACAGACATCTTATTGCCTGATCTTGTTATCTCTTATACTTTTTGTTTCTTCCTTAAGGATGTAATGTCTCTCTCATCACACTCAATTTGGATCAATGTACAACATAGAGACAAAATCAAGATTGACAGATTGCTTCGGGGGGGGGGTAAGATTGGGAGAAAAATTGTAAAACTCAAAACTCAAATAAAATCTTTAAAAATTAACAAAAATAAAATAAAATAATTAATTACCCCCCAAAAAATAGAATTGCCTTGTAACAAAGTCAAAAAGGCAAAAAAGTGGTATTGTACCGGCAAATCTAGAAAAGTAGTAAAAAAATGACCTTCATTGAAATTGACTAGTATCATCTATTTTAACACGAAAAATAGTAATTTTTAGTTGTCTGAAGAATAATTATTATTAAATAATGATTAAAACTACACCTGGGGCAAGCTAAGTGGGGATGGGGGGAGAATATAATGGTTTAAGAGAAGAGTCAAAGGTGAAAGAGTCTACAAAAAAAGACAATGAGAACACAAGTACTGTAACATGAGGGATAAGCACATCTCCCAAAAAGTTCTTCAGAGGTAATTGTTCCGGAAGCTGAACAAGGCTAGGGGGAAAAATAAAAAAACTGTGCCACTGCTAATTTGTTACATAATCTCAGTAGGAACTTAACTGAGACAAGGCAATCCCTTTATAGTGTCCTAAATGATTCAGCATTCCTCATTCAACGGCTTTTCCAGATCTCTCCTTTCCCAAGCCAACCCACCAACGGTACTATCACTCTTGGTGATAACCAGAATGGTAGGCCTCTTGGTAGTCACTGCTAAATAGAAACATGTCACACACAAGTCTTAATCAATAAACTCCATGATTCCCTTCACACTAAGGATCAAATATAAAATCCTCTATTTGCATTCAGAGTCTATTATAACCCAACTTACATGCACACTCATTTTCATTCTTATACCTTACTCCCCATCACATTCTCTCATTCTCTTCAATCCATTCATACTGGTCTCCTTGTGTTCTATAAATAAGACATTCCAATTCTTGGTTCCAAGCACTTCTCTGCCTGTCTTTCATGCCTAGAATGTTCTTCCTGATCATCTATACATGCCTCTTGGCTTCCTTGAAGTACCAAATACAAACTAATCTTCTACATTAACCCCTTTTAATCCTATTACCATTGCTCTTTCTATTTATTGATTTTCTTTTATACATTTTATTTCCTAAATTTCCTGTTTTAAGCTTGTTTGTCTGCTTATGGTCTCTCCCATTAGACTATAAACTCCTTGGAGACAGAGATTCTTTGTTGCATCTTTTTATATCCCTAGCACTTGACACAGTGCTTGGCTACTTTTACAGAAATTTAAGAAATGCTTATTTATTGACAGAGTGGGCAAATCAGTTTAGGCAACTACTGCATTTCCGTTTCATATTTGAAAGGGGTGATATATTTACTATACAATGTGGCTCACATAAGCTTGTCCTGTCAAAAACTATTTGAATTTTACTAACTCTTAATATGCCTATTAAGCCAAGGGAGGTAAACTTGAAATCACCCAGTGAATGTATTCTCATGGCATACTAATTAATCAAAAATAAACTCAAGGCTAGGCTGAAGCCACCACTCCTCTTCTCCCAGCTTATTTAATATGAAAACAATATAATTATAATCTCTTGGTTTTGAAAAAAATCTAAAAACCAAATACCTTGGCAACCAGACAGAACAAAACTTAGAAAATAAGTAAATTGAAATTCTAATTAAACTTCTATTCCAAGTCAAACCAATATTTAGCTTGAAATAAGATCTTCAACCTTAATATGAGAAACTAAGTTAACTAAGCCTAGCTCTCTCTGCAGTGAGATTCAAGATGTGAAATTCTAATAATTCTGCAAATTCTTTTTTTTAACTTATAATTTTAATGAAGGAGGCTTACCTCCCTCAATACCAATAATTAGTTTTAATAATCAAAAAGCAAACAGGATAAACTAGCCCTAATTACCATAATTGTTCTTTGCGGCCACATCAGGACTAATGAGCTCAAAGCTCTAGATTTTTTTGAAGACAGATTAACTTCCATAATCTTTTACTGAGATTCAAATGGGAAAGAGAATTTGGGAGAGAACAAGAAGTTATCAACCCAATAATATATAAAATGAGACAAAGGTACACAGATAAAGTAATAAAACCACAGGTCTACACTGCTTCAGTGGTGAAAACTAAGGAATTAACAAAGTTCTAATCAACAGCTACACAGCAAAAAAAAAAAAAAAAATCAAGCTGCTGTAATACTAAATAGCAAGAAATTTAATGATAAAAAGAACTACTGCCAATTTACCTTGAGAAAACTGCTCACAGATATAACTAACTTTATAAAACATAATCACAAGAGATACTAAATAATATTAAATCAGAACACTATTCATTAAAGCATAAATGAAAGGCAAAGATCTATAAAGATCTATATTTATTTCTTAAAAGATTTAGTTTATAATGGATAGAACATCATCAAATCTTAGTGGAAGCACTACAATTTTTTCAGTTCATTGAAAATTTAGAGTTGGAGAAAAAGGGCCATAAGTCAAATCTGTCAAAGTAAATGGCACAAATGCCTCATTGATTAAAAACCAGAAGAAAAAAAAATCTTTCCAGATTCACTGAAATAAGCTATCCTTCCTAACAATGAATGCTTTCTGAAAATCCAATTATCATATTATAATAATGCAATTCTTACATTCATCTCAATTAAGAAAAAAGAATTTTTATTTTTATCACTTAAAATTCTACAAAAAGCTTGCTTTAAAAAAAAGTTAATGGTATCATCTAGTAGGAAGAAGCAGACCAGCACAGCAGAATATTAAATAATCTAGTCTTATACTTCAGTGGATCAGAGACTTGTTGAAGGGGAGTAGTTCTCTAACAAAAGTCTTACTATGATGCCATATTCCAGGATGGAGGGGATACTGAATTCTTGAAGATAATGTCAAAGGAGCATAAATTCTACTAAGTTATATCAAACATGAAATTCTTCAAAAAAAGGAATGTGTCTGCTAAGAAGAATTTGAATAATTTGTCTAATGAACCATACCCCTCCAAAAATGAATTCAGGAAACT
Source organism: Macrotis lagotis (assembly GCF_037893015.1). Taxonomy (NCBI): domain Eukaryota; kingdom Metazoa; phylum Chordata; class Mammalia; order Peramelemorphia; family Peramelidae; genus Macrotis; species Macrotis lagotis. The sequence goes on from NC_133661.1 coordinate 254,505,733, forward strand.
TACTCCTAGACTAAATTAAATGCTTACTGTACAGGGCTGGTACTAAAAAGTACTCTCTGATTCAGTCCCAGAACCTTGAACTTTGCACAACTAACTTTCTCACCCAATATTATCTGGCTCTACCCAATTCCCGCAGATCCTAGTTCTCTGTTGATAAGGTAACCTGAACAAACATGTTAATGGCTGCTCATGCTAACCTGTTACTTTCCAGGTCAAATATACATTTTACATAAGCTTTCTAGAGGTAAAATATTTAACACAAAGGAACAGTGACAAAGTTGAAAAGTTCAAGTACTGAAACAGGTTGGTAGAAGGGTGAAAGGAAATGTACTTTGGCAGCCTTTAAATCTTGTGGGCTGTTATCTATTCCACCTATATTTTAAAGGCCATGTAAATAGGGCTCTAATATAGTCTTTGAAGAAGTTGTGCAATGGGAATGATTTTTGAGGTATATAAGTTTTACAGCATAAAAATATAAGCTTCTACCCTAATAATAGGTGCATATTCACCCCCAATGCAACAACAACAAAAAAACTATTTTTCAAAAGAAGAAAATTAAACAACTAATATTTAGTACCATACAAAACATATGATTACAAATCCTTACCTAGGTAAACTGCTTCTACAGTCATCATATCTCATTAAAGTGTCATAATAATTCTATGAATAACGATTAGCTTCATTTTACAAAGGAAAAACTTGGAACAGAGAATAAGTGATTGATTCCAAAAAACTCAGCAAGGTCTTGGTACAAAGGATTAAAAAACAAAACCAGGTCTTCTGATCCAGATGCTCCTTTTTAAAAATGTTAGCAAAATGCTTGTCAATTCTATAATTTTTAAAAAATTGTTCAAGATGTTCTCGAAAAACATAAAAAATTTTTAGAAATCATCTTGGTTTCTCCCCAAAAATTTTTTTGGTAAGCTAAAATGAACAGAATTTAGATGAAAATTATTTGAATATTCATAAAAATACAAGTTTCCTATTTGAAAATAAAAGAGGAGTAGCAATTTATAAGGTGGTGCAAAAGAAGTGCTCAGTCCAGAATCAAATGCTTCCAGTTTTTCACTTCTGTTGTAAAATAGTAAACAACAAAAATCTAACAAGTCAAAACAGATTCAAAATGATTTATATCATTGACAAATGCACAAAAGGCAAAAACACTATTTTTTTATATTCCAATTATTTGGCTGCTCTAACTATAAATACTTTTATGTAGAAATTCCATACATAAATATCTCACATGCCCTCCAAAATGAAATCAATTCCTAAAAAAACCCTCACATTCAAGAACACAGAATCTATTATGGAAGGAGAAAGTGGGGAAGGGGAAATATTACAAATTTAATTCAGACAAACTGTCCCCCAACTGCTTCACCTAGACCCTTATGGGTGAAGCAATGTTGATGGCATTTGTTTCTCTTGTTAAAGAGTTCAGCAAACAAGTCAAAGAAATGTGAAAAATTTTGGAAAGAATTCTAGATATTTCTGATAAGAAAAACCTCCAAACATAAATACATGGAACACCTGAAAAAGACATATAAAATTTGAAATTATCCTTCAGATAAATAGTAGGAATAAGACTCTGGAAAATTGGAGGAAAAATTCCATGGCTTATTCTAATCTAAAACACTAAAACTAATTAAGAAATATAGAGCTTCATAATTGCAATGGTTGGATGATACACTACTGCTCATGAACTATTTTTCTCATCCAAATTGCTCTGATATTTCCCATTAAACAAAACCCCTCCCCACCTCCTAATTCCTTGACTTTGTACAGGCTTGCTACTATTCTCCATGCAAAGAAGGTTTCTCCCTCTTCATCTCTACTCCAAGGAACTCTTAAGGGCAAAATCAAGGGTCATATCCATTAAGAAGCCTTTCTTGATTACAACCTAATAACTACTTGATCTTGTTAGTTACAGTCTATCAATATTTTTGTAAATATATGCTACTACTGTCTTACCTGTAAACATGATGAACCCTATGCTCCCAATTGCAAAAGAATGATGTTTGTCCTTCATTCTCCGAAGAAGACCAAGACCTCAGGGAGGTGATGCCATGACATGCAGGTGAATTGGATTGGTTTTTTTTAGTTTTTTCAAGGCAATGGGGTTAAGTGGCTTGCCCAAGGCCACACAGCTAGGTAATTATTAAGTATCTGAGGCTGCACTTGAACTCAGGTACTCCTGACTCCAAGGGCCAGTGCTCTATCCACTGCACCACCTAGCTGCCCCAGGTAAATTGGACTTGAGTAAGGGGGTACTGTGCTAAGTCACCAGCTTTAATTTCTCCTCTAGTCATGTGGATCCAGGGATGACTGAATCAGGATAACTGAAAATGGCCCTGGATGTGAGGCGATCAGGATTAAGGGACTTGCCCAAGGTCACACAGCTAATAAGTGTCAAGTGTTAGAGGCTGGATTTGAACTCCTTCTGACTCCAAGGTGCGCCAGGGCACCTAGGGCAGCTAGCTGGTGTAGTGTATAAAGTGCTGAAAGACTCATCTCCCTATGTTCATATCCAGCCTCAGAAATTTACTAGCTGTGTGATCCTGGGCAAGTCACTTCACCCTGTTTGCCTCAGTTACCTTCTCTGTAAAATGAGCTGGAGAGGGAAACTGTAAACCATTCCAGTATCTTTGCCAAAAAAATCAAATAGGGTCACAAAGATTTGGACATGACTGGAAAACACTCCACACCAACACGCTAGCACTCAAAAGAATATAAGCCCACTGAAACCAGGAACTGTTTCACTCCTTTTGTGGTATGCCAAACACTTCATATACAACCTGGAATATGATAGGGCATTAAAAAATGTTAGTTAATTCATTCCAAACAATTTTTAAATGTGGCCCCTTCACTTCTTATTTCTCAGCTGAAAATACACGGAGTCTTTTGTAATCATTTCCAAGCTTGCATAGAAGGAATCTGATATTATGCAAGTATACAAGGTAGTTGTTCCCAGTCTATTTGAAGCATGAGGATATTCTACCAAATTCATCAACAAACATTTATTAAGTGCCTACTATCTGTCAGATGCTAAGACTTCAATGGGAAAACTGCATGTAAAAATATAAAATATGTACAAAGTCAATGCAGTCCATTTTGTTGGGAGAAGAGCAGCTAAGGGATAAGAAAAGGTATCAAGGAGGAATTGTAGCTAGGGAATTCTAAGAGAAGGTCATCTATTACAGGTATGGAAGGAAGACTATGCAAAGACACAGAGAAGAGAGGTGGTAATGGCATCAGAGAGGAAAAGTAAGTGAGTTAATCTGGCTCAAATGTAGAATTTCATGAGGAAAGACACAGAAGTAAGTCAGGAAAGAGAAGGTAGAGGCAGATTTCTGAAGGGTTTTAAATACCAAACATTAATTTGTATGTCGTTTGAGAGACAACAGCAGTCATTAGAGTTCTGCAAACATGAGGATAACAGTCACAACCTAATTAAGGAATATCACTTTGGCCGCTGAGTAGAAAAAAGCATTAAAAGACAGTATGGAGAGAGATCAGTTGGGAGGTAATAGCCCACCTGAGAAATGAAGAAAGTTCTATGCTAAGGTGGTGGATGTATGAGCAAAGAGATGGCGGCACTTGTGGAAGGAGTATCAGCAAGATTGGGCAAATGATTAGGTATGGTATAATGGTTAAAGATGATTCTGCAGTTGTAAATCCGGTTGACTGTAAGGATGGTGGTGCTGTCAACAAAAATAGGTCAGTGTAAGAGGGGAAAAATAAGTTTTGTTTTGGATATAGTGAAATATAAGATACCTGCAGAAAATACAAATGGAAATTAGTTGATTCTATCACTTGATCACTTCAAATACTACTTGAATTAATTTATTACAACTAAAGTTCAAATATAAAATATTAAACTAATTCTAGATTTATTAATTATTATTTATCATTATTTATTAATTATTTAATTCTAGATTTATTCTTAGAACAAAAAAGGAAGAAAAATAATTCTCTTAAATAACCATTCTTAAGGTTTATTTCAGGAAGCATATAATCACACTGAAAATTCCAACTTAGATAAATTAGTCCCTCAAAAAGAAATCAACACTGAAGGGTTAAGTTTCTTCAACTTAGGGGTTTCATTTCACAAAATAACCCTATGTCAACAAATCTATGGAACACAAAGTCAAAAGTCAAAAAATTGGAAGAGGAAGACAGAAATAACTAAAGTATTTAGAATTGGTTGCCCAAGTTCGGTATTCCAAACCTAAAGGCGTGGCCCCCAGAGGGCCAGGTCAGGGTGGTAGTTGGCAAAGCAACAACCAGAATTATTGACTCTTTTGAAGCAAGACTCCCAGATAAAGAAGGTTACTTTCTTTTTCAATGAAAGCAAAGTTCAAATCAAAGTCAATAAACATATGACTAACAGTGAATTCATTCTAATTGAACTTTTATGCAACTTGGACATATCAATACCATCCTTTATAATCACTTGTTTCAAGAAAGGACGAAACAGCTACATACAATTTTTAATTTTCAAAGAAATCTGCAGAAATTAGAGTTAGATCAAAATTTTATACATACTACATACTAAATAGCTGACCTGAATATAAATCATCACACCATTAAAATAAATCAAAAGAATATATTATAAAAGAAAAAATGGACAATTTCAACTATAGAATTAAAATATTTTTGCAACAAAGAGAATAGGAGACAATAAAATGGGAACAATTTTTACCAAGTGTATTATCAATAATATTTTTTTAATATTTCAGTGTTCTATCCACTACACCACCTATCTACCCACCAATAATAATTTGAAACAGGAAAATAACAATGCTAAGAGTCATTCCTCAATGGTTAAACCTTGTTTATAAGTGTTATTGTAATACATGCTTAATTTTATTTGAACATGGTACAAAATACAAAAATTTGTGTAGTCTTGTTTTATGAAAAGAGAGAGCTATAGGCAATGGGGTGGGGCTAAAAGGGGAGAGGTGTTACATGGTATTCAGAAAACAAGGCCTTTGTTCTTGTGTGCTATAAAATGCTTTCTACTGTGTAACACTGACAAGTCATATAATTCCTTAATTCATGTGAATCTCAGTTTCCATATTTATTAAAAATTAGATGGTAATATTTGCATGACCTGTCTCACAGATTTATGAAGACATTTTGTAAATCTTATAATACAATTATAAATGTGAGATATTATCATCATCATTATTATTTTTCCTACCACTAATTTATACCATATCCCTCCCCCAGTACCATCTAAGTTCCTTGAGAGTAAGAAGAGTTTAATATTGCTTTCTATTTCTGGCACAATGCCTTATAGAAACACAGAAATGTGATGGGATTATATTGTGGGGGAAAAAATCACTGGGATTCAGACTTCCGCAATTCATCTCTTTTATCACTAAAAGATGCCCTCACAAATATTATTTATTAATATAACAATAGCTCTGCATTTCCTTAACCTTTATCCTAAGATTTCAATTCATTTTATACTTTGCTTTCATTTAAAAAGTAAATACAATAGGGTGGAGACACGTAGGCATTAATAATAACCTGGAAATGCCTTCATTGAATGTAATAGAAAGGATCTTATAAATCATCCTAATTCCATTTCTCCATAAAGAAATAGGTGCAGAGAGGTTAAGGTTGTCCAAGGTTACAATCTTACTTGATAAAAAAAGTTGGGACTGAAACCTAGATCGTGATTACTAGGACTCAATACTTTTTCTACTACTATAGAGTCTTCTCTATTAAAAGGAATCTGAAAAATTTGAAATTTGGAGAAGTCTAGTTAAACTTAGAACAGTAAGAATATACACATATGTGTATAAACAATGTTTAATGGTTACAAAATGTATACTTTGAAACAAATCTACTTTAAATCAAAAAATCATCTGCAAAATTTTAGAGGAAGGAGCATAAGAGAACATAATTTGTATTTAAAAGTATTGCAGTAAAAAAAAAGTGCTGTTGACTGATTCTTCATGATCTCAATGCATTGTTTTTTTGTTTTTTTTTCCCCAGCAAAGACACTGGAGTAATTTGCCGTTTCCTTCTCCAGTTCATGTTAATAAATGAGGAAACTGAGGCAAACAGGGTTAAGTGATTTGCCTAGGGTCACGTAACTGGTAAACTTGTGAGGTCAGATTTGTACTCAGGAAGGTGAGATAAGGCCCAAACCCTGTCCACTGTGCCACCCTGCTTCAGTAAACAGATAATTGCCAAGGAAAAAAATATAAATTTCATCCAAGGGTCAAAGTAATACATAAGCTGAAACATCTTAGTTTTTCTAAAAGGAACTTGAAGTATCATTTTTCTGTATTAATTTCTGCAATCTTTAAATAGAACTTTAAATCTTTCAAAATGAAGAAACATCTGTTATTACGAAAATAATAAAGAAGTGTAAGCTTTCCCCCTTTGAACTAAAGATTTATTCCCATTTCCCTGGAAATGCCATTAAAAAGGCTAAGATACCCATCAAGTTAAATATATGTAAATGAGGAACTTAGATAGCTATAGGAAGAAGTTATAATTCTTTCATTCTGCTCTCATTGTGACAGACTGGAAAAGAAGAGAGGAGAGAAAAATTCAAGACTACTGGCCCTGACTCTATTAGTACAAACCTTAGATAAATCAATCTCTGAGCCTGTTTCCTTCTCTGTTTAGAAAAGGGTGTGGTGTGCTACATGTAAAAGAACTTTTTAATCCTTCAAGTTTATGTGTTATAAAGGAATAGTATGCATTATGGTTCAAATATGAAGTTGTTATTATCACTGTAGCATTGCTGTTATATTATCTGAGTTATTGATATTTGGGGCACATTTTAAATCCTGGACCAAAAGTCCTTACTACTATGTTCCTGGCCTGACTCTTAAGTGAGCATGTGCTAAGAGAAATAAAAGTATATTATAAGGAAAATAGAATTAAGATAAATCAGGTATAAAAATTTCACAAAATATATTGCAAAATCCCAAATAATTTCTTTTCCCAGTAACCAATCATGTAAATATGACTTTCAATAGCATTTCTATGGAAAAAGTCCCTTAGCACAATTCCCTTTCCCTCTTGCTCTTCCCATTTTCTTCCCTCAGTCTTATCCTGTCCCTCTCCTCCCCCACTCAGATCCCTCCTTTTATTTCCCTAGTATACTCATGCACCTTTTACAAAAGAGTTTTTTAACTCTTTTTTTTGCAAGGTAATAGGGTTAAGTGACTTGCCCAAGACCACAAAGCTAGGTAATTATTAAGTGTCTGAGGCTGGATTTGAACTCAGGTGCTCCTGACTCCAGAGCCGGTGCTCTATTCACTGTACCACCTAGCTACCACCTACCAAAAAAACTTCTAAATAAGTTCATATATATATATATATATATATATATATATATATATATATATACACACACACAAATATATATATACATACATACACACACACACACACACACACACACACACACACACACATATATATATATCACTTTAATTTCCCTAATTTATTTTTCAAGTAAAATCTGTCAGTAACATTTTTATTTGTTCTAAATAACCAATCCCATGAATTTTCTTGGTTAATCCTAAGCAAGTGGAAACCTGTCTAAGAGAGTTCAGAGCGCCACTTTCCAAAAAAACCTATTCTTTCCAGTCAGGCAAGAAAAAATAAAAGCTCCATACTACAGGCAAGATGTTTCTACTCTATTAAATGAAAATAAAATCAGGTTTTCACCTGAATGTGCAGTCCTTTTTAAAACACTTCTGTTACAAACAACTTGGGAATTAGTTTATTCCTGAGTCAGGTTTATATGATGTTCAAAAATGGAAATACATCTATGGAATTAAAGCAGAGGGGGAAAAAATTGTTTCAATGTGAAGTAATTGCTTATCAAAGATAAAAAAAATTTTCAAGGGAAATGGTATTTCCACACACTTGCTGAAGCCAAGTAGTTCCTGCAGGAAACCTGTTTTCTATGACTCAAATTCAGCATAAAAACATAGGCTGTTCTTCCTGTCTCCCGAACAAAGGTCAGTCAATTGGCTGAAGACGTTTCATATAACTTGGATTTAAATCCCATCCCCTCAGTCTGCCTGAGAACTATCATAACTAGATCCATTGGGGGAACATGGGAAGAGAGAGTCCAACCTCAAAAAGACAGCAACCTTGGGCAAGATGCTAACAATACCCAGGTCTTGGTTTCGTCTCTAAAATGAAGGAGGCAGAATTAGATGCTGTATGATATTCTTTCTAGCTTGAAGTCTGTGTTCCTCTGATCTTCTCTCTGTCACTTGTTCATAAAATAAGATGATATAACAATTTCTAATCAACAAAATGATTCATCCAGAAATTTTGGAAACCAATTAGATTCAAGACAAAAAAATTAGAAATATCTACCTCGCCTAAATTTAAGATCCACTGTTGACACAAAATTGCTATGTAACTCTAAATAGATCATTTAATCTCTAAACCCCATAGAATACTGAGACTTTATTTAGCAAGAGAAAAAAAAATCTTTCCCCCAAAAAACTATTTTATATATAGTACACACACACACACACACACACACACACAACGTACCCTAAGATAAACTTTGCCTGTTGACTATACAAATATATTGAAAAATCTTCACAATAAAGTATTTTAAAATCCCTCCAAACATATCAAGGAAAAATTATCTTCCTTTGTTTTTATTTTACTTTCCAATATAGGTCCAATAATCAAGACAAACAACAATGACTGACACATGACACAAGACCCACTTAAAACAAAGAAAAAGACAGTAGCTTCTATGCCCTACAAAATTCTAAGGGTCTACTTAAAGTCCCCATCTTTTAAAAAAAATTCAAAAATACAATCACTTCAGAACAGTATTTGTATTTTAGAAAATCCACTGTATTTCCCAAACTGAATCCAAGAAATTATATATAGTTACATTTTTTCCAATTGAAAACACTAAGAATAGATCCTAACACTGACCATGAACCTTTCATAAATGAACAATAGTTTTGAGTGCTCTAGTGAGGAGTGAAGCAAAGTTCACTGAAAAGGCAGTGAATTTGAAGTCAAAAGAAACTGGACTGATTTATAGTCAAAGTTATGGTGTCCAAATGAATCTCAGTGAGCCACTGGTTTTTTCATGTGATAAAATGGTGATAAAAAGATGGTGATAAAAAATAATACATAAACTGAATACTTAATAGGTTGTTATGAAAGTCATGTGAAATATATATAGAAGGAAAAATGCTTTATAGGGGAAAAGCAAATCAAAGTTAAGTAAAAAGGAAAAATTATTTGAATAGCTAAGATACTACTCTCAGAGGGATGTTTCAAGATTTTACACAAGTGTGCAGTAAGTCAACTTCAACAAATTTAAAAAATTATATATACAATCACTAGCAAGCTTTTTTTTTCAGGAAGTAAGGCAATTGGGGGAATCAACTTGCCCAAGTCACGCAGCAAGTTAATGTCAAGTGTCTGACATCAAATTTGAACTCAGGTCTTCTTGATGCCAGGGCTGGAGCTTTTTCCATTGTATCATTTTGTGTCTCACTAGCAGATTTTAAAAAACCAACTCAAACACAAAATCATAGACCAATTACAATTGAAGGATACTGAAAGATTATCTAGTAGTTCTTAAATATTTTATCATGGGATACCTTTCATAGTCTAGTAGTCTAAATATCCCTTTCAAAATGTTTTTAAATGACAAAATAAAATACACATAGGATTATGAAGGAAACCATTTATACTGAAACACAGTTAACCAAAGTATTTTTAAGATCAAGGATACCACATTAAGAACCCTCAATTTATAAGAATCCTTTCATTTTACAAATGAGTTAGCCTAGTCTAAAAATCATCGCGTGCGCGCTCGCTCGCGCTCCCCCCCCCCAAGCTAGCATTCTTTCTGTAAAAACATACTATACTGGGGCAGCTAGGTGGCGTAGTGGATAAAGCACCGGCCCTGGAGTCCGGAGTACCTGGGTTCAAATTCGGTCTCAGACACTTAATAATTACCTAGCTGTGTGGCCTTGGGCAAGCCACTTAACCCCATCTGCCTTGCAAAAACCTAAAAAAAAAAAAAAACCACTATACCTCACTACTCTTAAGAGCACAGACAGGATTTTCAAAAGCAAATTAAAATTCAGACAAATTGGGGGCCATTTAACTGTATACTGAAAGAACAAGAAATTAGCAAGTTGATGATAAAGTATAGATTCTAATATTCCATGAATAAGTGCACTTTCCCAAAAGAAAAGGAATCAGCTTTTTTCCATATCCATTTGGGTTGTCAATTTCTCTTTCAGAAGAAATAAATAAAAGTTCTTTCCTGTTAATTTTTTCTTATCTGGGCCACTTTGACACATTAGTATTCTGGAATAAAATGAAACAAATTCTCAAAGAGACACAATAAAGTTAGATCAAAAACACAAACTATCCTTTGTTAAGAATTAACATAGGAATTTCATAAGCAATGAAATTAATTTCCCCTAATAAATATCCACCTTAAGTACATGATCAAAAGTTCTAATATTATCCCATCGTAACCTTTTCTCAAATACTGATTTTTGAACACAATCAGAGGATTATAGATTTAGAGCTGGACGGGACCTTAAAATAAGATGTGTCACTTACAAGGTAAGAGGTTAAGTGACTTGTCCAAAGTCAGTCAGTTAATACTGAAGGTGAAATTTGAACCCAGGCCCTCATAACTCTAAAGCAGACTGTCATGCTGCCTCTGTTACTCTCCTTTCACTTTCTCTTCCCAAATGGTGATTCTTTGATCAAGTCTACATTTGGGCAGGTTGAGGCAACATGCAACAAGATCTTACTACTATGTGTGTACCAGGTACTTCCCTAACTGCTGGGGACACAAATAAAAGGGGGGAAAAACTGTCTAATCCCTGAAGAGCTTATAGTCTTGATAGACAAAAAATGCATAAAAGCAGGTGGAAGGGTGGAAGAAGAAGCAGGCATTGCAGAAAAATCCCAAGAAGCACAGCAAGAGGAATGAAGCAAAGGCCATCAGGGCACAAGAATGTGCTGGAGCGAATTAAGAGAGCTCACAAAGGCTGTTTGTTAAATTTTCACTGTGGGCATTTGTACCTCAAAATCAGCAAATACTATAATCTGGGACTTGATTTTGCTGACTGTCTAGATGGAAAAATGATGAAGAAAATGTCAACAATGAAGATTAAATTTAAAAGCACCTTGCATACTTTTTTTTAAGCCAATCATTAAACATTTAACAGTACACATCTGTCTGGGAATCAACCCAAAATGAAGGCCCCCAGAAGGAACTAGTCAACAAGAGAAGGAAGTTGGCATGGCAGAGGGATGTTCCAAAGCGAAAAGGCCACATCATGGTTTGGGAATTTGGTTCATTTTGAGATTTTTTCTTTTGTTTTTTTAAACAAGATTTTAAAAGTGAGATATGAAAACTGCACTGGATTTGAAGTGCTACGGCTTGAGTGAGTGAGTAGAAGAGGAACACATCATGTCCAAAAAAGTCTCAGGAAGAAGCCCAGTTGACAATTAGTAAAGTCAGAATTCCAAAGAATTAAGGTTAAGGATAGCAAAGATGATTCATGGAGAACACAGGTATGCCAAACTCCTATTTCCAAAGATTTCCAAAGCTCACGAAAGTGACTAAAGAATATTTTTGTGGAAAAATATGATCAGGAAAAGGAGTTCAATAGAACAGGTAGTAAGATGGATAAAGTAATCCAAGAGTTCATTAGTAGATTAAAACTATAAAAAGACCTAGCACAAACCAAAAGGCTAAGAAAGCTTAGTAGAATTTTGACCTACATAAATCAAAGAGAAAAATCACGTCAGATTACAGATCAACTGAATTACTATTCTACAATCAGCCAGGAATTTTGTATCTCAGTCAGTGGAGTGATCAAACCTTTGACTCATATTTTTTTTTTTAGTTTCTTACATGAAATTATCTCTATCATGCAAAGGGAAGAAAGTTTTTTCCCTTTATCAACCTATATCCTTCTAGAGTAGAAGCCTGGTTATTTGAGAAAGCACCATAATAAAAATAATAAAAATTTCTTTCAATGCTTTCTTCTTCAAGTTCAGTTATTGTTTGCTTGTAACACTTTCAGAATATCCCTACTCTGCAAAAAAAAGTGATGGAATGCTGTAGTGTAACATAAAAATGATCAGTATATTGTTAAAGCCGAGCCTAATTGTTGAAACAGTAGTGAACTTTTCCACTGATTTTCTTCCATCCCTTAGAGCAGATGTTAAAATTGCAGACACATTAAATGATTGACACAATTACCTAACACTAGAAACAGACTAAAACTAGGGAGGTGTGATCACGAATGTTACAATTAATTTCCATTCAATAAGAAGGCATTATCAAGTCTTCTAAAACCAGGTGTCAAAATTTGGGGGGGAAGGGGGTAGAACTTCCTAGCATGACAATACATTCCTTAAAAAAAGAAAAATTGTTTGAGTTTGATGATCATTCTACTATCAAGGTATACAAAATGTTTCTCCAATAACTCTCAGACAGAACTTTGTAAAAAAAATTCAAGACTTTTCTAAAAGGCCCTTTTTGTTACAGATACCCATTCTTTCTGTATATATATATATTAAATTCAATGAAAGCATAAATTTGCATCTAGCAACTCAAGTTTACTAATACTAGTTCCAACTAACCTGTGAATCCTCAGGCAGAATAACTTTTGATTGTGCTTCTTCCTTCTCTTCCTTCATACTGTGAAGAATTCCTTTTATAAAACACTTTGTAGGACACTTAGATTGAATACAAAATGCAACCAAATAGATTTTTGTAAATGATAATCAACTTAATGGGGCAACAGAAAGAGAAAAGAGAAGGAAGAGCTCAAAGTTAGACCAAAATTTTGGGGAAGGCAATAAATTTGCAGACTTCGAAGAGATTATCTATTTCAATGTAAGTAACAGAAATGTCCTAATTTTGTCTTCTTTTTCACAAAATGTATATTTCTTTTCCAGACTATCCTGAACTAAAAATTATTTCTTACCTATTTTGCTATTTCTGTGAATATCGACCATGGATATTATTTGCAGATGTGTTTTTCTTTTTTCTTTCACTTTTAAATATAAGAGAAACTAAAGAAGGCACTATTCAGAATACTTTAAAATAAAAACATCTAGCTACTAACTCTATCACCATATGAAGTCATTCAATAGTTCAAATCTGCAGTACCATCTCACAAAGGTTTCCAAACCCTTTAAGTAAACAGTTTAAGTTAAATTCAAAAGAATTGATGGTATATATGAACAGCCAAAAAAAAAGGAATAAACCAATTATTATTGAAATCATAGTGTCTAAGAGATTTTTCATTTTTAAAATTATATTTAACTTTAATAGTAAGCAAATAAGCTTGAAACACCTACTTAAAGCTTTTAACTTCATCTGTAAAATATTATTTTCCTAAACAGAACGATTATTCTCCTTGCTAGGGAAGGGAGGGAAGGAGTGAGGGGAAGGGAAGAGGAGGGAAGGGAATAATGAAGGGGGAGGCTGGAAAGAAAGGACTGGAAGAAGGAAAGAGTGAGAGAACATGTGAAAAGCTAAAAGATGAAGGAAATGACCACCAGGAACAAGAAAAAATTATCACATGTCTTTCTCAGGGATTAACAGTGACAATACAGAAACAAAGTAAAATTTCATACAGGCTTAGAAAGGGCTAAAAAGGAAAAGCTTATCTTGTTTGTTGCCTATCCAGTTATTTGATTTTCATAATTAAATGCTAGGGGTTTCACATATTCCTGACTTAAGAGGTTTATTTTTATGTTGGTTAGATGCAATTTTAAATATGTGTGTGTGTGTGTGTGTGTGTGTGTGTGTATTCAAAATACCAACAACATAATTTTTAAAAGTATTAACATTTTTCCCTACTCGATCATGTAAGATTTCTGTGAATTAGCTAAAACTCAAATGAAATTAATTTATTTCAAAGACTGGCTAATCATTAAGGAGCACTGGTGATCCTGTCCCTATGACAGAAATATTATAATTATATCATACTATCTAGCTTTTTCTATTAGTGTCTTAGACTTGAAAGGTAGAGTAAAAGTCATCTAGACTAACTTATATAGCAAGTAATACTTTGACAGATGGCTGAATTCACTGTTGGACAGCTCTAAATATTCTTCTTTACCCTGAACCCTTACATCCAATAGACTTTAAATTCCTTAAATGGAGGGGCTATTTCACTATGCTTATCCAATAAAAGGAAGCCTGTTGAATTGTATATCTAAAAGTGGCTTCTGGGTAGCTCTTCCTGGATATTCCATTAATTTCTCAAACTCTCAAAAAAATAACTCATTATGGAGTAAACTGATCCAATTTCTGGAGAGCAATATATCCCAAACACCATAAAAATGTGCCTACCCGTTGATCCAGCAATACCACTACTGGGTCTATATCCTGAAAAAGATCATGAAAAATGGTAAAAAAAAAAAAAAAAAAAAAAAAAAAAAAAAAAAAAAACCACCCACATGAACAAAAAATTATGCATAGCAGCTCTTTTTGGAGTGGCAAAGAATCGGAAATTAAAGAGATATCCATCAATTTAGGAAAGCCTAAACAAACTGTGGTATATGTATCTGATGGAAAACTATTGTTCTATAAGAAATCAGGAAGGACAGGATTTCAGACAAGCCTGGAAAGAGTTGCATGAACTGATGCTGAGTGAGATGAGCAGAACCAGAAGAACCTCGTTCTCACTAACAACAACATAGGGGTGATGATCCATCAAGTTGGACTTGTTCATTTTAGCAGTTCACTCAACTTGACAACCTAGGAATCATCCCTAACTCTTCTTTCATCCTCAACTCCCATTTCTAATCTATTATCAAGAGTCTAGTTTGCAACATCTCTCACATCCATCCCCTTCCCTCCACTTATATTACCACTACTCTAATTCTGGACCCTATTATATCTTTCTTGGACTACTATAATAGCTTCCTAATTGACTTCCAAGCACATAATCTTTCCTCTCTCCAATCCTCCTCAGAGCTGACAAGATAATCTTTCTAAGGCACACATCTATGTCACTTTGCTGCTCAAATTTCTTCACTGGTTCCCTATTACCTCCAGAATAAATACCAACCTCTTTATCTAAAATTTAACATCCTCTACAAGTAGGCCCCCAGCTATCTTTCAAGACTTATTTCATATCACTTTCCCTCACACACCCTACATTCCATCAAACAAATTTCCCACCTCTACAACTCTGCACAGGTTATTTTGACTCTGCATAAAAAGCTAGTTTATTTCAAACACACTCTTCTTCCTTATCTGCCTCCTAGAATCCATAGCTTCTTTGAAAGGATAACTCTGACGCCACCTTCTACTTTCTCTTCCCCATCAGCTCTCTTCCTCCTCAAATTATCTTACATTTATTTCTGCACCTAATTTATCCCCTTAGATGGAGCAGTGACTTATTTTCATTAAGTCTTTAATAAACATTTGTATGATTTAATTCTATTTATAAAAGTTTTCAAGTTTATTATATCAAGTCTATGAGTTTTTTAATTAATCACCTGTTATTTGCAAGCACTGTGGTAAGGATACAGATACAGAAATAGTCAAAAAACAGTCTCTGTTTTCAAGGAGTTCAGTTTGATTGCCACATGCTGTATATTATCTCTTTTGTTCCTACAACTTTGGAACTAATACTACAAGTATTCTACTGAATTTACAACTCAGAAAACTAGATGTAAAAGAGGTTTAGTGACTCAGACATGGTCCAGTGCCATTCCCAGGTTTCTCCTAATCCTAAATCTATTTAGCATCATTTCCACTACACTAATGTGGTTTGCTCTTGTTATTTATAAAAAGCACCTTTTTTGTGACTAAAACTGTTGCATGATAGCCCTTCAAATATTTAAGACATTTACTATACTCCCCTCATGGTAATGCAGGGTAAACATTTATTTTTATTGTTGTTCAGTGATTTTTCAGTCATGTCCTACTCTTTGTGACCCCGTGGACTACAGCACACCTGGCCCTTCTATCCTCCCCTATCTCCCAAAGTCTGTCCAAGTTCATGTTTGCTGCTTCCATGATACCATTTATCCATCTCATCATCTGCCATCCCCTTTTCTCCTTTTGCTTTCTATCTTCCCCAGCATCAGGGTCTTTTCTAATGAGTTTGTCTTCTTATTATATGGTCAAAGTAGTCCAGCAGTTTCTGCATTTGACCTTCTAGTGAATAATCTTATTCTAAATGTATAAACAACCTTAATATTTAAAAAGCATACTATTAAAAAAATTAAATGAGAAACAGATTATATTTCTCTCACAGCTATGGATAGATCTATTTTTAACCAAAACGAGAGAGAAGTAATTATAAAAGATAAAATAGATAACTTTTTGATCACTTAAAACTTAAAAGCTTTTACACAGATGCAGTATTAATGCATCTAAGATAAAAGTGACTGAATGAGGAAAAAGATCTTTGTATCAAATTACTTTGATAAGTGTTTGGGTATTAAAAATCTGAAAACAACTGTAACATTGACATTCACATACATACATATACATAGGTGTGAGTATATGTGTGTGTGTATGTAAACACTGCCATTCTTCAATAGATAAATGATCAAAGAATATGAAGAAACAGTTCTCAAAAGAAAAAGTGCAAATTCTTCATAACCACATAAAAATGGTCCAAATAACTAATAAGAGAAATGCAAATCAAAACAACTTTGAAGTTTCACCTAACACCCTTCAAGTTGACAAAAATGACCAAAAAAAATAGCATTAGTCAATATTGGAGAATTTGTGGAATAATATGTACACTAACAAATTATTGGTGGAGCTGTGAAATGATATAGTTTGGAAAGCAATTTGAAATTATACAAATAAAGTGACTAAAGGGCCCATACTGTTTGAACCAGAAATTCCATTACTGGGCTTATACTCAAGTAAGCACTGATAAGAAAAAAAAAAGTCTTCATATACACTAAAATATTTATAGTAGTACTTTTTGTGTTTTCTAAGGATTGGAAACAAAGTTGATTGTGTTAACAAAGTTGGAAAATGGTTGAACAAATTATGGCGCATGAATAGAATAGGATATCATTACTGTGCTATAAGAAGTGATGTTTGTGATGAATACAGAGAAGTATGCAAAGTTCTATATGAAATGATGCAGAGTAAAATAATCAGAGCCAAGAAAATTTCTAAAACTAATTATAACAATCATTCAAATGATTAATATGAAAAGAAAAAAAAAACAAAAGTAAATATAGAGGGCAACTATCCACTGTGCCACCTAGAGCAATGGTCTTGGAGTCAGGAGGACCTGAGTTCAAATCCAAACTCAGGCACTTAATAATTGCCTAGCTATATGACCTTGGGCAAGTCATTTAACCCCACTGTCTTAAATAAATTTTTTTAAAAAACTAAATGTAGCAAAATTATAAATATCAATGAGAACTCATAAGAGAAAGTAAAAATATCCCCAATCTACCCCTTTAATGCAGGTAGAAAATCCATAAGTTATTACACATGTTTTCAGACTTTTTCAATATATTGACTAGTAAGTTATGCTGACTTTTTTCCTCCACTCTAAAAAAATATTATTTTTCATATAGGATAGCTCTTGAGGAAGCAGAAAGGCAGGGACGCATGAAATAACTATGATAAAGAAGAGACAAAAATTTTTAAAAATTAAAAATACACTATCCCCTTCACTATAATGAACTCTTAATTCATAGTCCTCCAACTACCAATATTGTCAATTTGTCCCAAAGGTTTCTCCACTTTCACATCATTAACTAGTTCTTTATCAATAAGACTAAAATTCTGAGCAGTTCCCCCTTGCTCCTTTCTTTGCTTCCTTTTTTTCTAAAAGAAAGCTTCAGCAAGGCAAATTTTTTTTTTACATTTGTTGTTTTTGTTTTTGTTTTTTTTGCAAGGCAATGGGGTTAAGTGACTTTCCCACGGCCACACAACCAGGTAATTGTTAAGTGTCTGAGGCTGGATTTGAACTCAGGTACTCCTGACTCCAGGGCCAGTGCTCTATCCACTGTGCCACCTAGCTGCCCAAGCAAGGCAAATTTTTTAAAAATAGAAACTGGTGTTTAGAAAAGTGATACTTCCAAGATACTCAAATAACTGAAGTCTCCAACCAATACAATATGTTGTCACTGTAACAACTTTGTAATACATATTAATTCAACACAGTATCCATCCCATTATGGACCAAGGGCTCTGAACTAAATTCTGAAGAGATAGAGTTGTCAAAGTCTCAATCTCTTCTACAACCTGCCAATTTGAACTAACTCTCACTTTCATAGCATTTCTTTTGCTCTCTTTGAAAGTCACCCAAATACTCTCTCCCTTGGGATGCTATCCTCACATTCATAGCCTCCATCCCTAGGGCAGTTAGGTGGTGTAGTAGACAGAGCACCAGCCCTGAATTCAGGAGGACCAGAGTATCTGCCTTTTGCAAATAACAGTGCTGCTCTTATATTCTATTAAACAAACTTCTTTTCTACAAAGTATACTTTTCCATTGCTATTTGTAGTCATTAACTTAATTTCACCAAGTCTTGTTATGTATACTTAGAAAAATTCAAAGTCCATTTGACTTGATAGGGACGAAGCAGTATTTTAGGTCTCAAGTACACCACCACAACAGTGTTTGTTACTTTTCCATCCTTGTTTTCCACTACAGCCAGTTTTATAGCTCTATCTAGGCATTTTTTCCCCTCAAACTTCAGTATAAGATCCTCTGGAACAGGTCATTGAGTATTCTACATAAGAGTTCTTCCCAGTTTTCACACTCATTCAGTCTTTTGCTGCAAGTCCAACAGGCACATCTGGAAATCCAAGCCAGATTGAAGCTCCTTCAATGTTTTTGTAATAACCATAGAGCTTTCTTTTCTCATTGTAGTTATCTAGGATTTATTGACCAGTTATAAATTCATCTAAATTCTAAAGACAACATATCTGAAAAGATGTTTTGAATATTGATCAATTCTGACACTAAATGTTAGATTTATCAATACTCAACATCCTCCAGAATGGCACTAATAATAAAACCAAGTAGCTTAATGATGCAAACAGTTCAACAAGAAGTTTGTTGAGATGGAAGTTATGATAGAAAAAGTAACGGAATTTAATGTCACTGGTGAGTCAAGAAGTTTCAAACTATTTGAAATTTTGCATTTACAAAATTTTTTTCTTCCACTGTTCGGGTCTGCTTTATCTTGAAAACTTATTTCTCATTCCTAAGATTAAATAAGTGTAAATAATAAAACAACAAAGTAGTCAAGGCAGCTACAGCTATTTAACCACATCACTAAACTATAAAAATAAATCTCAATGAAAAAAGCTTAAATATCAAGAATTTTTATATGAAAAGACATCTCAAGTATTTGGTTTCTGTAAAATTAACTATATTTATAGTTTAAAGAAAAGTATTTAATTTTCTGAATATATCATAATGCCTCTTGTGAAAAGAAGGGATTAAGTTTAGATTCTAAAAATATCATCTTCTATGACTCATAAAGTAACTTTCACTACTGGCAACCTATTTCAATTCTGATTAACTAAATGATTTCACTGTTCCTACTTTAATAGCACTCAAACATTTCTTCTCATATTTGCTTTTGTATTTTTAATCAAATTCAGTTCTATTAATCTCTTTAGTAAAGGTGGTTCTATTATATCTCTAAGTTCTTAAATAAATTTATTCCAAAACAGGACAGGTACAGACATGGTGTCAGCACAACTCATGATGTCAGCAACAGGTTCAAGTCAAAGGCAGAATGACAACTTCACAGCAGGTTTCTTATCTAGAATACCACAAAGAAAGCTTTTATTCACAGAAAAATAAAATGTACTGAATTTGCTGCCATGCCTTCAGTTAGTAAATAAAGTGACTGTGTACTTAGAAAAACTCTTCCATTATGGCAAACTTGTACACTGTGAAAATTTCTATTTATTTCCACATGCTAACAGCTACAAATATTTACACTAGAAACATTTAGTACCCAGTGCTGATGAAATTCTTTAGAATGCATACCCACTATGCACTTGCTTCCCATATAATGTTAATAAAAGTTAAAGTTGAAACAGACACCAACTACCATTCCTTTTATCTATCAGAAGGGCCAGGAAGAAGGTTGCCAAGATTTTGAATTGTGATTCAGTAATCAGAGCCCTAAATGATATTCATGCACCTGAAGCAAATTCGATTTGGGACGGAAGGAAAGTTACACAGAGAACAATATTCTTTAGCTTTAATAGGAGAAAGAACTATCATCTCCCAAAAAATGGGGCATACTTAACCTGTGGTATACAGCAGATGGTCGCCAACCCTGGAACAAAGAGCAATGGGGAATAGTGGAAATGGCTCCAACTTTTAAAGTCCTTCAAGAATGGTCCTTCCTACCTCTTTCCAGTCTTCTTATGTAAACCTTCTCCTTTCCACATTACCTGTGATTCCAGGGACACTGGCTTCCTTGCTGCACCTCACACAAGACACACATACCTTTCCACCTGCTGTCTCACATTCTTAGAATGCATTCCTTCCTGGCCTCTACCTCCATCCTGGTTTTCTTGACTTCCTTTAAATTTCAGATAAAATCCCACCTTTTACAAGATTTTCCTGGTCCCCTTTCATATTAAGGCCTCCCTCTAAAACTGCCTCCAATTTATATATACTTATATATCTAGTATGTATATATGTGTTTGCCTTTTTGGTTTTCCTAACATTTAACACGCCTAACATTTAAATGTTTGCCATTGACCAGGAGAAGGGGAGGGTAGTTGTGTCAGGAAAGTGACCCCAGAGAGAATGACACCATACCAAAGGGATCCTGAAGATGATGGTTCCGGGAGGGCAGGGGAGCTTGTTCACCACAAGCAGTCCTTTCCGGGGTATGGGAAAGGTGGATCAAAGGTCTGCTATGGGGGCAGCTTGGTGGTACAGTAGACAGAACAGGATCTGGAATCAGAAGGACACTTACTAGCTGCAAGTCATTTAACTCTAATTGCTTCCCTCAAAAAAAAAGATTTGCTATAGGGAAGAAGTACCCTTCCCTTCCTTGGCCAGAGTCAAGGTCCTGGGACAAAGAAAGTCTCAGTTGGTGACCATGCTGGTTCCTGAAATTAGTAACTCCTGATTATTTTGTCACTACCTCACTCCAAATGGCCAAAAGAACACCAATCCAAGAAGTTATGGAATATTTATTGATCCCACTAATAGTCAATACCTCCTATAAGTTATTAACAAATCCCTTTTCCTACACACTTTTAGACATAAATGTGGTATACTTCCTGGGGTGACATAAAAGATAGGGCAGGCAGATAAGAGGAATACTGACATCACAAGGTTATCAGAAATGTTTACTTGTGTGAATTCTTACTAAGTATAAGAGTTAAATCATTTATTTCCCTCCGCAGTACCCACCAAAAACAATTCTGCATCTCTATCCAGCCCAATCTGAAACACTCCAAAGACACCTGATTGAGGGCGAAAGCAACCATTCAGGAACTGAAATGATGGGGTTGGGAAGGAGGAGAGCAGAGGAGAAACAATAAAATCAAAGTTTCAACTCAGGTATTCAGCAGGAACCTAAGGACAGCTGCTGAGGTAAGGGGGGAGGAGGGGGAAGGGGCTGTCACAGTCTGCCTTGGATCTCCATTTGGGTCCTGATTAGTTCAGAGTGAATTCAAACAAATGTTTCTGGGTTTGGCCAGAAACAGGTTTTCCCCCTTCCAGATAGATTTTTTTTTTGGACTACACAAAGGAGACTCCTAGCTTCTTCCTGCCTTAATCACTGAGATTAAGGTCTTATCCTCCCAATAACTATTTCTTTTTTTCTATTTTTTTGGGGGGGTCATTTGGTCTCTTTGCCTCATCTCTCTCTTATCTAACCTTAATGACTGTATGAGCATTGCCTCAGTCAAACTGTGACTTTGAAAAGACCTAGCTTTAAAAAGACAATTTCTCCCACTGTATCCAGGGGCCATCTTCAATCATCCTAATCCATATTTTGCTACTGGACTCAAATGGTTATGGAGGATAAATTAAGGCTGGCTACTTTGCACAGCAGCCCTTCACTTAAATCCAATTCACATGCATTTTATGGCATCACCTCCCTCGTATCGTATCATTTTTGAGAATAAAGGTCAAACAACAACTACAAAACTCAGTCATCATCTAGTTAGATTATGTGAACTTAGGAAAATCAGACAACAAATAAAAAAAAGAATCATGAAGAGCTATCTGCTAAAATGAAAAGTGAAGATGCAAAATGCTTATTCTAGGATTATAATTCTCCATTCTCCAGACTGTATTTGAGTTATATCTATCTGAACCCTAGAATTAAGCACAAACATGAAAGCAGTAATGGCAGGATCATCCCATATGCCAGAGATATGGCAAGGTCCCAACAAAATAGGCCACAAAATTAGCCTACATCAGGAAAAAATATGTACTTTCACCACTAATCTTTAGCTACCACGGTAGGGTAAACAACAGTCAAACAAAAGTAGAATACAATAAAGTCAGCCAATCCTTTGGGAGATTTGGTGTTTAACAATAATTCTGTATTACTTTCTGTGCTTTGAGGAATACAAAAATGTTTAAAAGAAGTTCAGACCTTCAAGCCTTACAATCTATTCTGGATGGATGTGACACCAATCTAAAAATGCAATCAAAGGATAATCACAACCAAGTCTCTTCTTTCCACAAGGATGAGTCGGAACAGAACTGGTTAAGGTCAACATGGATAAATGTAGCATTCTACTAAGCTTAAAAAAATTTCCTATTTCTCAGATTATTATTTCATGCTCCTTTTAAAAAAGTAATAATATTTGAATAATCTCCATTTTGTATTGAGTATAAAATACTATAGTGTCATCAATCTAGAGATGAAAAAGACAATCTATACCAACCTCCTCATTTTACACATGATAAAATCAAGGCCCAGATTAGATTAAATGGTTTGTCCTAGGCTCAAGTAACCCAGGCAGGGTTTCCATCTAAATCCCTTGACTTCAAAGTCAACATTCCTTCCACTGTACCATACTGACTCTCTCTAATTCTCAAAAGAAAAGAGTAGTGCTTTGGTTGTCTACAGGGTTTATTTGGGAAGGGTTTCAAAAGTAATTCCCATTCCAAAAGAAGACAAGATAAGTGATGTGTCTCCCTTCTTTCTAGTTGCAAAGCATAATCTAGAGTTTCTTAGTATCAGTAGCAGCAGGAAATTTGGTTTTGTGACATAAATGTGCAAGTTTTCCACTAGAATCAAAGCACAAGGGATCTCTTGGATGGAGCTACACAGAGAAACAACACAAATCTACTTCATTATAAATTTTAAAATACAGAGCAATAGAAAGGTCCTAAAAATAACAAAATACACAGAACACTTTTCAATGGTAACAAAAAACTGGAAACAAGCTGTACAAGTCACAACTCTTTGTAGTCTGACCCCTTTCTTCCTCTCCAATCTTCTGACACTTCTGACCTCCACACAATCTACAATGCAGTTATACTGGCTGACTTCTTTTGCTTCAAACATACCTATCTTCCATCTCTGTGCCTTTGCATTTATTGTCCTCCACACCTGATATTCTCTGGGCCCTCAGCTTTGCTTCTTGGTTTCTAACTTTCAAGACTCAACTCAAGACCGATCCTTTTGCAGGCAGCCTTTCTCAGTATCCTTCAATTTCTACTACTTTCTTCTCTCAGATTTCCTTCCATTTATCCTGTACATATGTTGTGGGTTTTGTGGTTCAGTCATTTCAATCGAGGCCAGTTTTCCTGACCCCATTTGGGGTTTTCTTGGCAGTGCCATTTCCTT
Organism: Macrotis lagotis; assembly: GCF_037893015.1. Taxonomy (NCBI): domain Eukaryota; kingdom Metazoa; phylum Chordata; class Mammalia; order Peramelemorphia; family Peramelidae; genus Macrotis; species Macrotis lagotis. The sequence goes on from NC_133661.1 coordinate 254,529,537, forward strand.
TTCCAATGGATTAAGGCAAAGAGAGGTTAAGGGACTTCCCTAAGGTCAAACAACTAGGAAGACTCTGAGGTAGAATTTGAACTCAGATCTTCCTGACTGACTACAGGGCCAGTGCTCTATCCCCTGGGTTGCCATCTTCCTCTCTATTTTTTATTACCTAATCATTCTAATAACCCTTCCATTAGAAATCACAGAAATTGTTTTTGCCTTTCTTTATATTCCCAAGAGCCACAGAGTCTGGCACTTAGTAATAACTTAAATTCTTATTCACATACCTAAATACACATCATTGAAATATAACATTTTTTCTTGTTATTATTGTGGTTTATGTGGTTCTAATACTTTGAGGGATAGTAACAGCTACACACACACACACACACACACACACACACAGAGGATACTGAATGGAATGGTTCAAAAAATACAAAGACATAAATACATAGACATAAATGTGTATCATGTGTGAGGGTGGAAAAATGATTCCAAGGTCTCATATCCTTTATGCTGGTAAATACAAATTCTTATTTTGGAACTGAGAACATTATGTGTGCATTATGTGACGCATACAATAGATGTTTATATGCATAAACATGTCTACTGAAAATATACACACATGTATAATTGAATGACATGCTGAAATCCAATTGATTTAACCAGCAATTATTTTGCTTCTGGATTCTGGGTTTCAATATAGATCTATAGGTATAGTGATATGTGTTCATGGAGTATGCACAACATTTAAATTATAGTTTCTATAAAACTAAAATTTCTAGTTTCTATAACAACTGAAATATACAATTAAATAACTGTGTGATACTGACTAGAAGGACTATAGGAAATGGTGGTCAATTTTGTGTGGAGAAGTCATAGAGAAGACAGGATCTGAAATAGTCCTAAGGGTTGGTACTAACAGTTATATAGGATCTTGGAATTTATGAAGTGCTCTTGTTTGTTTATGAAGTTGTCCTGTTTAAACATCACAAATATCTGTGAGACAGATAAATAATATAACAATAACTAGATCAGACAAGTTAAATGACTTGACTCTAGTTATTCTAAGCTAGACTACCCCAATATGGCTACTAATGATAAGCTAACTAGTTTGCTCTAAGACTTTGGATTTCAATAGCTAAGATATAGCCATAAATAGGACTGAAAGACCTAGAACAAAACAAATATCCTTTCTCCAATGACTATAGGATACAGATATGTAATAATGTTTGTCCTTCATTTTCAAAGAAGATCACAACATCAGGGAGATGATGCCATGACAAACACACAAGCTGAATTTGAATGAAGGGGATGCTGTCCTAAGTCACAAGACTCACTTTCTCCTCCAGAGAAATCTAGGTCCAGTGGCCAGATATCATCAGTCAGGATGACTGGAGATGGCCTTGGATGTGAGACAATGAGTGTTAAGTGACTTGCCCAGGATCACAAAGCTAGTAAGAGTCAAGTGTCTGAGGTCAATCCAAACTCCTATCCTCCTGACTCCAAGGCCAGTGCTCTATCCATTGCTGTCTCAGATACAGATAAGTTCTTGAAATTCAAATTCTAGACCAAAATAATTATATTACTACCAGATTTTGGTTTGGATTGTCTGTCTGTTTTCAAGGATATTTGGATATTTAAATATATGTACCACCATATTCCTTCTTTAGAACAAGACTTAGAGGATTTAAATGTTTAAATTGTTTCCTATAGGGGTGGCTAGGTGGCGTAGTGGATAAAGCACCGGCCTTGGAGTCAGGAGTACCTGGGTTCAAATCCAGTCTCAGACACTTAATAATTACCTAGCTGTGTGGCCTTGGGCAAGCCATTTAACCCCATTTGCCTTGCAAAAAAAAAAAACCTAAAACAAAAAAATTGTTTCCTATATCTGATCTAAATTTCCCAGTGGGTATAACAAAAGCAAAAACAAAAAATGGTTTTTTTTTGTTGTTTTGAGCAACATTATATCGATTACCAAGAACTTTCTAACTTAAAGGTAAAACTAAATACAATAGTTATTGAGAAAAAGAATTGGGGCAGTTAGGTGGCACAGTGGATAGAGCACTGGCCCTGGAGTCAGGAAAACCTGAGTTCAAATCTGGCCTCAGACACTTAATAAATGCCTAGCTGTGTGACCTTGGGCATGTTACTTAACCCCACTGCCTTAAATAAATAAAAATTTTTAAAAAAAGAAAAAGGATTAATAATGACTTCAATAAAAAACATATTTAGGTAAATTATCACAGACAGATGCACACTTTTTTTGGTAAAGCAATGAAGAACTTACAGAAAAGCAACCCAGAGTAATTCAGAGTCAATTAAGATAATTATCATCTAGCCTTAAACTAGCTCTCTAACCTTATTTTAACTTACTTTCCTCTGATGTTTACCATTTTCTCTTCTCTACCCAGGTGAGTCTCCTTGATAGTCTGTGGAGTAACACATTTATTTGAAATAACATTTTTATTTGCACATATCAATTTTCTAATATGGTTCAACTTCCGAAAATAAGCCTTCTCTCTCTTCTCCTAATCAAATCTAATATTTCTTCATCTTAAAATGTGAATAATTAACTACCTTACCTACTTCACAAGGTGGTTGTGATGATTAAATGAGACAATGCAAGAGTATTCTGTCAACCATAAGATACTATATTATCTTATTATTATCATAATACCAACCCTTCAAGGTCCATTTCCATATGCTCCTTTAATAGTTCTAGTATCTATAATTTCAATACTGTCTATTTTCATTCCACAAACAAACATTGTAAACTATTTTTCAACTTTGTAATTAGTCTTTAGTTGTTGGGACAAAAAAAAAAAATTTGTGTCATCTAGTGACTAACCTTCTTGTGTATGATGGCCTCCAAATCTGGTTCAGACTAGTTCTCAAAGGACAGATTCAAAGCTCATTGCCAAACCAGTAGATGAGGCTTTTCTAGCTTGGTAGGACCTGCCAGCGCTTGTTGGAAAAGTCTTCGAAAACCTAAAATGACTTCAATGTCATAATGGGGCAGCAGTGAAGAGGGAATGCATTCCTGGCATGGAAGACATCAGGCATAAATGCCTAGGGATGAGAGATAGACAACTATAGAGTTCAAGGAATAGCCAATAGGACTGTTTGACTGGAATATAGTGTACATGATGGGAAAAGGTGAAATACTCTGTAAACACAGACTGAAATCAGACTGTGTAGAGTCTTCAATGCCAGTGAAAGGAAGCTACTCAAGGTTTTTGAATACAATAAAACTATGCTTTTAGAAAATTATTTTTTCAATCATATGAAAACTGATTTGGAGAAGGGAAAGCTCAGAGGCAGGCCAATTGGAAGAATAGCATAAGAGTGGTCACAAAGTAGACACTCAGTAAAGAATAAAACTCTAAAGATGGTTTTAGAGATCAATTAGCCTTACCCTCCCAGATGAGAAAACTCATGCCCCAAGAGGTTAAATGGCTTGAAAGTAAAGCTAATAATTAATCTGTGCTGGCTCAGGAACTTATGCCCTCTGACTTCCAGTTCCCTGAACTTAAATCAATTCAAGATTTAGTCAAAAGAGTGACATGAGTGACACTTAAAACACTTTAATCAGAAATCTAGATATTATGCAAAACATCATTCAATAGGTTCAAATGCATATTTAATTCACATTTTAATGAAATAAAGGGTCTATTATTAGAATAATGGGAACTAGGAAAAAACTCCAATTTTTCACTATTAAATATAATTATTGGAATGTACCCATTTTAGATGATTCAATATTCAGAACAGTTCAAAATTCAACAAAATTTACCAAGGAAAACATTCATTTTCCAAATAAATTATCCTTGATAGATCTGGATGGTTTAATTCTAGACAGTACAAGACAGTTACAAGTGTGAACAAAGGAAGACTGTCTAATAAAAATCACAATTCTACTTAAATTAAATTACTTATTCAGTGCCATACCAATCAACCTACCAAAAAATTATTTTACAGAGTTAGAAAAATAGTAACAAAGATCATGTAGAGGAATAGAAGGTCAAGAATATAAAGGAAATTAATGAATAAATGCAAAGGATGGTGGTCTAGCTGTATCAGATCAAAAACTATATAATAAAACAGTGGTCATTAAAATTGTCTGGCACTGGTTAAGAAACAGAGGTGGATCGGTGGAATAGATTTAGGTAGAAACTATAGTAATCTATAGTTTGACAAATCCAAAGACTCTAGCTTCTAGGATAAGAACTCACTATTTGACAAAAAAACACTGGGAAAATTGGAAAACAGTATGGCAAAAACTAGGCATAGAATAACATTTCACACCCAATACTGAGAGAAGGTTGAAATGGGTACAAGATTTGGACAATAAGAGTCAGCAAATAAGGAGAGCAAAAAATAGTCTGTCTGATCTATGGAGAGGGGAGGAGCTTATAATCAAAAGAGATAGAGATTATAAATAGCTAAATGGATCATTTTGACTATATTAAAAAATTTTTTTTAACAAATAAAACTTAATGCAATCAAGATTAGAAGGAATAGGGGGCAGCTAGGTGGCATAGTGGATAGAGCACCAGCCCTGGAGTCAGGAGTACCCGAGTTCAAATCCGACCTCAGACACTTAATTTACCTAGCTGTGTGGCCTTGGGCAAGCTACTTAACCCCACTGCCTAGCAAAAACTAAAAAAAAAAAAAAAAAAAAAAAAGATTAGAAAGAATGGAGAAGGCTGGGAAACAATTTTCACAACTGATAAAGGACTTATTTCTAAAATATATAGAGAACTGAGTCAAAATCATTCTCCAATTGATAAATGGTCAAAGGATATGAACAGTTTTCAAATGAAGAAATTTTTAAATATATAAATATTTTATTTATTTTCCAATTATATACAATAGTAATTTCTACTTATCTTTTTTGGTAAGGTTTTGAATTTTACACATTTTCCCCACCCTCCCTTCCCTCCCCCTTCCCCCCCAGAGAAGGCCTGATAATCTTTACATTTTTCCATGCCATACAATGAGCAAAACTGAATGTGTTAAAAGAAAAATCATATCCTTGAGGAAAATATAAAATATTATATAACAAAATTATGTAGTACATAAGATAACTTTTTTTTTTAAATTGAAGGTAATAATCTTTGGTCTTTGTTTAAACTCCACAGTTCTTTCTTTGGATACAGATGGTAGTCTCCATCACAAATACCCTATAATTGTCCCTGATTATTGCACTGATGGCATGAGCAAGACCATTAAAGTTGATCATCACCTCCACATTGCTGTACAGTGTTCCTCTGGTTCTGCTCATCTCGCTCAGCATTAATTCATGCAAGTCTTTCCAGGCTTCTCTGAAGTCTATTTCTAATAGAAGTAGAGTTTCTAATAGAACAACAGAGTTCCATCATATACATATAACATAATTTATTCAGTCATTCCCCAACTGATGGACATTCACTCAATTTCCACTTCTTTGCCACCACAAACAGGGCTGCTACAAATATTTTTGTACAAGTGATGTTTTTACCCTTTTTCATGATCTCTTCAGGAGACTGACCCAATAGTGGAATTGCTAGATCAAAGGATATGCACATTTTTATTGCCCTTTGGATGTAATTCCAAATTGCTCTCCAGAAAGGTTGAATCAGTTCACAGCTCCACCAACAATGCATTAGTGTTCCAGATTTCCACATCCCTTCCAACACTGCCCATTCTGGTTATATTGGCCAACCTGAGAGGTATGAGGTGGTACCTCAGAGATGCTTTAATTTGCATCAAATGAAGAAATTAAACATACTATAAGTCATATAAAAAATGTTCAAATCATTATTGATTAGAGAAAATCATATTAAAACAACTCTGAGGTATCACTTCACACCTATCAGATTGGCTCAAGAAAATGATCAATATTGGAGTGCATGTGGGAAAACTGTTAATACTAACACACTGTGGATTTGTGAATGATCCAAACATGCTGGAGAGCAATTTAGAACTTTGCTCAAAAGGCAATAAAGATTTTATACCCTTTGATCAGCAAAACCACTATTAGGTCTATATCCCAAAAAGAGCATAAAAAAACGGGAAAAGTCTCACATGTACAAAAGTATCTATAGCAGTTTTTTGCTGGGTAATGGCTGAACCAGTTACGCTATATCAATGTGATAAAGTACCATGAGTGGCCAGGCTTTTAGAAAAGCCTAGAAAGACTTGCATGAACTGATGCTGAGGTGAAGTGAGCAGAACCAGATGATATTACACACACTAACAACAACATTGTGAGATGATCAACTATGATGAACACAGTTCCTCTTAGCAGAACAGAGTTCAAGGACAATCCTGAGAGACCTGGTATGGAAAATGCTGTCCATATCCAGGGGGAAAAAACTATAGTCTGAATGCAGAGTAAAGCATACTATGTTCACTTTTTAAAACTTCGTTTGTTTTCTTTTTTTGTCATCGTTTCCCCCCCTTTCACAACATGACTTAATACATGTTAAACATGACTCTACATACATAACCTATATCAGATTGGTCACTGCCATGGGGAGGGGAGAGGGAAGGGAGAGTGGTAGAAAAACTTGGAATTCAAAAACTTCCTAGAGGATGAATACTGAAAACCATCTCTTTGCATGTAATTGGAAAAATTAAATTAAAAAAAGGAAAACACTGGGTAACTCCAGAGATTCCAAACCAATCTCATGCTCTCAGGCCCAATTTCCAGGGGACCTTGTATCACTAATTCAACTCTTAATCTGTTTCAAGAAATAAAGCACAGTTCAGTCTCAACAGACAGAAGGACGCAAAGTATTATTGGCTTATACCCACATGGAACCAAACCAGCTTTACTAAAAGTACAAAGCATATGAATAGGAATACTATGATAAATATATGAAATGAGAGCTGGAACCAGGTTGAAAACTGCTAAGCTATGAAGTGTGGCCCTCATTCAACAGATAAATGGGAAGACAAGGTTTTTGAGCAAAAAAGATAATTTGATGAAATCTGTGCATTAGAAAAACTGATCTGACAGTCAAGTACAGGACAGAAGGGTGTGGAATGAGATGTGAGGTGAGCAAAGCTACTGTAATAGCCTAGAAAACTGAGGTTCAGAGGGTAAGTGACTTGCCAAGGTTCCCAGTTACATGCCAGAGAAAAACCCAAGCCTAGACCTTCCTGACTCCAAGGAAAACTCTCTAACCACTATAACATACTGCTTCTCTGTAAACTTTATACTATGTAATGTGAACATTATTATAGATAACAGTATTAAACAACACCTGTTAAATTCTTAAAATCCCACTATTCAGGCCAGTGCTAGCTCTTTTGGTGAAAGTCATATGCATTTGGTAGCATACGATGCTCAACAGTTTCCATAAATAAGTCATTGGAACTTTGTAATACAACAGCAAAGGAAAAAGTGAAAAAGAACATCATAAATCGCCCACACTGACACCACATTCATCATCTGAAATGGGAATTAAGTTTCAAGAGCATTATGAATAGCAACAGACAGCTTGACTGAAAATTCCCTACCAAAATTAAGAATAAACTCTGGGCTTTCATGCTGAAAATTATTAGTTGGACATTAGGGAATTGACTGACTACAATAATTATCTTAAGTAAGGATGATAAAATACATAAAGTTCCTCTTTTGTTACCTTTTAAAGACAATTGTGTTTCCCAGTGAGGCTCTGTATCACTGATCTTAGGAAGAAAAAATATAAAAAACCAAAATGCTATTCATTCATCTGAATTTTGCAGCATAGTCCCTTATCATTAGCCTAATTTAAATTCTCCATTTAGAAAACACATTCAATTTCACCCCTAAAAAATTAATTGAACTTAATCTCCTTAGAAATAAAAATTCATTTCTTCCTCTTTATGAAAAGGATATTCAATACATTACTGTCTTCATGAGGCAATATGACCAAAAAGGTGAAGTGGAACTGACATCAGTCAAAAAAACCTGAGTTCAGGTCTCACCTCTTTTGTGACCTGGGTTGATCTCAAATCACTAAATTTTACCTATGTCATTGAAGGCACTATGACCTTCATTACCATAAGAAATTCATTATCACACTAATGAAATACAATTCTATGACACACAGTTTTAATACTACTAACAATAAGCAATGATTTCCAGACAACTTCACCTCAAGCAAGGAAAATTAATACTTGATATGTACAGATAAAAAGATGAATAACACCCCCATAAAAAGACTGGCAGAAACTGAAAAACATCAATTTTTCCACTATCATACAAGTTCAGGAAATATTCATGCTAGAAGAAAAATAATACTGTCCCAAGAAAAAATATTAACCTGTAAAAAAAAATTAAAAATTAGAGAGTTCTGGTAATTCAATCACAATCTTGTGATCACTACTTATTTAAAAGTACACTGGTAGTTACTAGCTTTTAGTGATCCATTTTACAAGGATGTACCCTAGATTAAAATCAATCAATCTCTCTCTCTCTCTCTCTCTCCCTCCCTCCCTCCCTCCTTCGAGGACCAAGCAGTATGGTTTAACTGATAAAATGCTGGACTTTGCATCAGAAAAACCAAGATTCAAATCTTGCCTCAGATATCTACTCCAGTATTGATGTTGGTCAAGAAACTTAATCACTTAATCTGTCTGGGCAATAGTTTCCTGATCTGTGAAACAGAGGGGAAATGGACTCAACAATTTCTTAGTTTCCTTCTAACTTTAACTAATGATTCTATCGCAATAAAATAAAGCTCTTTTTAAGTTAAAGAATTATATAAATAAAGCCATTACTAACATCATTTTTTCCAAGAAACCTTCCAAATTTAGCATACACTGATTCCTACTCTCTCCAACCTCTGTCAGCACTTAAACATACACTTTCATGCATTATCTTCTTTCACATATATACAGCTTGTCTCTCCAATTAAAAATTGGAAATGTTACACATAAAATCTTTAAAGGGACTGTTTTACCCCATGCTTATATCCCATAAATCTAGCAGTGTTATAAACATAGCAAATATATAATACCTATTATTGAATCTGCACAGTCTACCTCACACCCGTCCTTTCAGATAGTAGCAGACATTCCCAGCTTTCTGATAGGTTTTTCACTATGATTATCACATTCTTTTCATGAATAATGTGTCTCCTTTTCTATAAAATGACTAATCCATATGATGAAGACCTTCAGCTGAATAGGCAGAAAAAAACAATTTATTCTAATGTCCATGAAAGTGTATGAAGCAGATTCCGGGGAGCACCAAGGGCTTGGTCAGATCAAAGATGTCGAAGTCATCCACTACATCTCAGACTATCACCAGTTAATCCGACTTTTGTCTACCACTGGACTACAATGACTCAGAAGAGAAAGAGAAGCAGAAAACTTTATGCAGAAAACTTTGAGATAATGCCATCTTACTTAAATCTAATTCATGCACAAGTAAAGATGTTACCCTGTGATGGCACTGATTCCCCAAAATAAAGAATACATAATTGTACGTGAATCCATATGAGAAAAGAAATCCATATTCTGAAAAGTAAGCCAAATGGTTTCCATCTCCAAACAAATGCCTTATAGTTTAGGATCACTGTCTACTTTTTTCCCCCTCAACCACCTCAGAATTTTCTATAACATTAAAAGTCTCATTAACTGGTAATAACCAGGACTCAGGCTTACAATCTTTAGTTACTCAAGGGTTCCAATTTCTGAAACAAAATTTGACTTTGTTATATTGGAATGCACTAACTATACAACATTTTCCACTATCCATGGATAAACCTTAGGACTCTACTTAAAAAAACCAATGTGTTCTCTGAACAACTATGTACATTCTTCTAACCAGAGGAATAGGCAGATGTTCATCTAGGAGTTCAAGCATGAACCAAGTCCAAACTTCCCTAAGCAAGAGTTTTCCCAGAAGCACATTCTGATCCCTTGCTCAGATGCTCCCCCATATCATCCTTTTGTACATCTGTACAGGGAATGCTAATGAGTTCTTGAAGAGAAAGGCAAGCGAAAGCTCCTCTTCTTTTCTAGAAGAAGAAATCTTCTTTTTCTAGATTTACAGAATCGGGAGGGAATTCCATTTAATATTAATCGTTGAAAGCATGGACATCCCCTTTAGGGGGAAAAATCATTTTTTCAAATCAATTGTCTATTCAAAAAGATCTTTTTGCCTGAAAAAGGAAGAGATAAGTTTTCCTTCCATTTTTTTTGCCAAAAACACATCCATGTAAATAAAAAGCAGGCAAGATTAAATAATAGAAGCTAACTTGAACTGAACCCTTCCACCTAATTCCAGTCCTCCTAATTCCACTTACTGATTCCTTTTTATTCCCCAAAGTTCCTCTTTTAAATCTTTTGCTCTCCCATTCAAACCCCCAATTATAACCCCACACAACAACATTTGTAACAGATAATGTAGCTTACTACTTCAAAGAAAAGATGGAAACCATGAGAGGAATTTCATCTTTCCTAGTCTGATCCTCAAAACTGTTTCACCTGATTCACTGATTCTCCCCTTCTTCTTATTCTTCTGTCTCAGAATTGGAGCTATCCCTCCCTATTTCGTGATAAAACTAATCCCACTATTTGAGCCTGAGAACTCATCCCCTCATGCGTCCTATCATTTCTCTTTCATGCATCTTCAAAACATCTTTTCACTGACTCTTTCTTATCAAATAGACTCAAGTATTAGCAATTTCTCAAAAGACTTCTTCCTTTAGGAATTCAAACCTACTATCCATCATTCTCCTTCATCTAAATAACTACATAACATCAGCAATAATAATACTAACATGAATATATTGCTTTAAAGTTAGCTAAGGATTTTAAAAATATCTCACTACCTCATAAAAACTCACAAAGGTCACTGCTACTATTATCTCCATTTAATAGATGAGGAAACTGAGGTAAAAAGAGGTTAAATGACTTGGCCAGGATTACACAGATAATAAGCACCGGAGGCTGAATTTGAATTCTGATCTTTTGGACTCCAAGCTCATCGTTCCCTCCAGTGAGCCACCTGGCTGCCTACAATTAACATAACCACTTCCTTAAATCCTCTATAGCACTTTTTATCTCTCATGCTTTTTATCTTAGTATGTATTATTTTATGTGTGCTTTATCTCCCTATTAGACTGTTCCAGGAGAGCAAGGATCTTGTTTCCTCTTGCACATCAAATCTGTTCTTCATAGAGCAAGTATTTGAAGAATGCTTATTGAACTGAATTCTTGTACTAATAACAAAATTTTGCTTTTATATTGAAATTTTTATAACTACAATTACATGCTTAATTAGAAGTGTTTAACATAGAGGTACTTAGAGCACATATTATTTTGGTTAGTAAGACTGAGTCTCCTTGTATTAAATAGATGCATAGCTAAAAAGGATTTACAAAGAGAAAAATTCAATTATTTTAATCCAAAAAAAAAAAACCCAATTCTTTTGGAGGGTTGAAATTTGTGACTTCACTGGTATAGATAATGACCACAGATGAAATTTCCTCTTCCAGTAAAGATATGCAACTGTTCATTAATTGATTGTCTTAGCTGTTTGGGAAACTGGAAGGTTAAATGCTTTTTTTTCAGGATCACAGAGACAATGAATCACAGGCTGGATTTGAAGTCACATCTTTCTGATGCCAAAGTTAGCCCTCTATCCATAATTCCATGCTGCTCCTCCTATAACTATATAGAACAGTTACACATTTTCCAAAAGAAAGTCCTAACCAACTATGCCCAAAGGGCTATAAAATACTATGCACCCTTTAATCAGCAATACCACTTACTGGGTCTGGGTTATAATAGAGGGACTGTAATAAAGAGAAAAGAAACCACATGTATAAAAAAACATGTGGCAAAGAACTGAAAACTGAGAGAAAACTGAGCCCATTAATTGGGGAATGGCTGAACAGGTTGTGGTATATGAATGTGATTGATTATTGTTCTATAAGAAATGATAGATGGGTGAATTTCAGAAAAACCTGAAAAGACTTACATGAACTGATGCTGAGTGAAGTGAGCAGAACTGGGAGAACATTTTACACATATTAACAGTAATACTGTGAGATGTTCAACTATGATGGACACAGCTTCTCTCAGCAATACAGTGATCAAAGATAATTCCAAAAGACTTGTGATGGAAAATGTCATCCATATCCAAAGAAAGAACTATGGAATTTGAATACAGACTAAAGCATACTATTTTCACTTTTTAAAATATTTTTGAGAGAGAGGCGCCAAGATGGCGACAAGAGCGGACCTTGTCTTAGGCGCGCTCACATAAATCTTCGAAACTAAGGACTAACTAAATTTTCGAGAGACAGAACCCACAGAGGGAAGCAGTGAGGCAGTTCTGCTACTCAAGGTAACCTGGAAAAGAGCAGAAAGGTTCTGCTCCCCAGGACTGGAGGGGCGGCCCGCCAGAGGGGTGGCCCACCAGAGCAAAAGAACTTGAGCCTCCTGGAGGCAGCCCCAGGGCGTTGGGAGCCCCGGCTTACAGAAGCCAGGGAGTTTTCTGAGTTACACCCCAGGGAGCACCAGGCACAAATTGGGGGAACTGCAGGCAAGCATGTGAAGCCCAGCCCTCAGGGCACACACCAGGCAGTGTGGCCACCTGTAGCCCAGATCCAGCAAACAGAAGCAGGCGGAGCTGGTAAGCAGGACCCCCAGGGCATGAGCCCATTGAACCTAGGGAGGGGAGTGAAGAGAGAGACTGAACACATTCAGATCCTAATCACAGTTTAGGCGCCCCCCATAGAAATGCAGGGGCCCCCTCCACCTCAGCCCCGTGGCAGAGGGGGGCACATATGGTCATTCACAGACCAGGAGGGAGGACAGAGCCTCACACACTGAGACCCTTGTGGGAGTGTCCCAAAAGCTCAGGAAGCATCCCCAAACCAGGCTAGGCTGGGAAAATGAGCAAGCAGAGAAAAAAGAGGAACACCATTGAGAAATACTTTGCATATGAGCCCAAGAAGGATCAAAATACTCAGTCTGAAGATGAGGAAGCACAAGCTCCTGCATCTAAAGACTCCAAGAAAAACAGAAATTAGGCTCAGGTTATGACAGAGCTCAAAAAAAGACTTTGAAAATCAAATGAGGGAGTTGGAAGAAAAACTGGGAAAAGAAAGGAGATGCAGGAAAAACATGAAAATGAAGTCAGCAGCTTAGTCAAGGAAATCCAAAAAAATGCTGAAGAAAATAGCATGCTAAAAACCAGCTTAGGTCAAATGGATAAAACAGTTCAAAAAGTTATTGAGAAGAATGCTTTAGGGGCAGCTAGGTGGCGCAGTGGATAAAGCACCGCCCTGAAATCAGGAGTACCTGAGTTCAAATCCAGGCTCAGACACTTAATAATTACCTAGCTGTGTGGCCTTGGGCAAGCCACTTAACCCCATTTGCCTTGCAAAAAAAAAAAAAAAAAAGAACAAGGTATAAAAACACTCTTAAAAAAAAAGAATGCTTTAAAAAACAAAATTGGCCAGATGGAAAAAGAGATGAGAAAACTCTCTGAGGAGAACAAATCGTTCAGACAAAGAATGGAACTCAGGATGACTGATGAATTTACAAGAAACCAGGATTCATTACTTCAAAACCAAAATAAATGAAAAATTAGAAGAAAATGTGAAACATCTCGTTGAAAAAAACAACTGATGAGGAAAATAGACTTAGGAAAGATAATTTAAAAATTAATGGAATACCTGAAAGTCATGATCAGGAAAAGAGCCTTGACATCATTTTCAAAGAATTACTACAGGAAAATTGTCCTGATATTCTGGAAGCAGAGGGCAAAATAGAAATGGAGAGAATCCACCGATGCCCCCGAAGAAAGAGATCCCAAAAAACCAACCCCTAGAAATATTATAGCCAAATTCCAGAACTCCTAAGTCAAAGAGAAAATATTACAAGCAGCCAGAAGGACACAGTTCAAATACCATGGAGCTGCAGTCAGGATCACACAGGACTTAGCAGCAGGTACATTGGAAGCTCGTAGGGCTTGGAATATAATATACCAGAAGGCAAAAGAGCTTTGAATGCAACCGAGAATCAACTACCCAGCAAAACTGAATGTCCTCGAAGCTGAAAGAATTACAGGAAGACAAAGACAGCAAAACTCTACTAGTGGGAGACCTCAACCTCCCGCTATCAGATCTAGATAAATCGAATCATAAAACAAACAAGAAAGAAATTAGGGAGGTAAATAGATTGTTAGAAAAATTAGATATGGTAGACTTATGGAGGAAACTGAATGGGGATAGAAAGGAATATACCTTTTTCTCTGCAGTACATGGAACTTACACAAGACTTGACCATGTACTAGGCCATAAAAACCTAACGATCAACTGCAGAAAGCCAGAAATAGTGAATACATCTTTCTCAGATCACAATGCAATAAAAGCCATATGCAATACTGGGCCCAAGGGGATATAGACCCAGAACAAATTGGAAACTGAATAACCTCATTTTAAAAAATGAGTGGACCAAAAAACAAATTATAGAAAGAATTAACCATTTTATCCTAGATAATGATAATAATGAAACAACATACCAAAACCAATGGGATTCATTCAAAGAGACTCTCAGGGGATATATTATAGCTCTAAACGCTTATATGAATAAATTGGAGAAAGAGGAAATCAATGAACTAAACATGCAACTAAAAAAATTAGAGAAAGAACAAATCAAAAATCCCCAATTAAGTACCCAACTAGAAATTCTAAAAATTAAGGGAGAAATTAATAAAATTGAAAGAAAAAAACTATTGAATTAATAAATAAAACCAAAAGTTGGTATTTTGAAAAAACCAATAAAATTGATAAAACCTCTGGTCAATTTGATTTAAAAAAAGAAAGAAGAAAACCAAATTGCTAGTATCATAAATGAAAAAGGTAAACTCACCACCAATGAGGAGGAAATTAAAGTAATAATTCAAAATTATTTTGCCCAACTCTATGCCAATAAATTTGATAATCTAAGTGAAATGGATGAATATCTACAAAAATATAAGTTGCCCAGGTTAAATGAAGAAGAGATTAAATACCTAAACAACCTTAACTCAGAAAAAGAAATTCAACAAGCCATTACTGAACTCCCTAAAAAAAAATCTCCAGGGCCTGATAGATTCACAAGTGAATTCTACCAAACATTTAAGGAGCAATTGGTTCCAATCCTATATAAACTCTTTGGAAAAATAGGGAAAGCTGGAACTCTGCCTAACTCTTTCTATGAAACCAATATGGTACTGTTACCTAAACCAGGAAGAGTTAAAACAGAGAAAGAAAATTATAGACCTATCTCCCTGATGAATATAGATGCAAAAATCCTAAATAAAATCTTAGCAAAACGATTACAACAAGTCATCACTAGGATAATACATTATGATCAAGTAGGATTTATTCCAGGAATGCAGGGTTTGTTCAATATTAGGAAAACTGTTAGTATACTCAATTATATCAACAACAAAACTATCAGAAATCATATGATCATATCAATAGATGCTGAAAAAGCTTTTGACAAAATACAGCATCCATTCCTATTAAAAACACTAGAGAGTGTAGGAATAAATGGACTGTTCCTTAAAATAATTAGCAGTATCTATCTGAAACCATCAACAAGCATTATATTCAATGGGGACAGGATAGAGGCATTCCCAATAAGATCAGGGGTGAAACAAGGGTGCCCATTATCGCCACTACTATTCAATATTGTATTAGAAATGTTAGCATCAGCAATTAGAGAAGAAAAAGAAATTAAAGGAATTAGAATTGGGAAGGAAGAGACAAAACTCTCACTCTTTGCAGATGACATGATGGTCTACCTAGAGAATCCCAAGAAATCATCTAAAAAACTACTGGAAACAATTAGTAATTTTAGCAAAGTTGCAGGTTATAAAATAAACCCTCATAAATCCTCAACTTTTCTATATATATCTAGCAAGAAACAGCAGGAAGAGCTAGAAAGAGAAATCCCATTCAAAGTAACCTCAGACAATATGAAATACTTGGGAGTCTATTTGCCAAGACAGACTCAGAATCTTTTTGAAAACAATTATAAAACACTTCTCACACAAATTAAATTAGATTTAAATAACTGGGCAAATATCAACTGTTCATGGATAGGTAGAGCTAATATAATAAAAATGACAATTCTACCAAAACTAAACTATCTGTTTAGTGCCCTACCAATCAAAATTCCAAAAAATTACTTTAACAAGTTAGAAAAAATTATAAGTAAATTCATATGGAGAAATAAAAAGTCAAGAATTGCCAGGAGCTTAATGAAAACAAGGGCAAAAGAAGGTGGCTTAGCCCTTACCTGATCTAAAATTATAAAGCATCAGTCATCAAAACTGTTTGGTATTGGCTAAGAAATAGAGTGGTGGACCAGTGGAATAGACTAGGTGTAAAAGCAGGAGATGATTATAGTAAGCTGCTGTTTGATAAACCCAAAGAGTCCAACCATTGGGATAAAAACTCCCTCTTTGATAAAAATTGCTGGGGATAATTGGAAGTTAGTATGGAAGAAACTTAGATTAGACCAAAACCTCACACCCTTTACCGAGATAAGATCCAAATGGTTACAGGACATAGACATAAAAAAAAAAATACTATAAGCAAATTAGAAGATCAAGGACTAGTCTACCTGTCAGATCTATGGAAAGGGAAACAGTTTATGACTAAGGAAGAGTTGGAGAACATCACCAAAAACCAATTAGATGATTTCAATTACATTAAATTAAAAAGCTTTTGCACAGATAAAACCAATGTAACCAAGATCAAAAGAAATGTAGTAAATTGGGAAGCAATGTTTACAACTAATGATTCTGACAAAGGACTCGTTTCTAAAATATACAGAGAACTGAGTCATATTTTGAAAACAAAAAGCCATTCACCAATTGACAAATGGTCAAAGGATATGCAAAGGCAATTTACAGATGAGATCAAAGTAATCCATAGCCATATGAAAAAATGCTCTAAATCATTAATTATTAGAGAAATGCAAATTAAAGATTCTCTGAGATTGGCCAGTATGACCAGGAAGGATAATGATCATTGTTGGAAGGGATGTGGGAAATCTGGGACACTGTTGGTGGAGCTGTGAACTCAACCAACCCTTCTGGAGAGCTATTTGGAACTATGCCCAAAGGGCAACAAAAATGTGCATACCCTTTGACCCAGCAATACCACTACTGTGTCTATACCCTGAAGAGATGAGGGATAAAGGGTAAAAACATTACTTGTATAAAAATATTTATAGCAGCCCTGTTTGTGGTGGCAAAGAATTGGAAATACAGTAAATGTCCTTCAATTGGGGAATGGCTTAGCAAACTGTGGTATATGTATGTCATGGAACACTATTGTTCTTTTAGAAACCAGGAGGGACGGGATTTCAGGGAAACCTGGAGTGATTTGCATGAACTGATGCTGAGTGAGATGAGCAGAACCAGAAAAACACTGTACACCCTAAAAGCAACATGGGAGTGATGTTCAACCTTGAAGGACTTGCTCATTCCATCAGGGCAACAATCGGGAACAATTTTGGGCAGTCTGCAAAGGAGAGTACCATCTGTATCCAGATAAGGAGCTGTGGAGTTTGAACAAAGTGCAAGGACTATTCCTTTTAATTTAGAAACAAAACAGATAGCTTATTGTCTGATCTTGTTACCTCTTAGACTTCTCTTCTCTTTAAGGATATGATTTCTCTCTCTCATCACACCCAATTTGGATCAAGGTACAGCATGGAAACAAAGTAAAGACTGACAGAGTGCTTTCTGGGGGGGGGGGGAGCAAGATTCGGGGAAAATGTAAAACTCAAATAATATCTTTAATAAAAATAAATTTAAATTTAAAAAAACTGAATGTCCTCTTCGAGGGAAAAAGATGGACTTTCAAACGAACCAGGGGAATTTCAAATGTTCCTGTTGGAATGGCCAGAGCTGAACAGAAGGTCTGATCTTCAAATACAGGACTCAGGTGAAGCATAGAGATTGGAGGAGAAGGGAAAAATATGAGGGACTTGATGATGAACTGCATGTATTCCTGCATAGAAAAATGACACTGATAATACTCATATGAACCTTCTCAGTTAATAGAGCTGGTAGAAGGAGCTTTTATAGTTGAAGCACAGGAGAAAGCTGAATTTGAAGATAAAATATGGTGTAAAAATGGAGTCAATAGAAAAAAAGGGAAATGTAATGGGAGAAAGAAAAAGGAGAGGGTGAATACGCGAAGATATTTCAGACAATAAGATTTTTCTTTATTACAATGAGCTATTGCAATGATATGGAAGGGGGGAAGGCAAGGGGTAATGAGGGAATCTTCACTCTCATCAGAGGTGGTTAGGAGAGGAAACAGCATATATACTCAATGGGGTATAGGCATCTGGATTAAGAAGGAGATGGGAGGACAGGGGGAAGGGGGGGGGGTGCGAATGAAGGAGGAGAGGATGGACCATGGGGGGAGAGTGGACATGGTAGTAAAGAAATACGAAAGGAGTGAGTTGCGATCAGAAATGGCAATGGCGGAAAAATGTGCAAGTAACTTTTGGAATGGACTTATAAAGAATATGATCCACCCACGACAGAGTTGTTGGTGTTGGAACAAAGACTGAAGCACATTTTTTATTATTATTAGTTGGGGGGGGGGGGGTTCAGGGCAAATGGGGCTGGGTGACCTGGAGCCACATAGCAGGGTGATCATTGGGTATCTGAGGCCAGATTTGGACCCGGGTACTCCTGGTCCGCCACCCAGCCAATTCTTATTTTGGGTTTTTTTTTTCTTTTTTTGGTTTTTGCAGGGCAGTAGGGTTGGGGTGGCTTGCATGTCACACAGCTGGGTGACTGTTGGGTGTTTGGGGCCGGATATGGGCTCGGGTGCTCCTGGCTCCAAGGTTGGTGCTCCGGCCATTGCACCACCTGGCCATACTTACAATTATTACTATTATTTTTTTTTAATTTAATTCTTTTCTCTCCCCTTTACTTTATCGCTCAAGAGAGTCTATATTTTTTGGGGGGAGGGGGTTTGTTTACTCTTAAACAAGAATATTTCATTAATGTATAAAAAAATTATTTGTACAAAATGAGAATAAATATTAAATATAAAAAATCCTAATTCAAAAAATTTTTGTTTTTCTTTCTTGTGGTTTTTCCCTTTTATTTTGATTCTTCTTTTTTTTTTTTTAGGTTTTTGCAAGGCAAATGGGGTTAAGTGGCTTGCCCAAGGCCACACAGCTAGGTAATTATTAAGTATCTGAGACTGGATTTGAACCCAGGTACTCCGGGCTCCAAGGCCAGTGCTTTATCCACTACACCACCTAGCCACCCCTGTTTTGATTCTTCTTTCACAACATGACTAATATAGAAATATGATTGTACATATATAACTGACATCAGATTACTTGCTTCTTTGGAAAAGAAAGGAAGGAAAGGGACAAAAATATGAAACTCAAAATCTTACAAAAATGAATACTTACAACCATCTTTATATGTAATTGGGAAAAAATAAAATATAAAAAGAAAAAAAAAAAACGAAGTCCTAACCATTGAGTTTCCAGTCTTCCTACTATAAAAGAATGGCAGAGCTTAACACAAGGCTCTTCCATACAGCAGAATTTTTAAATGATTTCAAAGTAAATAAAAGATACCATGGAATGCACCATAAAATAATACAGTACATAATCATCAACTGTTACTAAAAGAATAGATATAATTATGATGCAAATCCAATTTTATAAAACAATATTCTAACAATATGGACTAAGTCAATATGAAGATTTTAAAACCATTTATACTAAAAGTGAATGTAGTATGAAATCATACTCCCTCTAAGATTTATTATACTATGTTATGGACATATTTGTTTTATTCCATAAATTAAATTTTAAAATATTTTTAAAGCGTTTGCTATATAAACATTATGTTATATGCCTGCTAGGCACTGTGCTAAATGCTTTATAAATATAAGATCATTTGTTCATCACAATAACCCTGACAGGTAGGTAATATATCTATCCCTACTTTACAGCTGAAGAAACTGAGGCAGCAGTTAAATGTCTGAGACTGAATTCAAACTCAGATCTTCCTGATGCCAGACCCACTATTCTATCCACTATGACACATACCTGATTATAGCAATACAATACAAATTAGTTTCTCATCTGAATTCGAAAACAATTAAATTGAAATGGCAATTTAAATATTTAAAAAATTATAAATGAACTAAGTAACCTTCAGAAACTTATTTTCAAGAGAACTAAACTATCAACAGGTAAAATCTGAAACAAAGGAAAATACCATATTTCCCCATGTATATAAGATGCTCTCATGTATTAAATGCACCTTAATTTGGGGACCCAAAATTTGAAAAAAATATATTAATCGTGTTCTCCATTGAGATTAGTCATTTCTTTTTCATCAGCAATTCTTCTTGCCTCCTGTTGAACCATCTTTGTGGACACAGGAATTCCAAATGTTTCTTTTCAATCCATATCTTCAATCCACTCTCAAAATCAGGTCATTCTGCTGCCTTGCCTCTCATGGCCTTCTTCTGCCATGGCATTTTCCGTAGGGTTTCTTCTTCTCATAGCCAGTCTGGATTGTCTTCTCAGTTGAAGAAACACGATTTCCATTCGCTTGTGCAAAGAGGATCACTTTGAACTTGAATTCAGCACTGTACAAAAATATTTTCTGTGCAGAACATGGCAAAATGTAACCTAATATACAATGAGCAAAATGCAAGTAAAAAAATCTATAACTACTGTATAAGACACTCCCAGTTTTTAGACCCCCAATTTTTCAGAAAAGGTTGTGTGTTTTATATGGGGAAATATGGTAATATGAGTGGGAAAATATGGTAATATGAGTAGTCAAAATGAAAAGCAAGAACTAATCACTTTTTTTCCATGATAAGGTTCTGTAAAATTATTAAATTAAAAGAAATAATGGCCTAATACATTAAGCAGGTCACATTTTTTTAATTTTCTAAGAAGGTTGCAAAAATATAAAATATGAGCTATTACAAATAACACCAAAGTCTGATTACCAAATACCTGATCAAGACTGTTTTGTGGAAGACATGTTATTGGTAGCTCTGAGAACTGATCTGACCACTCCAGAAAGTGATGTGAAATCATGCTAATAAAGCAACTTAAGCTATCATACTCTCTAATCTGGAGAATCTATTGCTACATAAAAGAGAGTGGAGTCAGAAAAATAATTAGAAAGCTACCCATCCTTCCCCCAACCCCCAACATATACACATACAAGGTCAAAATAAGAAATTAAACCTTTGGATACAAAGTGGATGTCCATTGCTAGAGGAACTGTGGTACATTAATGTAATGGAATATGACTGAGTCATAAGAAAACAAGAAACAAGCAATGTAAGGAATACAAAATTGAACACTATAATTATCACTAAATTTGTTCTAAAAGAAAAGAGGTAAGACCAGATGTTGCTCTTCATTATAAAAGTGGGGGACAATGTATTTGGAACATAATATATACTGTTAAACTTGCCTGTAGTTAGTTTTATTGAACTGTTTTTTTCTAGTTTTTTTTGTTAGAAAAGATGATTTCTGTGTGTGGCAGAGCAAAGGAATATATATTGGTAAATGAATATTGATATAAAAAGTGACATAAGAAAAAAAGTTGTCAGACATCAGATATCCTCAGACATCCTGGCTCACTCATTTTGAACTTCTGTGACTTCTTTACCAGGCTCCCAAGTAAACTCAACACTGGAAAATATCATCATTTTGCAAGTACTGATTAGCCTTGGAATTCACACCTTATCAGAATACTCTGCTCCTTTGATTAGAAGATAAAGACAAAAGCTCCTAAATCTCTATTTAAAGAGGGGGACAGGGGGCAGCTAGGTGGCAGAGTGGATAGAGCACCAGCCCTGGAGTCAGGAGTACCTGAGTTCAAATCCGGCCTCAGGCACTTAATAATTACCTAGCTATGTGACCTTGGGCAAGCCACTTAACCCCATTGCCTTGCAAAAAAAAAAAAACCCTAAAAAAATTAAATAAATAAAAATAAAGAAGGGGACAAAGCAGATATCTCCTCATTTCCCACTTGGCTGAACTCAATTTAGACTTCTTTTAACTTAATCATACAAAATGACTGTATGCACGTGCACATATGCACACACATAAGTGACTTGTCTTCTTTCAATAATTTGTAAGCCCCTTGAAATCAGGGGCTATCTTTGTTTTTCATGTTTGTATTCCTAGCTTCCTAGCACTTAGCATTATAGGGACTTAGCATGTAGTACACACTTAATAAAGTTTACTGACTATACACATAGATATAAACAAAAAGCTTTTTTTAAAGATCATTTTGTATATAACTTTGACACAAGCACATAAATTTCGATAACTATTCAATAAGAATTATTACTGGGCACCAGGTACTCTGCTAGGGGCTGAGGAAGGAAATTAAAAGCTGAGTCAAGTGCAAAGCAAGTTTCAGACTGGGAAGACAAATTTGTACAGACACAGAAATGTCAATGTAGATAAATGTCAAGCTTAAGGAACAACAACAAAGTCAGTATAACCAACTATAGTGTTCAACCAAAGGAATGAATGATGGATGATAACTCTAGAAAAGTGAGTTAGAGGGGCGGCTAGGTGGCACAGTGGACAAAGCACCGGCCCTGGAGTCAGGAGTACCTGGGTTCAAATCCGGTCTCAGACACTTAATTACCTAGCTGTGTGGCCTTGGGCAAGCCACTTAACCCCATTGCCTAGCAAAAAAACAAAAAAAAAAATGAGTTAGAGCCAGATTGTGAAGAGTTTTAAATGCCAATCAGGGTAGCAGGTAGTAGACCCTAGAAGCAATAGGGAGCCACTGAGTAGGGGTCAGATCTGTATTTTAGGAAAATCATTGGCAGGTGTGTAGGAGAAACTTGAGGAATGCCACTACCAGCTTCTCTTTCATTCTTACAACTATTTACAAGTCTAGCATACCTCCCAAACAAAATCAAAGGGGTTTTTATTTTTGTTATAAAGATGGACCTGGGTTTGAGTTTCTGCTCTGCAAATCCAACCTAGAGAGACAATAATTTGCCTCTGTAGAGTCTTTAGTTTTCTCACCTGAAAAAAAAAAGAATTTAAAGAATAGGACAAGGTCCTTTCCTGTTTTAAAATTCAATAATTCTAAATGCTATTATAGAAAAAAAGTGCCTACTATGAGATACATGATTCATACAAAGTCAGAAAGATCTGCCTCTAACCTCTCAGTGTCTAGGAGCAGTTTTATAAGTTGCAAAACAAGGACTGAACTCACTGGTGGAATAAGATCTTCAAGGAACTCCTGATGCCACTGAAAATCACAAGTCCAGTTTCTATCCCTACTAGACATCAATCTATCCCAACTAATTCTGTTATATCATGAAATTCTGAAAACAAAATCTGAAGAGAATCAGAATATCAGAATATGACAAATCTAAGACAAAGTTATATATATTGATAACTAAGCTGAACCAAGATTTTTGGGCCACTTTATTTTTTTTTCTTGAATGGCAGAAAAGCCATAAATGTCAATTTCTCTAAATCTAGCTATACCTTAATGAAACAAATCCTATACTTTTCTGTCATTCTAATATGAGGTTAATCACTTCTTTTATCCTCAAACAATAAGAGTCACAAATCAGAGATGTCTACTGAAAATCATCAGAAAGATTTGGGTCACACACTGCATTGAAGCAACATTGTGCTGCAATTAAAAATATGAAAATAGAAGTTATGGTATAAAATTATTTTGTGATTCAATCATTATCCCTAGCTCTTTAAAGCAGGGATTCTATAATTTTCCCATCTGTTTCCAGCACCTTGCACAAAGTAGGTACTTACTAAATAATTAAATCTTTCCATTTTAGTTAGTAAGAGTACCTTCCCGTTTTCTTTTCCAGTTCTTTTCAGAGATGAACAAACTGAAACAAACAGGGTAAGTGACTTGCCCAGTGTCACTAATATCAGAGGCCAAATTTAAACTCAGGTCTTCCTGACTCCAGACCTTATGCTCTATCCATTGGATTACCTAGCTGCCCCCTTTCTGTATCTAGATCTCATTCTCCAGGGGCTACTGTTGCTCAGACAGATACAGAAAACAATCATCTATTTGATGACATATCAAAGCAAAGTATTCACACCTTAACCTTGAGTCAATTCCAGTGCACCCACCAACAATAGAATATTCTTAAAGCTATTGTTACAGCAGTCCTTAATTGTGATTTTTAAAGTAAATATTTTTTTAAATGGCTAGAAAGTAACAAAGTAGAGTAACTGATAAGCTGTCCAAGAAAATGCTACTAGAAAACATGAATATCAGAGAAAGGACTACTGAACTCCAAGATTCTCAGTAGAACCTGTTCAATGTTAACTCAGCCAAGGATGTATTAGAGATGCTGTCTAAAGTTGAATGACTTCTAGTTGAAGTCATTCACTAAAGCCAGTGCCAATTTTGCTTGGCCCTTTAAATTCAAAGGTTTCACTGCACCAAAACTGGATTTCAAACTCAACCAGCTGCGGAAAGTGGGGGAAAAAAATTGAAGAGAAGCTAACAACAGCAACACCTACTGACTATGTTGAGTCACTTGCTAAAAGCTAAGTCTTTTAAATTAAGTAAATTCAAACAGATAAGTCATAAGAGTTTATTCGATAAGAATTTCAATCAGCCTTAAATCAGGAAATAAGAAAATAAAACTTGTTACCTACATAAAACCATCCATCCCAAAATGTTTTGTTTCCTCTGGTCAATCATGAGAGTACCAGAATTCTTGTCCCTTTAAATAACTGTTAATAGTTATGATAAATAATTGAGTAAAAAAAAAAGGTATTGAGATTTTTTAAATTAAATTTCTTGAAATCCTAGGTTAATAACTGGTTTGTCATCTAATTACCAGATGTATTACTAAGAGCAAACTCAATTATTTAAAGCATTTCTCTAGGACCACTGCTGTCACCAAGTTTCACTTTATTAGTCTACTGGTGTTCATTCTGCTAAAAGGCTGGAAATAAATTAGCTAATTGCTTTTCCAAAAAAGAAAAAGGAAAAAAGTCAAAGTTTTTCTTTAAGGACCATACACAGAAAATTTAAAAAGCAAGCACAATAGCAACAATATAGTTTTTAGGATTTGAAGATATGCACTTTAATGAATGGTGGATTGGTCTTGGAATCAAGAAGATCAGTGTTCAAGTCTAGTCTCTAATAAAAACAAAAATCAATGAGACCAAGGCAAAAATCATTAAATTTCTCTGTGCCTTAGGTAACTCTCCCAACAGCAAATTAGAGACAAACACAAAAGAAGTTCCCCATGATAATGAAATCAAAGGTCCAGATCCCCATCCAGGAAAAAAAAAAGATTTCAGTCAGTCAATATTTTACTTAGACTATTCAACGTGATAAAATAGTCAAGAGTTAACAAAATTTACAAGTATTAAAACCACTAAAAAGAATAGTATATTCTGAAAGAGTTGCTTTAGAAAGTTTACTATCCTAGTTCATGCAGATATGTCTAGGAACCTAAAGAAATACGACATCTTCAGTTGAAAAACAAATTTTTGATGTCAGTTTAGGGTCCCAAATATAGAGGGATGAGTCCAAAAGGTTCTATACTTTCTTTTCTAAATAGTCATCACAGAACTGAACTTTACCAGGAAATACTGCTGAGGAGACATTCATTCCCAGGTACTCCTCTCTCAAAAATACATTCCCTAAATTCCCAATCAAATTCAGATTTTCCCAGCAACTGAAACATTTCTCATCATCTCTAAATTTTCCAGCAAAGAACTGCTAAAATGTTAGCCTGACCAGAGTCATAGAACTGAGTCAAATCCCATTGCTGTATGGAAAATTCCACGTGGAGTAACTACCAACACAAAATTCCTATCCTTTTAAAGTATTAATAACAGCTCTTCAGGTATACTTTAACCAGGTACTTTCCTTAACAACCCTGGGAAATGGAGAATGTATTATTCCCCCATTTTGCTGATCGGAAACTTAAGGATCTGAGTTCAGTGATTTGCTCCAGGTCACATGGTTAGTAAAGGCAGGGTCCAGCTTTGAACAAAGGTCTTCTCATTTTGAGTTCAGTAGAGATCCACCACACCACCATACCATGAGAGCACTGCAGCTTCCTGTGAAAATGCCAGGATATGATCTGGGAGAGTTAACACAAGTACCACCAAGATATGAATTAGCCTATCAATTTGCCTATTCAAGTCACCCTCACAGGGCTCTGAGGGAAAAAGCTCAAGAAAGGTATGTTTGGATAGGGCCAGGCAAACAAAATCATCCTATATGCTAATGCTCTCTCTCCTTGCTCAAATAAACATGTATTTATCTGTTAACAAATTGAGCTCCCCCAGGAGAATGCAAGCTCTTTGAAGCAGGGAATGCCTTTG
Organism: Macrotis lagotis; assembly: GCF_037893015.1. Classification (NCBI taxonomy): domain Eukaryota; kingdom Metazoa; phylum Chordata; class Mammalia; order Peramelemorphia; family Peramelidae; genus Macrotis; species Macrotis lagotis. Next base: position 254,555,901 of record NC_133661.1, read on the forward strand.
AATTCCCAGAATCTAACTCACAGTAGGCACTTAACAGGTGCTTGTGGCACAGCAACTGGGTGACCTTGAGCAAGTCACAACCTCTCTGGCCTGTTTTTTCATTCGAGAAAGATGAGAGAAGGTTGGACTAGATGAACTCTAAGGTACCTTCCAGCCTTAAACCTGAAATCCCAGGATCACTGCTTTTCTCTGAAACAGTGGAGCAGTATACTTCTGTCAATTTTTCAAAGGTTTAAGAGATAAGGGGAGAAGTTGGGAACAGATGGGGTTTGGGAGGAAAAATTATTTTTTGCTGCAGCCTCCTTTTTCTCCCCTTCTCCCCCTTACCTGCCACCAGAGAACAGGCTAAGACATCCTCCGGCTCTCCCTCCTCCAGACCCCAGGGAGTGAAATTAGCCACCTACAAATCAGCCTCCCTTCCCCCTACCTTTCCCACGATTAAATCATTTAGCCTATCCCCTAAGGCACAGCCTACAAAAGGCGCTCATCAAGGCTCCTCGGGTTCCCAAACTAGATGGGAATAGGTTGGGGGGAGATCTAGGTAAGGGACATAGAGCACTGCTAAGTTGGCCAGAGAAACAAAATGCACGAGCTCCCGTCAGAGGAAGATCGCCGACCAAAGAAGCTAAATCTGCTCTCCCCCCTCCCATCGGTTTTGCAGATTTGGGGGTTTAAGGCATAAATGTCTATTTACATCTATGCATTTTAGCCTCCCAACAATAGTTTCATTTGGGTTCTTTCCTGGTCTGATCATGTCTGCAAGAGCCGCACCACTCCCCAAATTCGAAAATAAAAGTTTAACCTTTTTTTTCCCCTTCCTCCCAGTCTCCCCAACAGCAAACGTGCATTTTCAAATGGAGCTAAGGGAAGGGAACAGTGCCCATCCGAGCAGCAGCCTCCCCTGGATCCCTCCATCTCCCCCGACACCTGGGCAAGCCACTTACACTTACCCCTTTTCCAGTCGCGCCCCCACTTCTGTCCGGCTCCCGGAAGAGGCAGATGGTGTCCAGGAGCAGTTTCCACTGGAGCTCGGAGGGGGAGGAGGAGGAGGAGGAGGAGGAGGAGGAGGAGGAGGAGGAAGAGAGGAGGAGGAGGAGGGGAGGAGGAGAGGGGAGGAGGGAGGAGGAGGAGGAGGAGGAGGGAGGAGGAGAGGAGGAGGAGGAGGAGGAGGAGGAGGAGGAGGAGGAGGAGGAGAGGAGGAGGAGGAGAGGAGGAGGAGGAGGAGAGGAGGAGGAGGAGGAGAGGAGGAGGAGGAGGAGGAGGAGGAGGAGGAGGAGGAGAGGAGGGAGGAGGAGAGGAGGGAGGAGGAGGAGGAGGAGGAGGAGGAGGAGAGGAGGAGGAGGAGGAGGAGGAGAAGCCTGGCTACGGCGAGCACACGCACACACACGCCACTGACACGCTCCTCTGCCGCCTTCTTGGGGTTCTCTGCGGAAAATAAGCAAGGCAGAGACTGGGGAGAGGGAGGGGGAGGAGGGGGCGCAGTTCAACTCAAAAAAGAAGTCTTCCTCGGAGGGGCGCCCAAGGAGAGGGAAGGGCGAGGGGGAAGGCCGGGGGGCCGCCACGCAGAGTGAGGGACGTGGGGGGGCCGGATCCCCACAACAGCACCCCACAGGCGGCGGCGGCGGGGGCGGCCTCGCGGGCAGCTCGGGGTGGGGGCCGCCGCTCGCCGCCGGCCGGCCCAACGTGGCGGCCGCTCTCAGCGCCGCATTGACTTTGGGCCGCCCGCCCGCCCCGCTCACGCCCACGCACCGCACGCACGCACACAACTCCTCAACAAAGTTGCAGCTGCGGCGGCGGCGGCGGCGCCGGGAGCTGCTGCAGGAGCCGGCCGCTGGGGCCCGCCGCTGCCGGGAGGGGGCGGCGCTGGCCCGCCCGCGCCTCCGCTCTCCGCTCTCGCCCGCGCCTCCCCCCTCCCACCTCGGCTCTCGTCCCCTCCCACTCTCCCCACCCGCCCCCCTCCCCGCCCTCTCGGCGCGTCTCGGGGGTGAGATCACCTCCAGGGCTTCTCCGCGTCCCCGGGCGAGTTCTCGCGAGAGTCCCGGGAGGCCGCGGGAGGCGGCGTGGGAGGCGGAGGAGGGCGGCGCGCCGCGCCGGGTTGTCATGACGACGCCCCAGCAGCGGGCTCCTGCCGCCCGCGGACGTGGGTGCGCCGCTAGCGGAGGCCCCCTCCCCCACGCACAGCGGCGGAAAGGACCCTGGCACTTCCACAGCTGCCCTGCGGGGACTGCCTGGCCCGGGGGGCCCGGGCACGCCGGCCCCCCATTCCTCCTCCGTGGCCCGGACGACCCGAGTCCAAATCCCACTTTCAGCCTCAGTTTCCCCAGCGGTAAAATGAAGAGAGTAACCCCAGCTTCTGGCGGTCGTTGCGAGGACAGATAAGGTCATTCGGGTGAAGCTCCAGAACTCCGTCCGGCGCATTGTCAGTGCCAACTGATCATTGATTGCCCCCTTATCGATGAAGCATATTCTCCTTTCCATAGAACATATAACAGAGACACAAGAGACAGACTTATAAAGGTCTGCGAATGAATGAAGGCTTTATGCGCGCACCACACTGTGCATAAAGCACTTCTGCCTGCTTTGAGCTCCTTTGCACTCTCTCAGCCCGTGACCTTCCAAAGGCCCCAAGACTGGGGAGAAGTGTTGGAGGGTTTTTTTTAAACAATTAAACAGATCCCAAGTGTTCTTTCTGGTGCTCAGTCTGGTCCCACTCTTTGTGGCCCCATATTGGACTTCTTTGAATACTGGAAATGGTTTGCTATTTCCTTCCCGTTGGATTAAAGCAACTTTACGCTGGTAATGAATGTTTAAGGCCAGGCCTACACGATTTGCCTTAATCTACAGCCTTATACATGAAATCCTGTTGAAAAATGGAGAATCTTCTCAGTACTTTTTGCCCTGTCATTTCAGGCATTTGGAAGTCTAAAAGGAACACTTTTCCCTAACATTCTGTAGAATCTATATTTAAAGAACACAGTGCATATCAAAATTTATATCTTGAAAGTACATAAGCAATTTCCTCCCACCCCTACATTGATTATATTTCATTTACATGACCTTTAAGGTTTACAATGTACTTTGCTTGCAGTACTTTATTTGATTCTCACATTAAACCAATGAGATAGTTATTATACAAATTGTATAAATGAGTCAACTGGGGTTAAGAGAGATTAACTGACATCCAGGGTCACCCAGCTATTAAGCACAAGGATGGGGTGAGAATTCTAGGCCCTCTGATTCCAAGGTAAACATTATGTAGTACGGTATTATACCCCATCCCACCCCTTTTCAGCAAAATAAAATGAATTATTAGAGTCAACATATCAAAGCAGAACTTCTAACCATTTCAGTCGTCTATTGACCAGTCTCTGTGCCTCCCATCTTTCCCTTAAACAATTCATCCTCCATTCAGCCACTTTCCTAAAGTTCAAGTCCAACCATATCACTCCCCCACTCAAAAAGGTCCCCTATGGAAATCAAGATCAAACACAAAATTTAGTGGTTCACTGGTCTTTATAATTTAGCTCACCCCAAACCCTCCCAACCTCCATAAACACATATACCCATATTTCCAGTCTTCTTACACCTACTGTCTTACATTCTTTGACCCAATGGCCCTAACCTCCTGCCTGTTTCTAAGAGGACTGCCTTTCTTTGATTGTCCCCCATGCCTAAAATGATCTCCTTCCTCATCTCTACCTATTGACTTCCCATGACCCCATTTGGGATTTTCTTGGCAAAGATAATGGAGTGGTTTGTCATTTCCTTCTCCAGTTCATTTGACAGATAAGGAAACTGAGGAAAACTTAAGTGATTTGCCCAGGGTCACACAGCTAGTAAGTATCTGAGGCCAATTTTGAATTCACAAAAATGTGTCTTCCTGACTCCAGGTCGAGCACTCTATCACTTCACCACCTAGCTGTGCTACAGGCTTCTCTGGCTTCCTTCAAGTCTCAATCAAAATCCCATCTTCTACAAAGGAAATTTTTCCCAGTTCCTCTTAGTTCTTTTGGTTTCCCTCTATTATTTCCTTTTTGGACCTTCATCTCCCTTTTGGGAGTTCCTTTTACCTTTTTGTAATCCCCATACAGTAAATGCTCAGGGTAGATCATTTTCCTAGGCCTTAGTTTCCTAATCTGAGAAATAAAGGAATGGGGCTTGATGATCTCCAAGTTCCCTTTTGAACAATGAATCTATAAGCCTACGATTCTTTCAGTTTTAAACCCTAGGATTAAGTATCTGCAGTGAATGAGTAGCTATGTCTGGGAATACAATGATGGTTATGACATGTAACCTTGCTCTTGAGGAATAAACAGTTTGATAGGGGAAAACTATTACATATAACTAATATATGAAATACAGAGAGAATGTGTGAAATAAGTGCAGAGATAAGAGATAAAGGTAAACTGCTATGAGAAAAAATATATAGTGTGTAATTCAAATTATTTGATCCCTCATTATTTTTAAAGCTTGATGTGACTTGGTGCAAAATGAGTAAGCTGAACTAGGAGAACAATTTATACAATGACAACATCATTAAAAAAAATTCAAAGACCTTAGAACTTTGAGAACTGATGTAATTCAATTGACAGTCCCCAGTCCTGCCAGAGAGATGACTGATTTAAAATGCAGACTGACCATTTTGGGACATAACCAAAGAATTGCCTCAATTTTCTTATCTGTCAACAACTAGATATAATTGTTGCTAGGGTTCTCAGAAATGATATTAACATCCTAACTGTAAAAAAAAATCATAAATTATTTCAAAAGATTAGCCAATGTAAATTAATCGCCACAGCAAAGAAACCAAAAGAATTCAAAAAATGCCTTGACAAATATCTGACTTCTTGATAATAATGGGAGATAAAGCAAAACTAGGATAGAATATAAACTTGCCTATGAAATCTTACAAAGAGGGTTGGTGGACAGTTATGAGCAATATTATTTCATAAAGCAGAAAGAAGCAGTCGTGGATAAAACTAGTTTATTAGAAACTTTGTCAAAATACTAAACCAAGCAAAGTCATCCCAAGTGTTTTCAAGGATGGAAATGAAAGGAACATTACACTCTAAAGAAAAATGGAAAAAAAATTTACTAAAAGGAAATTTCAATTGTTTTCTTTGTCCAAGATGGTAAATCTAGCCCCCTTTAAACATCATAAATCCTAAGTGCCTATAGAAGAGGCAGAACTTACACTAAAGAAAACCAAGACAGGAAAAGCAATCAGATTGGACCAAGTATGTGTGGAGGAAGTCCCTACTGGATATGATACAATTGTGAAGGCATTGAAAAACCAACATAAAATGTATCTGAAGGATACCAAAAAGAAAATGTTAAAGGTGAGAAAAAAACATCTTAAACTTTATTGATATAAAACATAGTGGCTGGCTGAGAAAATATTAAATATTGTGGACCTATATACCTAATCTCCCATCTATTAAAAAAACTTTTAAAATTTAATTTTTCATTCATGTATTTTGGTTTGTTACATCATCATAATTTCCTCTAGTAACTTTTCTCCCCTCCCTTTTTTAAAGACAAAAAAGAAAAAGAGAGAAAGAAGGGGAGGGGAAAGGGAATCCACAGAAATGCTCAACACATCCATGAAGTCTGAAAATATGTGCAATGCAAAACACTTGTGGAATACCCATCTCTGCAAAGATGTAGATTGGGAAGATCTTCTCATCTCTTCTTTTCATTCTGGTTCTTTAAAATTTTGCAACATTCAACTCACGAGAGTCATCTCTGCAGAGCCACCTCAGAGAAGGTATAGACAAAGAATATGCAGGCATTTTCCAAAGTTCTGCAACAATGGACCACACATAGAATTATTATTTCACAATTAAAAAAAAAGATGTAGAGAATATATGAAATACTATTTGTATATTGTGAGTTTGAGCATGCTATAACAAATTATCATCAAGGAACTCCAAAGAAAAGAAATAAAAGACATAAGATAGGATGATTACATGGTAAGAGCAAAGGATGACATAAAAATTAGTCAAAATGCTCCACTGGTTTCCTAACATTGTCTGAAGTGAGATATACCTCCAGGGCATTGGACAATGCACAGTAAAGAACTTTTGGGAAAACATAGGGGAGAGTTCTTCGGGGAGAGAAAGCTTTGCCTTTGTTGATTAGGTAAGAGATTCATCTGAATTTTTTAGTTTTAAGTACTTAAATCTGATTGAATAGTAATATAATTGAAAAGGACCACGGAGGCTTAGGAATGAAGATATTTGGAGATTATATCCAGTGTTGTAAAGGACATTAACTGGAAACTAGGAGACAAGTTCTTGTAAAATTTCTACTAGTAATGTGATAAATGACTTAGAGCAAGTTATTTAATTTCTTTATATCTCAGATTCCCCCTATTTATTAACTGAGAGGGTTTCCCTAGAAAATGTCTACCATCTCTCTAAGACCTAAAATCTCATGATTCTAAAATGAATTTCAACATTACATTAAATATTAAATGTTTCCTACTTGAATTACACAAAATAAATGGAATATAACAAATGAAAAGAAATAAATGTTTAGGGGCAGCTAGGTGGCGCAGTGAATAGAGCACCGGCCTTGGAGTCAGGAGTACCTGGGTTCAAATCTGACCTCAGGCACTTAATAATTGCCTAGCCGTGTTGCCTTGGGCAAGCCACTTAACCCCACTGCCTTGAAAAATCTAAATAAATAAATGATAAATGTTTGACTTGATAGGAGGTCAATTTTACTTTTCAATTTTGTTAAGGGTCAGAATTTAGCCCTATGTTTTACTCTTGCACCAAATTCTCTTCTAAGGAATATATTTACAATACAGCTTTAATCACAAAGTGATTTTTACCCTAACACACACAACAAAAGTTTCATTGTGATTATACAACTATATTAAATTAGTAATTTATTCTTGGGGTCCAAACCAAAATAAATTAAAACCTGTGATCTAATACCTATTAATATATTTATTCTCATACTTCAAAATTATAAATAATAAATAATAAAAACCTATCTCTGTTGTATGCTTCCACTATTAAAGACATTTTCATATGAGGTTAAATCTATTGAGCTTTTATTTTTTTCTTCATCTTAATATAAATTTGTGTCTTTAAAGGATGACTGCATATTAATGTTCACCAACACATTACAACTTCGGAGCCTCTTGCTGTGTGATTCCCAAAGAACTGTTTGGTACTTTTGAAATAATTGGCCAAGCCTTTACCATACCTATTAACTTTGTTCCACCCTAATGGGCCTCAAGAGGTGTGAGCCAATCTCAGATTCCAACACTTAAGCTCTCTAACCTTCAGACACTGGTGGAAATGGACCTGAGTGTCGATCCAAAACTCCCTCTTCTGCTGACCCTTTACTTGTTAGTCAACTAGACACTCACATCAGTGTCAGAGGAAGACAGAAACAGCTCAATAGACAATGGATTCGAATTTCCAGACTCCATTTTCCGCTGTCTACTACTCCCTCCCGCAGCAATAGTCAGACAAACTGATCCCTAACCACCCCTGGAGACTACAGAATAGCAGACAAGGGGTCTGCCAAGAGGAGATTGGTTATCAGTGCACTTCCTTCCTGCCAGCACCCTTCTGCTGACTTTAGTTCCTTCTATTACTCCCTTCTCCCAAGATAGTAAAACCTCTTATACAGATAGACAAATACACACAGTTGTCTGTTATATAATCTCCTCCCTACTCTCTTTCTCTTAACTTTCAGAAAATGAGTTGAATCCTTTCTTTCATCTTCGTCAGGTTCTATGCCACAAAATAATGAGCATAAACACTCTGATATATATGTATTTTATATATAAATATATATATATATTTCAATATATCAGAGGAGCCACAATCTCACAACATATTCCTCTTTGTATGCTCTACCCAATAGTAGGAATTCCAAAACCATCCATATCTCCTCACTCCATGATTCATCAGTACACAGTAAAAGAAATCTTTCCTTTAGGTTTTTTTATTTTGCTGATACCAATTATTATTTTCTGAGCATACATATACATAAATAACATTCCTTATACTATTTATTTTGTGTGATATGCTATAGCTTACTTCAATGAGCTTTTATTAAATAGTTCCTATGGGAAGGAGGGCACATAAGCTTGCCATCTCCTAATTGACTAACAATATGGGCAATAGATAAGTTAGACTTCATCATGCTCCAGAAACCTCTTCATCCTGCAAGATTGCTTCAACCTTAAATTCAGAAATATCTTCTGTGCCTGAGGCCCTTCCCTCTGAATGGATAATTCTTCCCAGATCCTCCATATAAGATGGGAACCCAGTATAGTCATCTTTTCGATTCTCATCTGGTTCTAATCTGAACTTCTCTCTCATCTACTTCCCTTCCATTTACCCTCCAACTCATCAACTTTCTTTTCTAGATTGTCTGTCCCTGTTAGCATGTAAGTTTCTTGTGAGTAGGGACTATTTTTCTTTTTGCTTGTATTTGGATTCCTAGCATTGTTAAGTCTTTAGTTTGATTAATTTATTGCTTATTTATTATAACTTAATAAATGCATATTGATTGACTGTGCTAGCACTGAGGATAAAATAAAATGAAAAACAGTCCCTACTCTCAAAGAGTTTACACTCTACTTGAGGGATACAATATGTATACAAGTAAACACACACAAAAAACTTCAAGGGTGAGAGAGCACCAATTATTGAAAGATCAAGAAAGGCTCATGTGGAAGTAGAAAACTATACATTTCTCTATTGTCTTTTGGGTCACCCATAATTCTGATTCTTTGGATGGAGACTGTGACATTACATATTTTATAATTATATCATATCCCTAGTAGGATATTTATAATAAAAAGGTGAGGTGTTTGGTGTTAGGGAGTTGCTTGGCATGCTGAAAGGGCTGTAGCTTCCCACAGCTGCCCAACCTACTCTTTATGCAATGTAATTATGAGTCCTGCTCATTGTCTACCTTTGCTGTCTGTCCAAGGTGAACATACCTATCATTACATTATTCTTGGTCCAGAAACCTGTCAATGAAAGCAAGTGGATACCAAAAAGGCATAGTATATATTATTTCCCATTTTTTCAACACAATAGCAGACATCTTACCTTTTAGTGCTATGCCCATCAAACCAGAAACAATATCATGGAGGACTTAACCCTTACAGCTTCCTCTCATTCTGAATCCCTATTGTATTGACCCAATACAACTAGGTGTCCCCAGGTATGATTCACCTTACTCTACAGTTATCTTCTCCCCAGTGTAACTGCTATGCATACCAAGATTCTATCCCTTCTTCATATCTGGAACCATTAAATGAATACCATCATTGTCTCTGGAAAGAATGTATTGATGAGAATCAGAATTCCAAAAATCACAATCTATGTTGACTGTGTTACCATCTCAGTGACTTTCTAAATCCAAATACTTTTTTCCTGGCCAATTCTTTCCTATATGCATTATTTCCCCTCTATTAGAAATCTTTATTTTATATCCTCAGGATGTATAACAGTTCTTAGTCTGTGGTAAACACAATAAATGCTATTCATTCATTCATTTAGTAAAGTGTTAAGTTATCAGGTATTCCATCCTTGAGAACCAGCTACTACTACACATCTACAACAGTAACCAACATGCACAATTATGCCTCCTCTGATACCTTATTGTGGCAAGGAGGTCTTGATTCTGAATTTTTAGAGGTTGTTCTCATAAAGCACTCAATCAAGAAAATGCTACCAAGTTGGAAAGGTTTTGAGTATGAGTTACCAATGAACTATGGGTTTGTTACCTGAAGTCCCACCCAGATAAATTTAGAGATATTCATCAGCAAAATGATGACTTCTGGGGTGATGGGCTTCTTTGTCCACAGCAACTACCTACTTATGTGAAGAGTGGAAGGCTAGGAGAGAAGCAGAGGGTGACAAACTTCTATGAAGAAAATGCCCAGGGCAGCTAGGTGGCACCCTGGAGTCAGGAGTACCTAAGTTCAAATCCGGCCTCAAACACTTTTAATAATTACCTAGCTGTGTGGCCTTGGGCAAACCCCATTGCCTTGCAAAAACCTAAAAAAAGGAAAAAGAAAATGCCCACACTGATAGAATCAAACATTTTTAAAGGTTAAAAAATCCTTGAGGTACCACATGCACCTAAAGTACCTTCTAAATCAAAGATTATATTATATTCAACATAATTGAAGTGTTTTCTATTTTAAACATTCTTTCAATAAACATTTTTAAACCTCTACTATAGATAAGGATCATTCTATAGGTGACAAAAAATGATTGAAGAAGCCCTCATAGTAGTTTTCAGTCTGACAGGGGACCTCATGAAAATTAATATTATATAGCACAGTTCAGTACAATAAATATGCTATATTAAATATATATTACATACATGTTATATATACATATAACATATACATTACATGTATTATATATACCACACATGTCGATATGAATAATATGATATAATCCAGCATGCCTTGTTGCATTTTATTATATAATATAATGATATATTAATTTTCATGCAGGTTTGTTTTTCCCTAATAGACTGGAACTTCTTTTAGAACAAAAACATATCATCTCTGTTTGTAATTAATATTATATCATGAATCATTTTCTATGATGTCATATTATAATACCTATAAGACACAAAAATATGATGAGGAATACAAAGAATTATGTGAATGTAAAGGAGTGAGAAGTCAATTTTGGTTGAGGGTAGCCATCATCAAGGAATGGGATGTTCTGGTTAATCAAATGTTTCAGTTATTCAGTTACTTTATTAAATATTTTATACATGGATAACTTATTTTCAGAGAATTAAAAAGTAATCAACTTAGTCTGACATTCAAGGTCTTCTATGATACAGCTATAACCTGACTTTTTTCAGACTTAATCACCTACTACTCCATATATCAAACACATCTACAGATTGTTTCCTAAGGATATTGAGTATCTTTCTACCTCTATGCCTTTGCCAACACCAGTGCCTCAGCTAGAGTACCCTTTCTTGCTAATTCTCCATAGTCCAATTCCTTATCCATCCTTCAGGGTCTTGGTAAAATGCCATTTCCTCCATGAGACCTTCCTTGATGACTATTCAGAACCAACTGTTATTCTTTAGCATCCTTAAGCAGTATTACTGTTGCAATGAGATACATATATACATACATACGTGAGGAATATGGGGGTGTTTGGGCTCCACAAAAAACGTGAAGGGAGATTGTTAGTTTACATTACAAAGACTGGAGTCTGCCTGTATTGTTGCCTATGGGCAGGTATGTGAGTTAAGACAAAAGACTTAGTCTCAACCTGATCAAAATCTGAGATTAGGTCAGGTCTTCCCCCACTAATTCTGAGTTAACCTAGGGGTCTGCATCCTCCTTTGCACATACTCAAGGAGGTAGCTTCTTGCTCTTTAGTATAATGAGTAGGGTGGGGAAAATGTATGGGGGCGAATATATCAATTAGATTGTGACCCCAGTCAAAGATTGGCAGGAAGAGGAAGGACTTTCAAAGTGTATATAAGACCTAACATTCCTGAGAGAAATGGCATACCCCTTGAGAGAGGTATGCCATTTATTAAGATATCTTAATAGAAATCCATTTTAATCATTCTGGACTAAGAATTCATGAGCCATTTATAACAGGGTCCTAGTACAATGCCATTTCCTCCATGAGACCTTCCTTGATGACTATTCAGAACCACCTGTTATTCTTTAATATCCTTAAGCAGTATTATTATTGTAATGAGATACACACATACATACAATTGCTATTATATAGAGGATGAATAAACACAGAACCTGTCTAGAAATTAAAAGAAAAAAAGAAAAGTCAAAATTAAAAATTCTCTTCTTGAGGGAGAGGAAAAAAAAATCACAACCAACATAATCTGATCTCCAATATTACTAATCACAACTAACATCATCTGACCTCTGATATTGTTTTAGGAAAGGAGTGCTATTAACTTTATCAAATCATGACAGTAACACAAAGGCCCTGATATTGTTCCATTTTTTACCTTTTCTTTCCCTAAGGTTTTGTTTCCCTCTTATTCTCTTTTTCATTTTTTCCTGCTATCCCAATCTTTTTTGTAATTCTTTCATCCTCCTATTCTTATCCATTCTCCCATGACCTAATGTAATATAAATTTCTTAAAGAGAAATGATTATTTTCTATTATATTAATAACCCATTACCAGCCTTTTATTTCCTCATTCATATCACCCCCATAGATCAGTAAACCAGCCTCTGAAAGGCATGGCTGGTAAAGGAGATTGCCCTAATCCTCAGGGTACATGGTCGTAGATCTTGGGCAGGACTGACCCAAATAGAAGATGTTACTTCTGTTTGAACAATCTAATCTAGGTGAACTCTAAGGGAATAAGGTCATTTCCTTGTACTCCTTCATTGGAATTTAGGGTACCCCAGCCCATGAAGGAGAAAATGGAACAGGGTGGTCTGGGTACAGATGAATTCCCCTGTTCAGATAGCTGGAAGCTGTTGAATCTCATGATCAAGCCACTTTCTAAGCAGTTGAACACTTGTAGCCCACCTCCTCATTTAAATGTCTACCAATCAGGACTGATTTCTCCTGATATTCAGTAGCTACATTTGCTTACCAAGAAACTAATGAACACTACTTACCCTCAGTATTTTGATTATATGGGTAAAAAAGGAATGTACTGGGAGAAAGAGAAAGGAGAGGTTCAATGGGCTTAGATATTTCACATAAAAGAGTCAAGAAAAAGCTTTTGCAATAGAGTGGAAGAGGGAAGGGGGGGAAATGAGTGAGCCTTCATTCTCATTGGAAATGACTCAGAGAGGAAACAACATACACACTTAATAGGGTATAGAAATCTCTTACCCTAGAGGAGAGGAAGAGGATGGGAGAAAGGGGACGGGGGAGGAGAGGGGGTGCAGGTGATAGAGGAGAGGGTAGATCACCAGAGAGGATAGTCAGTTACAATACATTTTGGGGGGGGGGGGCTGTTTGCAAAGTGGTGGGATTTGGTGGCCTGCCCGGGGAACACACGGGTTGTTGAGTGTCTGGGGTAGGATTTTGGGCTTGGGTCCTCGTGGCTCCAGAGCCGATCCTCTTTCCACTGCACCACTAGGCTGCCCCATAGCACACTTTTTCTTTTTAGATTTTTTTCAAGGCAATGGGGTTAAGTGGTTTGCCCAAGGCCACACAGCTAGGTAATTATTAAGTGTCTTAGGTCGGATTTGAACCCGGGTACTCCTGACTCCAAGGCCAGTGCTCTATTCACTGCCCACCTAGCCCCCCCCATAGCACACTTTCAAAGAGAGACAAAGGGAAAGGAGAGAGAAATTAGAATAAATAGAAGTGGGGAGGAATGGATGGAAGGAAATATAATCAGCAATCGTATATTGATTATAGTTTTTCTAATTAATAAATTGTTTATTAATTGCCCAACAACTGTCTTCTCAGTTTCTTCATTTCTCATAGAAGTCAGGGTCAGTTTTCCCTTTTAACTTTTATCACTTGTACCTAATACATTGCTTTTCATATAGTAGGTGTTTCATCAATGTGACTGAAATTGAATTAAATTCTATTCTTTTTTCACCTTCTTATGTAACAGTAATTTAGTCATCTAGTACCAGCATAATTAAACTGTCTATAGTGCACAGACATAAAAGCTGAAAATGGTAGAATTCAATTCCATTCACATTTATAAAATGCCTAATATACATAAATCATTGTATTGGGCACAATGGCTATCGACTAAAGATTTTCACAACAACAGTCATATGTTCTTCTCATGGTTATCATTTCTCTGAAGGAGATTCCATTTAAAGTAAAATTTGGAGTATATGTTAGTCATTTCCAGGGGGTTCAGATGTTTTTCTCCAAATATATGTTCAGGGAGAAGATCAGAAGTCTGGAAAGCCTGGTTAAGTTTTCCCTTCTGACATTCTATTTAAAAATTCAGGACATAATGTTTCAGCTAGAATTTTTCAAAGAAATCTTTTTCTGAATAGCTTTAAGCTATCTCATTTGTCTTCTCCATAAGATTCCATTTCAAAGAGCACATATTATTAAATAACTGTTAAACATCATTTTAGAAGATGGAAATTCTCTTTCAACCAAACCTTGACTCTGTATTCTCTATCAGGCAGTTGACTTTGTCTTTCTTTGGGGGTGGGGGAGTCTAAGAAGAATTGAGGGATAAGTCATAAGAGCTTTTAATCCTCCTCTCTCTTTAGTGACATCAAAAATTTAAAGGGATCTTGTTGTGACTGAGACCTAGGCTTGACAATGTGTCCTATTTCTCAAGTTCATCTCTCTTGCTCTCTTCTTAGCAGGATTTTTCATTCAATTCACAAAGACTCAGGAATTATACGGATTTTTAAATTACAACTGCCTATACACTCCCAAAGAGAATACAGACAGATTCTACAGAAGTCACTTAGACTGGGTGGCATAGAATCTGGATCATGAATGCATTAAATGACTTCCAAAAGAAAAAAATAGTCAAATGGTCTCTATTAAATACATTTTTATTGACCTTCAATATGCATTTAGCATTGAGCTGTCGAACTGGGGTACTAGCCTCAGCTTACAATTTAGCTCAGGAAGCAAAATAAATGCAATAAGACTCTTCCAAGGGGAAGTATGGTTCTATAGGAATCAGAAGACCTACTCCTACTTGCTGAATTTGTAATTTAATCAAGTCACTAAATCTTTCTGAGCCTCAGTCTCCTCCTTTGTAAAATAGGCATAATTACATTTGTACCATATACTCTACAGGAATATTATGAAGATCTAATGAGGAAATATATAGGTGCTTTGTGAAATCTTAAAGCACCTTAGGGGCGGCTAGGTGGCGCAGTGAATAGAGCACCGGCCTTGGAGTCAGGAGTACCCGGGTTCAAATCCGACCTAAGACACTTAATAATTACCTAGCTGTGTGGCCTTGGGCAAGCCACTTAACCCCATTGCCTTGAAAAATCTAAAAAAAAAAAAAAAGCACCTTAGAAATGTCAATTTTCAGCTCATTGGCCACTAATTCCCTGATACATAATTGCTGATAATGCATCATATATACTTATAGCTAGAAGAGACTTTAGAGGCCATCTACTCCATCCTCTTCCTTTATATAAGGAAGATGATTCCCAAAGAAGCTAAATGACTTCCCCAAGGTCAGGAAGGTAGTAAGTAGCAGAGTTTCTATTCAAAATTAAATCCCCTGACTCTAAAATCAGAGTTCTTTTCATTGAACCACAAGAAAAATCCATACACACACACACACACACACACACACAGACATGTATAATGACATTTAGACTGATGTCATTCCATTTCATTTCCACTCTGATTATGACAACAAAATAATAGCTAGTATTCATTTTGACATTTAAGGTTTGCAAAGTGTTTTACTAATATTTCACTTTATGCTCACAACGACCCTGAGAGGTAGATGCAATAATGACTCCTTTTTAATATTTGAGAAAATCAAGATGGACAAGGTTAAGTGACTTGCTCAGAGTCACACAGACAATAAAATATCTGAGATAAAAATTAAACTTATATCTCCCTGATACCAGCACTCTATAACCATCTTAGCAGTGTAGAGTTGCGGAAGAGATCACAAAGAATCATACTTAGAGTGACCATAAATGTGAACTCAGCAGTCTTAAGGTCTATGATCAGAATGGAACACGGTATCTTTCATTATATTTGGACTTTATACCCAGAATTATTTGCACACATAGAGCAGTTATCATCTATATGCAGATAATTCTCACTTCCCTCCTAAGCTAAAGTCACGCCTCACAGTTGCCTCTTAGATATCTTCAACTGGACATTCCAAAACCACTGCAAATTGAACAAATCCAAACACCCTGACTCACATTCACTACCTTATTGTTGTTTATCCTTCATTTTCAAAGAGGACAAAAGACAACACAAGTGATGTCTTGATTTGCAAAAGAACTGAATTTAAGTAACACAGAGCTGTAAAAGTCAACAGCCTCACTCTCTCTCTTACAGAATCACTGAAGTCCAGTGGCAATAGAAAAGTCAAGATGACTGATAACAGTCAGCACGATACAGTGGATGACCTTGGCATCTTGGATATCTGACCAGTCTCTCAGTACTCCATAGTTCCTGCTTCAGTCATGTTCATGGCCATTGGAATAAACTTTTCTCAACTAGCCATTCTGCTAAGGCAAGTTTTCAGTACTTGAGAATGTGTCTTCCTAACTCACCAATGGGTTTGAAATCTATTGGTTTAGCCCATGTGCTTACCAGGATGTGGTTACTGTGCATATTACAGCTTCTTGGAACCACAGGAAATTTTGGAATATGAACATGTCCATCCTATGGGGTCCACCGGGTGAAAGGTGGATACTAAAAGTGGTTGAGCAGCCTGAGTTGTTAGTCCTTCCTGAACACCCCATATACTACCTACGGAACCTTAAGTGAGTTACCTGTTCTCTTTTAGGGGCAGCTAGTTGACTTAAGATTAGGGGTTGAATCTGCAGTCAGGAAAACCTGAGTTCTAATCTAGCTTCACATTCATACTAGCTGTAGGACCATGGGCAAGACATTTAACACCTTTCTTACAGGGTTGTTGTGGGTATCAAATGAGATATTTGTAAAACAGGTCCCATAGTGCTTGGCATAAAATATGCACATAATAAAGGGTTCCCCCCCCCTCCTTTTCCTTCTTCCCTTTAGACCTCAGTTTCTTCTATACAATTAGGGGTTGGAATGAATTGACTTCCAAGGTCCCTTTTAGCTCTAACATTATGTGACTTTGTGGGTATAATTAAGTTGTACCAAGTTCCCAATGATGTCTTTTACCAGGCATCTTGTAGCACTAGAAGTGATACAGAAGATTTCATCCAGGACATAAATAACCAGGAAATGAGGTGAGTCAGTGATCAAAAGAGAATGAAGGATAACAGATGAACAAAATCCAAATGGTGCATTGGTATCTACAACCTTGTAAAAGAACTAGAGGAAGATTTGTTTGCAGAACATCCTTGCTAGAGGATTTTGGAAGTACAAGAAGAATCACACAGGATGAGAAAGCAGGGGTGTTGATCTACATTTGTGCACTGAGGAGACATTGATATTCTAAAATGCCCAGCCTGGCATTTGGTGGCATGGTGGATAGAGTACTTCCTGGATCAGGAAGACTCATCTTCCCGATTTCAAATTTGGTCTCAGACACTTGTTAGTGGTATGATCCTGGACAAATCACTTAATCCCATTTGCCTCAGTTTCCTTAGCTGGTAAAATGAGCTGGAGAAAGAAATGGCAAACCACTCTTATTTTTGCCAAGTAAACACCAAATGGGGTTACAAAGAATTGAATATGGTTGAAAAACTACTAAACTTGGGGTCTTCTCTTGAGGGAAGTGGTTTATGACTCATGTCCCTGAGATGGGAAATGAGACATCTGTTCCTTTAAACTGTTTATCTCTCTAGGTAAGTCATTCATTTTTGCCTACAGGGTATGGCTTCTTTGGTGTATTAGACAGAAAGATATACATTTTATAACTTAGTTGATTTTAATAATTTTAAAGTCACTGAACAGAATCATTCCTATGATTGCATTTTTTTAAATAGGAGAGTCCATGGAGTAGATAGGTAGTGTGGCATAATATATAGAGAGATAACCTTTAGACAGAAGGAGTTGCATTAAAGTCTTGTATGACTAGTTGCATGGCTCTGAACAAGTCATTATAATCTCCTGATGTCTGCAACTTTTTAAAATCAAACAGTTGCTGATCTGAATTTTGAGATGGGTTTAAATTGTTGGTTTGAGGTAGCTGGTGGCACATTTGTTAGAGTGCTGGACCTGGAGTCAGGAAGAGTTGAATTTAAATCTGATTTCAGATACTTATTAGTCATTTGACCCTCAATAAGTCACTTAACTCTATTTGCCTCAGTTTTCTCAAATGCAAAATGAGAATAATAATAGCACTTTCCAGGGCTATTGGGAGGGATAAGTGAAATAATATTTATAAAGTACTTATTACTGGCACACAGTAGGAATAAATACTTAGTCTTCCCTTTCCCTCACTTCCCCTCTGTATTGGTGGAGAGAGTTTCCTCATCAAGATTTTCCTAAATCAATGAAATCACAGGAGTGGACCAAAAGAAACAAATCCATGAATTAAAGGCATGGAGGTATAGTCTCTACATAAGGGTCAAGGGCCTGGTGTCAATGTTGGTGGAAGACTGGTTATTGCAAGAGGTCTAGTAAGAAGCAAGGTAAGAAGATGGATATGTTCCTTTAGAGGCCAGAACATACATGCATTATTAACATTGCAATAGTAAAAGGGAAATGCAAATGCCTAAAAGCAGAAAGAAAAAAGATATGAGGGCCTAGACACTATAAAAGGAAGAGATCCTTCTTTTGGGAGAAGTTTTGTTGGGATTGAGGCAGAATACACTTTCTGGGGCATTAGCCAGTGCAACAGAGGGATAGATCCTGAAAGGACTGATCTGTCATCTGGAAGTCCCTGCCTAAGCCAGATGGTAGGAACAGCCTTTACTAGGTTCTTGCTTCCTAGGCAGAGCTAATTCTCCCCTAAAAGGCAGGGGAGACATCTCTGAGATTCTACTGATTCATGAGACTAGGGCACTAGCCAATGATACAGCTTTCAGGTTGTTTAATGTATAAATAGTTTAGACTGTGAGAAGTCCTCCTCAATCTTGAACATGGCTGCCCCACAGCCATGATTCAATATAACCTTTTTACCAGCTACAGAGGGTTACATCTACTCAAACCAGCACAACATTGCTGATGAATATTTTTGTTAAATGTTACAAGATAGTCCATGAATGCCTAATGTTGTTCAAACAGTGAGTCTGAAGCTCAGGACCAGCCTGAGTCAGTCCTGGCTCAGAATTAAGGTTGGAGGAATAGATTCTAGAATGCAGCAAGGAGAATCTCCAATCAAATAATTCCATGGACATTGACTTAGATTTTAAGTATTGTCAAAATCCAGTTTGAAAAGCGACTTTAGGAAGGAAAGAATAGTTTCAGTAGCTATTGGAAGGCCAGAATTAAACTTTTTATAAACTGCCTTTGAAAATTGCAGTATTAACCCTTTAATCGTTATCATTACCTCCCCCATCAGTCTGCATATTCCCCTGCAATATTTTTAAGCATATCTCCTTTAAATATCTAAGAGGTTGGTGTATTCTTATCAGGGTTCTTGATAGTGGTGGTGGAAGGAAAATTCTAAAGGAAAATTCTCCACAAGTGACTTAGGGGACTGTAATTGGTGAACTAGAAGAAATCATAGAAGCTTGAAACTTTTTTTTTAATTAAAGATTTTATTTGAGTTTTATCATTTCCCCCCCATTCTTACTTCCCTCCCCCACCCCCACAGAAAGCAATTTGTCAGTCTCGACATTGTTTCCATGTTGTGCATTGATCCAAATTGAGTGTGATGAGAGAGAAATATTATCCTTAAAGAAGAAACAAAGTATAAGAGATAACAAGATCAAACAATAAGATATCTAAATTTCTAAATTAAAGGGGATAGTCCCTGAACTTTGTTCAAACACTACAATTCTTTCTCTGGATACAGGTGGTATTCTCCATTGCAGAGAGCCCCAAATTGTCCCTGATTGTTGCACTGATGGAATGAGCAAGTCCATTAGAGTTGATCATCACCCTCATGTTGCTGTTAGGATGTACAGTGTTTTTCTGGTTCTGCTCATCTCACTCAGCATCAGTTCATGCAAATCCTTCCAGGCTTCCCTGAATTCCCATCCCTCCTGGTTTCTAATAGAACAATGGTGTTCCATGACATACATATACCACAGTTTGATAAGCCATTCCCCAATTGAAGGACATTTACTGGATTTCCAATTCTTTGCCACCACAAACAGGGCTGCTATAAATATTTTTGTACAAGTAATGTTTTTACCCTTTTTCCTCATCCCTTCAGGGTATAGACCCAGTAGTGGTATTGCTGGATCAAAGAATATGCACATTTTTGTTGCCCTTTGAGCATAGTTCCAAATTGCTCTCCCGTAAGGTTGGATGAGTTCACAGCTCTACCAACAGTGTAATAGTGTCCCAGATTTCCCACAACCCTTCCAACAATGATCATTATCCTTTCTGGTCATAATGGCTAGTCTGAGAGGTGTGAGGTAGTACCTCAGAGAAGCTTTAATTTGCATTTCTCTAATAAGTAATGATTTAGAACAATTTTTCATATGACTATGGATTGCTTTGATTTCCTTATCTGTAAATTGCCTTTGCATATCCTTTGACCATTTGTCAACTGGGGAATGACTTTTTTTTTTTTTAAAATATGACTCGGTTCTCTGTATATTTTAGAAATGAATCCTTTTTCAGAAACATCAGTTGTAAAGATTGTTTCCCAGTTTACTACATTTCTTTTGATCTTGGTTACAGTGGTTTTTATCTGTGCAAAGCTTTTTAATTTAATGTAATTGAAATCATCTAGTTTGTTTGTAGTAATGTTCTCCATCTCTTCCTTAGTCATAAACTGAGAAGCTTGAAACTTGAAGAGAGTACACCAGTGTACCAAGACCTGGGTTTGCTAATGAGGAAAAAGATATTGGGGTCACAGGGAGCAAGAAATTATTTATAACTCAAAGCATCTCTAGTTTTATAGTCTTATAATTTATAACTTCTACCATAAAGATCAATGCCCCATATCTTTAATCTCTTTCCTCTTTTTCCCTCAAAATCAAAAAGAGGAGGAAGTAAAAGAGAAGGAAAGAAAGGAGAAGGAAGAAGAGGATGGGGGAAAGGGAGGGAAAAAAGGAAGGAGGGGAGGAGGAAGAAAAGGAGAATGGTAAAGTGGAAAGTTCTGAATACATGGTCACATTAACTGAGTTCAAATTCTGACTCTCCCTCTTATTACCTGAGTGACTTTGGCTAAATCACATAACTTTTCTATGCCTTATCTATCAAATGAGGACACTGGACTGGAAGGTCCCTAAGATCCCTTCCAGTTTTAGGGTTTTGATCCTATGTTCTAAGAGATCAATCATTTCTCAGTTTCTGAACACTTTTCTTATTTTCTCTCCAAAAAAGGGAGTTAAAAGAACTTAAATGAAGATACCATGTTAGCTTCACTGCTGCTAGATGGAAAAACAATTAGCAAAGTGAGAAATGAAGCAATGGACAATGAGACCTCATGGTATGCACAAGGCAAATAACATTATGAGACAGCATTGTTGTATTCAATAATGTCTGATTCTTCATGACCCTGTATGGGGTTTTCTTGACAAAGATACTAAAGTGTTTTGTCATTTCGAACTCCAGTGGATTAAGGAAAATAGAGGTGAAGTGATTTGCCCAAGGCCACACAGCTGGTGTCTGAATTTGAATTCAGATCTTCCTGACTCCAGGCCCAGCTCTCTATCCACTGTGCTATAGAGCTGCCTCATGAGACAGGATGGTCATATATGTGTGTGTGTATGTGCAATGCATATATATATATATATGCAGTGATATATTTATTGTTTGTATGCATACATATGTGTATGGGAGTATGACTGTTTATAAATGTGTATAACTACACATGCATGTAGACAAGCTTATAGACATATATCCATCACTCTATAATGTTTGTCCTTCATTTTTCAGAGAGGTGGTGACATGACAGGCATATGAATTGGATTAGAGTGGGGTCTGTGTTAAGTCACCAGCCTCATTTCTTCCTTGGTTAACTTCTGTCCTTCTGACTCTAAGGTCAGTACTCTATCCATTGTACCACTGAGAGAGAGAGAGACAGACAGAAAGACAGACAGACAGGGGCAGAGAGACAGAGACCAACCCCCATATAGTATATACATATGGTAAAAATGAGTCTTAAAAAATTAAGTTTAATAATAACTCACAGAAAGTGAGATTAGTATAATCTGTACTTATCAGAATCTTGGATATATTAGGACTTAAGTGGGGATTTAGATAGAGAAGATTCAATGAGGTAGAGAGGAAGGAAAGGCAATTCTAAGAGAGGAGAACAAAAACATAAAGGTAAGAATGACCATGGTATCTTTATAAGATTGATTTGGCAAGACTGAGAGGTAACCAAGAAGTGGAATATAATAGTCATTTGATGTGACTCCTGGTAAGTGACATTTGTTCCCATCCATGAATTAAGTCCTACAACTTGTCCTTTGGAGAGCAAGAGAAGGCAATAATTATTAGTTTCCCTAGGGCACTCAAAGTGAGTACCTTGAAGCAAGGTTTGATCCAGGTCAAGTCACCATTATGGCATAAGAAGACGGGAGCATTGTGGCACCTTTTATGTAAGGGAAAAAAATGCTACATAGTAGTCCCAAAGTGTGTGAAATTTGACTAGAATGTCTCTTTTTTAAAAAAATCCTCAACTCAATACCTTCCACCCACAGAAAAAAAAAATGAAAGTGTATAATGTGTTTGTATGTGTATATTACCTGAAAGACAGCAATTACTAAGACCGTCCCCCTCAGATGACCTAGAAGTATGGGTTCAGTACCACTCTGAGTCAGAACACCAACCGGAGTTACTGACTCACCAGCCCTACTTCCTGTATCATCATTGCTTTCAGATCTACCACTTAATTACTAGCCTGGTCTGACCTTGCTGAGCCTGTGAGTTTTAACAAGTTTGCAATTCTAGAAGCAACAGTAAAAAAGGCAAGATAATAGAACTGCAATTCCAGAATTCTATATTCTACCTGAAGAAAAAACTGTTAGAAAACTGCTTCTCTTGTTCACATCTCATTTTTTAGCTTCAGGGTAATGAAAAGTTTTCTATCAGCTATTTAATTATTAGTATGGTTTAAGATACTAAGTAATTTGTTTGTCCTAGAACCAAAAAGAGACAGATTTAATTCATAAAATAAGATCATAATTTTAGAGGCCATCTCATTCAAATTTCTTTTACAGATGAAAAAATTGATACCTTGAGATGTTAATTGACTTACGTGCCTAAGGTCATGCAAATGTAAAGTGTTAGAGTCAGAATTTGGACCCAGGGCCTCAGTTTCCAAATCAGCTGCTCTTCCCAAATGCTAAGTAGCTAAAATAAGAGACCTGAGTTCAAATCCAGTTTCAGGTTCTTAGTAGCCATGTGACCCTGGGCAAGTTACCTTACACTGTTTGCTCCTCTGTAAAATAGGAATAACAATATTACTAATAATAACAATATTACTAAGTAGCTGCAAAGCTCAAATGATATACAACAGCACAATGACTAGCACATGATAAGTACTATATAAGTATTATTATTATGCTACAATAAGGATTATCTTTCATTCTAAAAGCATCTATTTATATTTGTATATCATTTTTTCTTTGTTTTCAATACTTTCATCATTATATTTTTTTCATCTTAGCTCCAAAAATATAGAATAGTTTATTAGTATCTCCATTTCACTGATGGGAAAATGATCTGTCCAATTGGGATCTTAGAATCAGTGGAATTTGCATTAAAAATTGGATTTTTCTGGCTAGGGAAAAAAATTGTCATTTCAAACTCTAGTGGATTAAGGAAAATAGAGGTGAAGTGATTTGCCCAAGGCCACACAGCTAGTGTCTGAATTTGAATTCAGATCTTCCCGACTCCAGGCCCAGCTCTCTATCCACTGTGCTATAGAGCTGCCTCATGAGACAGGATGGTCATATATGTGTGTGTATGCATGTACAATGCATACACATGTGTGTATATATATATACAGGGATATATTTATTGTTTGTATGCATACATACATGTATGGGAGTATGACTGTTTGTAAATGTGTATCTGACTAGATCATGCTACCTCACTATTTTCACTATTCTGTTTAAAAATTTTCCTTCTAATTTCTTTCAGAGCATTTAAAAATACCAACAATATGTTTAATACGACTCCAAAGTCTACATTATAAGCATAGTTATTTAGGATTCTTCTTCCTGCTATTTTCCAAAACAGGACTACCTCCATCCCATTTCTATCCTACCACCCCAACCATCTCCTTGGAATTTCTAGTTACTCTTTAAAATTCAACTACCTCCAGGACACCTTCCAATCATAATTGACTTTTCCTTCTTTCGTTGTGCTTCTCTTAAGTAACCATCATTCATTATGGATTTTGTGTAGTTATTTTCTTTTCCTTATCTGTTAGTTCTATTTGGGACAGGACCATCTTTCTAAACTTCATAGCTCTCTTAGCACACTGATCTATAGTGTAGCTCTAGTAACTTATAAATTTTTATTGAATTGAAAGCTCCAGACAAGACTGTTTCCCACTTAGTTCTTGTTGTTTGATTTCTTAACCCTATTCCCAGCTTGAAATCCTCAATCATAGCTCTGTGGACCAAGATTATTCTTAGAAAGAGAATTTCTGCCCTTGCTTTCCTTTGGATTCTTGGTGTCAATGTTCCACCTGACAGTGAAGGCATAATTGATTACTTCAGGATCTTCGGGTAAAAAGAAGTAGGATATCAGTTCCACAACTGGAATATCAAATGTGACTTAATCGTTTGACAAAAACTTCCTTCTTGATAGGAAGTGGAAAGAATTCACCAATTTTAAATATCTATTGTTACTATTGTAGACTCTAATGATTGCTGTTCAGTGGTTTTGAGAGGGGAAAAAAATTAGGAATCCCTGAATCTCAGAGTTGAAAGGGACCTCAGAGATGATTTATCCCAATCCTTACCTGAAACGCTTCTACAGAAATCCTTTCAAATTGGTCAACCTAGAGTCAATTCATTCTACTACTGAACAGCTTTAATTGCTATTAAGTTTTCCTTTCTATTAATCTGAAATGTGTCTCTCTGCAAATTTTCCCTGTTTCATCTAGTTCTGTCCAATAAGGTGACTCAGGACAAGTCTAATCTGTCTTCCATATGTTGGACTTTCAAATGGTTGAGGAGAGTTATATCATTTCTATCTAAATTATGTAATCTCCTATTTAACCACTCCCTCTTTGGTATAATTTATAGTCCCTTGATCATTCTGGTTATCCTGCTTTGGATATATTCTAGATTGTCAAAATTCTTCTTAAAAATGTGGTGCCCAGAGCTGAACACAATACAACAGATGTGCTCTGCCTAGGATACAACAGAACTCTTCTCCCTCCTTTCAGAAAATATGCTTCTGTTAATAAATAATGCTATTAACTTTCTTGACTGCCATGTCACACTGTTGATTCATACTGAGCTCAGTTCTAATAACAGCTCTTTCCATGTGTACTTGTGTTATTGATTTTTTAAACCCAGATGTAGAATTTTACGTTTATCAAATAAGTCCATAACTTAGTGCTAAAAATTTCACAATTTTGTATTCACTACATATATTCATCATTTCTTTGTTCTTAGTCATTTTTCTTTTATATGCTTATAATTAGTGGTAGACTTGTTTCCTCTGGCTCTTTTTTCCCCACTTTGTGCTATGTCATACAAGTTTTTTCAGTTTTCTTTAATAAAAAATAAACCCAATGCTAGTAAATATATAAATAACAAACAAGTACTGCTTTCTACAGATGAAATCCACTAAAAGCTGGAGGGGGTGGGGATCTACCATGAAGTTATCTATTTTAGAAGCATAAATTTAAGGCTATAAAAGATATGAAAGGTCACCAAATCAAGCCTTCTCATATTATAGGTTAAAAAAAGAGAGATTCAAAGAAGATAGAAGTGTCCCAGGTCACTAAGAAAAACAAAGATTTGAAATTAAGTGTTCTGACTCCAAATTAAGAACTTTTAACACTGTACTAAGCCTGGAGGCAATGGATACGGATATAAATTCTGCCTCAGAATTACTAGGATACCAGGAGGGATGGAATTCAGGGAAGCCTGGAGGAATTTGCATGAGCTGATGCTGAACCAGAAAAAACACTGTACACCCTAACAGCAACATGGGGGTGATGATCAATCTTGATGGACTTCCTCATTCCATCAGTGCAATAATCAGGGACAATTTGGGGCTATCTGCGATGGAGAATACCATCTGTATCCAGAGAAAGAATTGTAGAGTTTGAACAAAGACCAAGGACTATTACCTTCAATTTAGAAAAAAACCCCATTATCTTATTATGTAATTTTGATATCTCTTATCCTTTATTTTTTCTTCCTTAAGGATATGATTTCTCTCTCATCACATTCAACTTAGATCAATGCATACCACAGAAACAATATAAAGACTAACAGACTGCCTTCTGTGGGGGGGTGGGGGAGGGAAGCAAGACTAGGGGAAAAAATTATAAAACTCAAAATAAATAAAATCTTTTTTTAAAGTTTTCTTTGCAAGGCAATGGGGTTAAGTGGCTTGCCCAAGACCTCACAGCTAGGTAAGTGTCTGAGGTTGAATTTGAACTCAGGTCCTACTGACACCAGAGCTAGTACTTGATATCCACTGCACCACCTACCCACCCCAATAAAATCTTTCTTAAAAAAAATTACTAAGTTACTTCCTGGCGGGGGGGGGGGGGGGGGGGGGGGGGGGGGTAAGCATGGTTAAGTAGTTAAGTGACTTGCCCAGGGACTTACAACTAGCAATTGTGAAATGTGAACTCAGATCCTCCTGATTCCAGGGCTGGTCTATCCTCTAATTGCTTTTAGTATACTTATTAAAAATGCATTTGTGACTATAGGCAAGTCTCTCCTTTAAAACATCACTTTCCTTATCCGTAAAATGCAGGTAAGAGTTGTGTTACATAAAATTGTTGCATGAATAATGCTTTATAAAACTTAAATACTACATATGTATAAGTAATCATTGTGAAGAATCTGGTTGTTCTGAGGTTTTGTGATCTTTATTCACTCTCCATTGATCTGTGAAGCCTTAAGCCTACCCAACTCATTGCTCATTGAAATGATGATTTTAACATTTTGTGAATCAAACCAACAACATTTTTAGTTCCATATGAGGAAGTTATGTTCATATAAAAATAACCATGAGTATATTTGGTGATTTCTGAAGCATTCTGTGTTTACAATTATGCTCTGTAATATGTCCTTGGCATATTTATAACCATATAAGAATTCCTTTAAACAATACTTCTATCATAGAAACATGGAATATAAAAACTGAAAAGGAATTTAAGGTCATTTAATACAGTTCCCTCATTTTACAAATGAGGAAGCAAAGACCCAGAGAGGTCACAAGACTTGCCCAAAGTGACAAAGAAACAACAGCAAATATTTTTTTTTAAAGATTTTATTTTGAGTTTTACAATTTTTCCCCTGATCTTACTTCCCCCCCCCCAACCCCCATGACAATAGCAAATCTGAGACTGGCATCTGGCAATTATAACTCCCAATCCAGGACTCTCTACTAAATAATGTATATTGTGAGAAATCAGGAAAATAATTTTACAGAAAAAATATTTTAAAGAAAACTTTTCAAATTCTTTTCAATACTGCACAATTTAAAATGTCTGTTTATCTTGCAGTATCTGGCATGCACATCACCTGGATTCTAGAACTGAAGAGCAGAGAGGAGGGGGAGAGAGGGAGGAGAAGCAAATGGCAGTGATATTTATTTTTGAGGGCTAGCTCCTATGCATGCTAAGAAGGGATTTTAGTGAAAGTTCAATGATGTTGGGATCAATTTCAAATAAGCTCAGCTCTCATCTGTTAGTTGGCTAGTTAGACAAACTATCATTCTGCAAACCTGCCAATTAAATAACAGAACTGGATTATATTTGAAGTGTTAAAGTCACAGATAGAAGACATAAGGTTGAAACCACATCTTCTTAGAAAAGCAAAGCAAGATAATGCTCTCAGTTGAGCTTCAGTACTGCAAGTGATCCTGCCTGGCTCTGAAGCTATGTTGTTAAGCAGGAAGCAACTTTGACTAATATTTAAATATAGATTGAAGTTTGGGGTTTTTGACAGTAACTAGAGAAAATATGATTAAGTAATAAATGAAAATTTATAAAATAAAAATTCAGAAAGACTTCTGGATTAGATGATACAAAAGGTCAAAGAGGAGGAGCCCAACTCTCCCACATAAAATCTAAGCAAGGAAAAAAAAAGAAAGGAAAAGGAAACCATATCAGAAAATGATCAAGAAATCATCTTTATGGCAACCACAAAGCACAAAAAGTAAACTAGAGACTGGGAGAGGAGGCCCCTCAGGGAAGCCAGCATTATCTCAGGAAAATGGGCCATTAGACTACTAGCACTTTGACCAAGCTATACTCTAGGGGCACCTGAAGCCTGTGGCATTCTATTCTCCTGGGACCAGAGGTGCTCTGATAGGGAAGCTTTAGGGGGCCCTGAAAGTACTAGAGACATTTTAAAGGTGCCTGAAGACCTCATCACTCTGACTAGTCTAAATAAGGAGAGCCTCAAACCTGTCAGTGTTCTGAAAGCAGGCATAGCAATAGAGGTGAAGCCAGTGGCAATATTCAATAACTTGAGAGTAAGATTAAACAAGGGTCTGACCAGCCCAACCAAAAGTGTGGGAGTTTAAGGCATGGTCTAGGCACAATGTGCCAGTCCAAAAATTGAAGCTGGAGATACGGATAAACAGTAAAAGATACAGAGTTCTATAAAGCAAAGATTGCCCAAGAGATAATACTGAAGAAGAAAGCAGTTTTGCAAGAAAACCGAGGAGAGAAGGGTAAAATATGAGGGACTTAATGATGATGAACTGCATGTATTCCTGTGTAGAAAAATGATACTGATAATACTCATATGAACCTTCTCATTTAACAGAGCACATAGAAGGAGCTTTTATAGATGAAGTACAGGAGAATTTGAAGATATAATATATTGTAAAAATGGAGTCAATGGCTAAAAGGGAAATGTACTGGGAGTAAGAGAAAGGAGAGTAGGAATAGGCTAAGATATTTTGCATAATATATATATATATATATGTATATATATATAGCAATGATATGGAAGGGGGAAGGAGAGAGGAAATGAGGGAACCTTCACTCTCATCAGAAATGGCTCAGAGAAGAAACAGCATATGCACTCAAAGGGGTATACACATCTAGAGTTAAAAGGAGAGAAAGGGGGAAAGGGGAGATGTGGGTGATAGAGAAGAAGGTAGATTATAGGAGAGGATAGTCATATATAACGCATTTTCTTTTTTACTTCTTGCAAGGGGCTGGGATTGGATGGTCTGTCTGGGACCATAGGGCCAGGTGTTGCTGGGCCTAAGGGGTGGTATGTGGACTCGGGCCTTTTGCCTCCAGGGTGGGTGATTAGTCTCAGCTACCCTATAGCACATTTTAGAAGGGGGAAAGAGTGAAAGGAGAGAGAAAATATAATATACGGTAGTGGGGAGGAATGGATGGAGGAAATTACAATAAGCAACAGCAACAGTGGAAAAATATGCAAGTAACTTTTGTGATAGGCTTACGATAAAGAATGTGATCAACCCGAGACAAAGCTGATTGGTATCAGAACACAGACTGAAACATTTTTTCTCTTTCTTTTACTTTATTTCTCATGAAGTGCTATGATTTTGGGGGGATGGGGAATTATGTTTACTCATAAGAATATTCTAATAATGTATAAAAAACATTACTTGTACAAAAATATTTATAGCAGCTCTGTTCATGGTGGCAAAGAATTGGAAGTTAAGTAGATGTCCTTCCATTGAGGAATGGCTCAACAAAATGTGTTATATGTATGTGATGGAACACTGTTGTTCTATTGGAGGCCAGGAGGGATGGAAGTTCAGGGAAGCCGTGAGAGATTTGTTTGGATTGATGCTGAGGAAGATGAGCAGAACCAGAGGAACATTGTGCACCCTAGCAGCAACGTGGGGGTGATGATGGACTTGTTCATTTCATTAGTGCAAAATTAGGCACAACACTTTACTTTTCTTCCTTAAGAAGATGATTTCTCTCTGATCACATTCAACTTGGATCAGTGTGTACCATGGAAACAATGTGGAGACTAGTGGACTGCCTACTGTGGGGGGTAGGGGAAGGAAAGCAAAATTAGGGGGAAAATTGTGAAAAATTCAAAATTTTAAAAATTAATAAAAGAAAGATAACCAAACAGAAACTCAGATGCAAAAATGACAGCTATGAGGATCACAAGTGGCTGACAGAAATTAAGCAAGAGCTCTAGACAAGGAAAGAATGCAAAGAGAATACTTTAAAATAAAAGAAAGAAAATCTTACCTAAGTAGTGGACTCCCTAAAAATAATAATGGAGCAATCAAAAACTCAATAATTCTATGAAATAACAACAAATATTTGGGAAAAAGTCAAAAGGTTTTTTGTAAAATATAAAGTATTTACTATTAAAACAACTGTAGGGAAATTAGTTAAGAATCATCAGATTCAGGGGCAGCTAGGTGGTGCAGGGGATAGAGCACTGGCCCTGGAGTCAGGAGTACCTGAGTTCAAATTCAACCTCAGACACTTAATAATTACCTAGCTGTGTGGCCTTGGGCAAGCCACTTAACTCTATTTGCCTTGCAAAAACCTTAAAAAAAATCATCAGATTCATTAACAAATCCAGCAAAGTAGCAGGATATAAAATAAGCCCACATAAATCATCAGCATTTCTATATATGAACAATGAAGCCCAAGAGCAAGAGACAGAAAGACATTGCATCTACCTCTCAAAGCAAATCCAGAAACTATGTCAACACAAATACAAAGCACTTCTCACACAAATAGTCAGATCTAAACAACTGAAAAACTCACAGTTGCTCATGATTAGATCAAGCTAATATAACAAAAATGACAATTCTACCCAAATTAAATTACTTGTTCAGTTCCATACCAATCAAACTATCAAATAATTATTTTACTGATCTAGAAATAAATAGGAACAAAATTTATCTGGCATCTAAAGATTAAGAATATCAAGGGAACTGATAAAAAAATATAAAGGAAGGTGGCCTAACTCTACCAGATCTAAAACTATACTATAAAGCAGCAGTCATGAAAACTGTCTAATACTGGTTAAGAAATAGAGTAATGGATCTGTGGATGAGGATAGATTCAAAAGAATCAGTAATGACTAACTACAGTAATTTACTGTTTTACAAACCGAAAGACATTAGCTTCTGAGATAAGAACTCACTATTAGACAAAAACATTGTTGGGAACACTGAAAAATAGTTTAGCAAAAACTAGGCAAGGACCTACATCTCATACCTGATACCAAAATAAGGTCAAAATGGGTACAGGATTTAGACACAAAGTAGTACACCATAGATAAATTAATAGACCAAGAAATACTCTATCAGGTCTATGAAAGGGGATAAATTTGTTTGTCTGTTTTTTAAAATTTATTTTTATTAAAGATATTATTTGAGTTTTACAATTTTCCCCCAGTCTTGCTTCCCTCCCCCCCCTCAGAAAGCATTCTGTCAGTCTTTACTTTGTTTCCATGTTGTACCTTGATCCAAATTGGGTGTGATGAGAGAGAAATCATATCCTTAAAGAGAAGAGAAGTCTAAGAGGTAACAAGATCAGACAATAAGCTATCTGGTTTTTTTTCTAAATTAAAGGAATAGTCCTTGCACTTTGTTCAAACTCCACAGCTCCTTATCCGGATACAGATGGTATTCTCCTTTGCAACAGCCCAAAATTGTTCCCGATTATTGCACTGATGGAATGAGCAAGTCCTTCAAGGTTGAACATCACTCCCATGTTGCTGTTAGGGTGTACAGTGTTTTTCTGGTTCTGCTCATCTCACTCAGCATCAGTTCATGCAAATCCCTCCAGGTTTCCCTGAAATGCCATCCCTCCTGGTTTCTAATAGAGCAATAGTGTTCCATGACATACATATACCACAGTTTGCTAAGCCATTCTCCAATTGAAGGACATTTACTGGATTTCCAATTCTTTGCCACCCACAAACAGGGCTGCTATAAATATTTTTGTACAAGTAATGTTTTTACCCTTTTTCCTCATCTCTTCAGGGTATAGACCCAGTAGTGGTATTGCTGTGTCAAAGGGTATGCACATTTTTGTTGCCCTTTGGGCATAGTTCCAAATAGCTCTCCAGAAGGGTTGGATGAGTTCACAGCTCCACCAACAGTGTAATAGTGTCCCAGATTTCCCACATCCCTTCCAACAATGATCATTATCCTTCCTGGTCAAACTGGCCAATCTGAGAGGTGTGAGGTGGTACCTCAGAGAAGCTTTAATTTGTATTTCTCTAATAATTAATGATTTAGAGCATTTTTTCATATGGCTATGGATTACTTTGATCTCCTCATCTGTAAATTGCCTTTGCATATCCTTTGACCATTTGTCAATTGGGGAATGGCTTTTTGTTTTCAAAATATGACTCAGTTCTCTGTATATTTTAGAAACGAGTCCTTTGTCAGAATCATTAGTTGTAAAGATTGTTTCCCAATTTACTACATTTCTTTTGATCTTGGTTACATTGGTTTTATCTGTGCAAAAGCTTTTTAATTTAATGTAATTGAAATCATCTAATTGGTTTTTGGTGATGTTCTCCAACTCTTCCTTAGTCATAAACTGTTTCCCTTTCCATAGATCTGACAGGTAGACTAGTCCTTGATCTTCTAATTTGCTTATAGTATTGTTTTTTTATGTCTATGTCCTGTAACCATTTGGATCTTATCTTGGTAAAGGGTGTGAGGTTTTGGTCTAATCTAAGTTTCTTCCATACTAACTTCCAATTATCCCAGCAATTTTTATCAAAGAGGGAGTTTTTATCCCAATGGTTGGACTCTTTGGGTTTATCAAACAGCAGCTTACTATAATCATCTCCTGCTTTTACACCTAGTCTATTCCACTGGTCCACCACTCTATTTCTTAGCCAATACCAAACAGTTTTGATGACTGATGCTTTATAATTTTAGATCAGGTAAGGGCTAAGCCACCTTCTTTTGCCCTTTTTTTCATTAAGCTCCTGGCAATTCTTGACTTTTTATTTCTCCATATGAATTTACTTATAATTTTTTCAAACTTGTTAAAGTAATTTTTTGGAATTTTGATTGGTAGGGCACTAAACAGATAGTTTAGTTTTGGTAGAATTGTCATTTTTATTATATTAGCTCTACCTATCCATGAACAGTTGATATTTGCCCAGTTATTTAAATCTAATTTAATTTGTGTGAGAAGTGTTTTATAATTGTTTTCAAAAAGATTCTGAGTCTGTCTTGGCAAATAGACTCCCAAGTATTTCATATTGTCTGAGGTTACTTTGAATGGGATTTCTCTTTCTAGCTCTTCCTGCTGTTTCTTGATAGACATATATAGAAAAGTTGAGGATTTATGAGGGTTTATTTTATAACCTGCAACTTTGCTAAAATTGCTAATTGTTTCCAGTAGTTTTTTAGATGATTTCTTGGGATTCTCTAGGTAGACCATCATGTCATCTGCAAAGAGTGAGAGTTTTGTCTCTTCCTTCCCAATTCTAATTCAAAAGGGGATACATTTGTGACCATACAAGAAACAGAGTACATGATAAATTGCAAAATGGATGATTTTTATGATACTAAATTTAAAAAGTTTTGCATTAATAAAAATCAATGCTGCCAAAAGTAAAAGGAAAGCAGAAAGCTGGGAAACAATCTTCACAGCTAGGAGTTCTGATAAAAGACTAATTTCTAAAATATATAGAGAATTGCATCAAATTTACAAGTCATTCCTTGATAGATAAATGATCAAAGGATATGAACAGAAAATTTTCAAATGAAGAAATTAGAGCTATATAAAATCACATGAAAAAAATGCTCTAAATCATTATTGATTAGAGAAATGCAAATTAAAACAACTCTGAGGTATCACTTTACACCTATCAGATTGGCTAAGATGACAAAAAGGGAAAATGATCAATGTTGGAGAGTGTATGGGAGGATTGGGACATTAATGCAATCCTGGTGAAGTTGTGAACTGATCCAACCATTCTCGAGAGCAATATGAACTATGCCCAAAGAGCAATAAAACTGATCATACCCTCTGACCCAGCAATTCCGATTCTAGGCCTATATCCATAAGAAATTATAAAAAAAATTGAAAAAGTCCTACCTTTTCCAAAATATTCAGAGCAGCTCTTTTTTGTAGTGGCAAAGAATTCCCCATCAATTGGGGAACAGTTGAAAAAGTTATGATATATGAATGTTATGGTATACTGTTTTTCTATAAATGATAGGACTCTATAAAAGCATAGAATGACTTACAGGATCCGATGCTAAGTGAAGGGAGCAGAACCAAGAGAACAATGTACACATTAACAACATTGTGAGTTGATCGAGCTTAATATATGCAGCTCCTCTCAGCAGGTCAGAGAGCTAGGACAAACTTATTAGATTGGCTAAGGACAATGCTATCCCTATCCAGAAGAAGAAAAGCAAAACAAAAAAAACCCTTCACAATCTAATGAACACTATATTCACTTTTTTTTTAGGTTTTTGTAAGGCAATGGGGTTAAGTGGCTTGCCCAAAGCCACACAGCTAGGTAATTATTAAGTGTCTGAGGTCGGATTTGAAGTCAGGTACTCCTGACTCCAGGCTGGTGCTCTATCCACTGTACCATCTAGCCATCCCGCTATATTCACTTTTTAAAAAATTTCTTTTATGTCTTTCTTTCCTTTAATCCTAATTTCTCATACCAAAAATGAGTAATCTATAAACATGTTTAACACAAATGTGTTATTTGACTGTTCACCACTGAGGGGAGGGGGCTGGGAAGGGACAGTGGAAGGAAATAATGCAACTTAAAAATATATACGTGCATATGGATAATGTTGAAAATTTTTCATAACATATATTTGGAAAATAAAATATCAATTAATAAAAAAAGAATCAGCAGATTTTCTGAAAATCATGACAAATCCCCCCCCAAAAAACTTAAGATAACGTATTTCCAAAAAAAGTACCATTTTAATTAGAATTAGAGGTAGGGAAGAAAGGAAAACACAAGTACCTAAGTACCTACAATGTGCCAGGCACTATTCTAAGCATTTTATAAATATTATCTCATTTGATCCTTATAATAACCCTACATGGTAGATGCATGCTATTATGATCTCCAGTTGACAATTTAGGAAACTGAGGCAAGCTTTCATCTAATATTTCTTGTCAACTCTAAGATTAACAAGTTCTAACTGTTCTATTGTCTTTCTGAGAATATCCACTATTTGGATAAAATTTTCTGACTTCTATTTAAGCTATTCATTCTTTAATTTTTTTCTTAAAGATTTCAAATTTTATCTCAATTTCTTTTATCTCTTCATTAACACAGTATTTTTTCCTTTAAAGTTTTGGTTGTACTTATTTTGAAATTACTCTTTGGGGGGGGACTTCACTTAACTCAAATATTTCTTCATTGTGTTTAGTGTTGTCTTTTGTTAACAATCCTTAGTTCTCAAATTGGGAATTTGTTCCAGGTACAAGTTCTATTTCCTCTAGAATCCTTGGCTTGCATAGAACTTGCCTGGTTCTGCCCCCTTTGTAGTCTGAATGCTACTATCTCTGCCATTCTGGATAGAATAGGCCCCACCTCTTGTCACAGGATAGTTCAATGTGAATTCTGGTCTCAATCAAGTTCTGTTCCCTTCTCTTGGAACAATTTGGAATAGCAATTGGTTCCATTCTCTGCTGTATCCCCCCATAAGCCACACAGATGAATATAGGAGATTGAGTTAGTGAAAGATTTCCTAAAATTCTCTCCTCCAAGTGGAATCCTAGCCTTTTAGTTGGTTCTGTCACCAACTGTGGATCCAAGGATTATATAGGTAATACTTTTATTCCTTTACAAGTGACTTATAGAAAAAGAATTTTTCTTCCATTTCTATTCTGACTGGAAAGGACTAGGATTTGACTAGTGTTTGAAACTCTCCTGTAGTTTCTCCTTTAAAAAATACTTTTGGCTGACTTTGAGCTTATTCCTTGGTATCTCCCAGCTTGGACAGGTCTATACACAAGAATCCCTCTCCCAGGGCCTTTAGACTTTGAAAGTATTCACCAGAGTTTCAGTAGGATTCCCTGAAATGACTCCTCACCCACCCTTTGCTGGCTCCTTTTTTGTCTAGGCTAGATGGAGAAGATCACTTCTATTTCTTTTCTATTTTCTTATCCTATCTGGTTATTTATTGGGATGTTATTTAAGACCTGGGTCCCTCTATAACATTTCACATTATCAACTTAATTGGAAGTTAAGTTGACACAATATTAAGAGTACCGACTTGAAATCAAGAAGACCTGATTTAAACCCAGTCTCAGAAACTTACCAGCTGTTTGACCCTGGGTAACTCATTTCTCAGTGTCTCATCTATAAAATAAAACTAATGGCACCTACTTGTGAGGATCAAATGAATATTTCTAGATAATGATGATAATGTGAGTATGGCAGATATTGAGAACCATAAAATACAGAGAATCAATCTTAGAGTTAAAAAAAATCTGGGTTCAAGAATTGTCTCTGACTCATGACACCTGAGAGCAAGGCAATTTAATCTCTCAGTAACCCAGACGACTGTCTTAAGATCATAAATAACAGACTAGTACCTATCTGCATTGGAAGAGAGAGTTGTCTCACCAGAATTCCCTATTCCAACAAAATTATGGTCATGTCCAAAAAAAGGTAAAAGACAGCTGTAATTATCAGTCAAATTTCACAATTTTTTGTACCAAACAAGAAGTACAGAACTCAGGGTCCTGGTATTTAGTTGCAGAAAATGGAATATATTCTGACAGCTATATTGGTGACTGTACATGAGGGAGAGGAAGATATAGCCCTTAGGGTTTGAATGTTCTTAATAGGTAATGCCTTGATGATCATTGGACAAGTTAATTTAGTTGGCATTATTGACTTGTCTTCTAGTACCATTAATAGGTTTTCTCACTTTCTAGAACTAAGAAATGAGAGTAGGGTATATCATGCACATCCTACTGAAGACCTGTTTCTCAAGTTAAGACTTAGGTGTAGGGGACGGCCCGGCCGGATGATACAGTAGATAGAGCACCATCACTGGAGTCAGGAAGACTCGAGTTTAAATGTGACTCAGAAATTTGATACTTAGTAGCTTTGTGATCTTGGACAAGCCACTTAACCCTACTGCCCCACAAAAACAAAGAAAAAAGTCTCATGTGCAGAATTGTTAGACAACCTGACAAGCTCCTTCCCCTAAAAGTAGTATGAGGTATTGACTATGAGAAGTCAAGAAGAAAAGAAATATACAACCACAAGTAATTTACTATGTTTTGAGGGGAATAATTTAAGAATTAGTCTAGAAAGTGGTACATAAAATATTTTTATTTTTATTTTTAGTTGTTTGCTTAAAAAGACTTAATTTAAAAAAACTCTTTCCTTATAATACTGATTCTGAGCAGAGTCACATTTAGAGTTAAAGTCCAAAATAACATAGAAAGACCACATGAGAATCAAGTACTGGTAATAATTTTTTGTTTATTCTGTTTTAGCATGTCAATATTAAATCTTACATATTTGAACAATACCATTAACAAATGTAGATTAAGGAGCTCCTTCATACAAAGTTCTGTTGTATGTTGCCTGTCTGTTCCTGATTAAATGATTTTAAATAATTTGAATGTCAACCTCTGACTAGGATATTCAAATCACATTATGAATTGTTATTTCTCTCTTCCTAACTATGCCCCACCATTGTCTCCCCATCCTAAAGTATCTTCAGGGTGGTCCTGGTTTCTCAACTTCTCTTTTATTCTGTTCTTTGTGTATCAGAATCTATAACAACCTCCTGGAATGAATCAAAGAACAGGGTGAAGATATAAAAGGAGGTTATGAATGAGTTAGGAGAGTTCCTTGAGAGCTGTTCTAGTCTGGCAGAAATCCAGAGTTGAGGCTAAGGTATTGGGAATGGGAAGATGTTCCAAAACTCTGAGACTGGACCAGTTCAGAACAGAATAGAACTTGTAGCTGCTGTGGTCCCCCCAGCTATATTGTGGTCAGGACAAGAAACTGATCCCAAATCCTGGAACCTCTCCTCCATTTTCTCCAATTGTTTGTCAAACCAGTTTCAACAAACTTCAGTATGAAACTCCTTACCTCTAATATTCCTCTTTATGTCTCAAGTAGTCAGAATGGTTCAGAGGATCAAAGTAGGGAGATTAAGGGGTGAACACTCCACAGAGTAGCTATTAACAAGCATCTTGTTCATTTTCTTTGTATGTTAAAAATGTGTAGCAATGGTGTAAAATGATATGAAATATGGACTTAGATTGAAAACAGTCTCCCAAAGAGGGATGGAAAAGAGCCAAACTGAGATTTGTGTGATTTGATGTTTCAGAGAAATATTCCAATTTCATTTCCCTAGTTTTTATAATGAATTATTGCCAGTTAAACTTGGAGAGATGGGACAAGGGGAAGGTAGGTAGGATGAAAGTGTTTGAGTTAGTAGACTGAATACCTCCTAATGTCCTAAAAGTTCATTTGCCAGCTCTAGATCTTTGGATGGTTAGTAGTGAGTGTACTGAGGGAACTGGGAAAGTCATTATTTTTGTACTGAATAGCCTTTGAATAGCCTATCTCTGGCCAAAGTTATTATCCCAAGGAGATCAAAGATAGAAAGGTCCTATAGATACCAAAATTTTTATTTGTTGTTGTTCAGTTGTGTCCAACTTTCTGTGACTACATATGGAACTTTCTTGGCAGTTACTGGTGTGTTTGCCATTTCGTTCTCCAGCTTATTTTATAGATGAAGAAACTGAAGCAAACAGGATTAAGTGGTTTGTTCGGGGTCACAAGTATCTGAGGAGAATTTTGAACTCAGAAAGATAAGTTTTCCTGATTCTGGGTATTGCACCACTTAGCTGCCCCCCATTTTCACAGTAATACCTTTTGTGTTGGAAAACTAGAAACTTTAATAAATATCCTTCAGTCAAGAAATGGTTAAATAAAGCTTGGCATATAAATGTTATGAAAGAATACTATGTTTCAAAAAGCAATGAATGTGGAGCAATCAGAAAAGCATGGAAAACTCTTATAAATCATAAATTTAGAATTGTAAGGGATATTAAAGAATCTGGAAGTAGAACTTACTGAACTATTTCTGGTTACCCTAAGCCAAAGTAGTTTTCCTATTGAGGGAACTAACTTTTAATCAGGAGACCTAGGGACCAGATCAGACCAGAAGTCCAGTTAGGTATGCTTTTGAGGGGAATGTTGTTGAGTAATCAATCTCCTAGTCTTATGAGATAGATGAAATAGCCAAGAATGATCAGTCAGAGGACTAACAACACCTGGAATTCCTAATTCTGCCAAGCCTCTAGAAATTACTTCTGGAATCTGGGTCCTAGGATGCTTTGGGTATTGCTGCTACCTCAGGCTACATGTGGTGGTGGTACTGAGAGTGATACTACCACTACCACCACCACCACCATTACTACTATTACCACATTATCATGAATACCACCACTACCAACCATAGCTACTACTACTACTACTGCTGCTACTACTACCACCACTACTACCATTACTACTACTGCTACTACCACCACTTCTACCAGCACTATTAGTACTCTTACTACCATGGCCACTACTACTTACCTTGATGACTAGCACTTTAAGATTTGTAAATTACTTTACAAATATCATATAATTTTATCCTTTCAACAATCCTGAATGAAGTTACTTATCATTAGATTCATTTTACGGGTGAGGAAACTGAGGCAGATAGAAATTAAATAATTAATTCAATGCCACACAGCAAATAAATATGTGAGGCAGGATTTGAAAACTCATATTTTCCTGAGATCAGTCCAGCATTCTCTCTACTGCATCACCTAGTTGCCTCAGCTAGGTTCCAGAAGGAAGCATTAGCTGTCATGGTTCCTTCAATCACAGGAATAATTTATTGTCCCTTCCAAGAACCAGAATGACACAGACCACCATTGGAAGAAAACTGAGCAATGGTCTTTTTACATGCATTTTACAACCTCACTAAAATTATTCCTTTAATAAACACAAGACTATAACTCCCTTCAAAAAGTTTCAAAACTGAATTCTATTAGTTAAAAGTCTGTGTACTCTTCCAACAATTCCTTTTATATTCCCCATTCTTTTCTTATTCAAGATAATTTGCACTAGCAAACCAATGTTTTCTAACTTTTTTATGCAATCTTTTGTTGCTTCCGTGTGTTTGAGTTTTGAGAACATGATGTAGTGATTACAATGCTGGACTTGGATCCCAATACCGCTTCTAATCATGATCCTAGGCAATCCACTTAATTTCAATTAATGTTGATTAAATAACTCATTCCCCGCACTTGAATTTACCCACTAGATTGTAACTTCTTTGGACTCAAAGATCATGCCTCTTGCATCCCAAGAAACTGAATAGTGCAAGAGTGAACACAATCTCAATCAATGTGTATTAACTAAAATGAGAAAACTTAAAAAACCCCAATACTTAAGAGGCTCCCAGTTATCCTTCAGACTCAATTTCTTGTCCTTCCCTTCCTTTCTTCCTCCTCCTTTTTTCTCCTCCTCCTTGTGTCTTTTGTTCTTTCTCCTTCCCCCACATGTATTTCTGGTCCTTTACTCATCCTTCTCCACAGGCTTGACAACTTAAAGTCTATTTACATTCT
Organism: Macrotis lagotis; assembly: GCF_037893015.1. Taxonomy (NCBI): domain Eukaryota; kingdom Metazoa; phylum Chordata; class Mammalia; order Peramelemorphia; family Peramelidae; genus Macrotis; species Macrotis lagotis. The sequence continues at coordinate 254,596,350 of NC_133661.1, forward strand.
CAAAGTACATAGCAAAAATCACTTTTGAAGTCACTTCCTTATTATGGGCTTTTTGGGAACAATAAGCAGGGTGTTCCAAACAGTTTGCCAAGGAGAAACAGCAGGGGCTTACATGAAAACTTTGCCTCCCTCTCATACCCTCTCGCTTTGCCCTTACAGACTGAAAACTTTTTTTTTTGCTTTGTCATAGTTTCAGCTCAACTGGTTGCCAAACTGGGAATAGCACTTTTCTATATTATGTGGAATATCATCCATTCTGTCCCAATCCAGGTAGCCTTTCATAACATGACCAGGGCTCCTGCTTTATTTATGAAGCAGAAGAATGACATAGCTCTTTGGCATTTTCCTCAGAAACCCTATAAAGATTTCATCTGCATTTTGGAAGCACTTTCCAACCCCTGTCTTGTCTAACAAGTATGGTCATAGCTTTCATTACCATCACTTCAGGCACTTGTTTCAATTCAATGAATAGAACAGGAATTGTCAGATGACATAATATGTGGGAGTATGGCATTTTTTCTTCTCTTGTGTCTTCAAAGCTACAACCTAATGAGTCATTAATCTCTGGCATCTATTGATAACCCTGAAATCACTGTGTTGTAATACTGCAATGATTTCTAAGGTCCTGGACTATACAAACTCATGAAGAAGGATAAGGGGATTAGAATTAAAATCATTATTCTAAATACTCCCAGAAATCCTGGGCATTAGTAGGGTTTTAATTCATTCCCATGTTTTTCACACTGACATTACCTGTCAAAGTACATTCTCACAAAAAGGTCCCTCAATAATCCTCAAAACAATTTTGTAAGGCAGGTATGTTTGTATTCAGCAGCCAGCTCTTCCTTTTGTCAACAGAGAAATTAAATTTTTTACTGAATGACCACAGTGAGTCAAAACAAAGTTATTGACAAGGGTTAAAAAATGATATTGTGGGATTTGACCTAAGTCAAGTTTTTGTTGTTGAATCATTTCAGTCATATCTGATTCTTTGTGACCCCACTTGGAGTTTTCTTGGCAACAATACTGGAGTGCCCTTTTTCTTCTCCAGTTCATTTTACAGATGAGAAAACTGGGGCAAAGAGGATAAAGTGGCATGTCCAGGATCACATAGCTAGTATGTGTTTGAGGCCAGATTTGAATTAGTGGTCTTCAAAAGCCAGGATAGCACAATGAAAGTTTGTGGGATCTGTTCAGATCATTCCATAGTGGTAATAATTTGCTGTCCTTATAAGGAGCTGGAATTAAGTGGGACTTCAGAAGTCAACTAGTTCAACTCCCTTATTTTGTGGCAAAGGAAATGAGACTCAGGGCTATCAAGTTACCTAGGCCAAGTTCACAGAGTTAAAAAGAAATAGGATTTGGGGCCGCTAGGTATAGCAATGGATAGAGCACCAGTCCCAAAGTCAGGAGGACCTGAGTTCAAGTGGTACTTGATGGTATTCCATCACATTCTTATACCATAACTTACTCAATGGACTCAATTTCCTCTGTTTCCAATTTTTTGCCACTACAAAAAAGAACTGCTATAAATATTTTTTTTTCATGTGGGACTTTTCCCATTTTTTTATGATCTCTTTGGGATATAGCCCTAATAATGGTTTTGCTGGATCAAAGGGAAATGAAAATCTTTATTGCCCTTTGGGAATAGTTCCAAATTGCTCTCCAGAATGGCTGAATCACTTCACAACTCCACCAATAGTACATTAGATCCCAGTTTTCCCATATCCTCTCCAATATTGCTCATTTTCCTGAGCCAAAGTGATAGGTGTGAAGTGATACTTCAGAGTTGTTTTAATGTGAATTTCTCTAATCAATAATGATTTGAGCATTTTTATATGACTATAGATATCTTCAATTTCTTCATCTGAAAACTGTTCCTATCCTTTGACCATTTATCAACTGGAGGATGACTGACTCAGTTCTCTATATCAGAACCCACTAGTTGTGAAAATTGTTTCCCAGCCTTCTCCATTCCTTCTAATCTTGGTTGCACTAGTTTTATTTGTTTAAAAATTTTTTAATGTAGTCAAAATTATCTGTTTTTCAATTTATAATATTCTCTCTTGTTTGGTTATAATAAGCTCCTTCCCTCTCCATAGATCTGATAGACTATTTCTTACTCTCCTGCTTGGCTTATGATATCACTCTTTAGGTCTAAATTCTGTACCCATTTCAATCTTATCTTGGTATTTGGTATGAGATATTGTTCTATGCCTAGTTTTTAACCATATTATTTTCCACTTTTCCCAATTTTATTTTTCAAATAGTAAGTTCTTATCCCAGAAGCTAGAGTCTTTGGTTTTATCAAGTTGCACAGTAGTATAGTCATTTACTACTATTTCTTTTGTACCTAATCTATTCCACTGATCCACCTCTCTGGATAGAGCACTGACCTTGAAGTCTGCAGGAGAGTTCGACACTTGCCACTTACTAGTTACATGACCTTGGGCAAATCACTCAACACCATTGTTTCAAATCCAGGGCCATCTCCAGTTATCCTGATTCATATCTGGCCCCTGGACCCAGGTGATTCTGGAGGAGAAAGGGAGGCTAGTGACTTAATACAGCAGCCCCCTCACTCAAAACCAATTCATGTGCTTGCTGTGGCATCATCAACCTGGTGTCATGGTCATCTTTGAGAACTAAAGACAAATATCATCAATACTTATTAGCTGTGTGATCTTGGGCAAGTCACTTAACCCCCTAACTCCTCAAAAAAAACCCAAAATGAGATAGAATTTGAAATCAAATCCTCTCAAGATTCAATACTTTTTTTTTTCCCACTGAACCATGCTGCTTCTCCCTTCATAGTCTTGGACTTATTATAAGGTACCTTAGACATCAGTTAGTCCAACCCCCCTCTTCCAGCATTTCTCCTCCCTCTCCTCACAAATTAGAAAACCAAAGTCAAGAATGTGAAGTGATTTTCTCAATACAGCCTGTTAGTAGAAGAGGAGGGGAAAGAGGCAGTATGATACAATGACTAGAATGGGGGATTGAAAATCAGCAAGAGCTAGTTCATAGCCTGCCATAGTACTTCTGAAGGAACTGCTTGCCCTCTCTGGCCCTTTGGTTTCCTTATCTTTAAAATGAAGATAATAATGGCACTTCCCTCATCAGTTTCTAAATAAGGTAGTATCTCTAAAGCACTTTGTAAACATTTATTAAGCATTTATATCAAGGCTAGTTACGATTAGAGGGAACAATCCACTTCAGGCCTTATTCATCCATTTTCACTTTATGGAAGACTTTAGCCTTCCCCATGGCTAAGAGGGAAGGGGAATAAGCATTAATTAATTATATTATGTTCCAGGCACTCTGCTGAGTGCTTTAAAAATATTATTTTATTTGATCTTCACAACAGCTTGGGGAGGCAGTTGCTATTATTAACCCCTATTTTATAGTTGGGAGCAGCAAGGTGGTACGATGGATAGAGTGCTAGACCTAGAGTCAGGATGATTCATCTTCCTGAGTTCAAATCTGGCTTCAGATACTAGCTATGTGATCCCGGGCAAGTCACTTAACCCTGTTTGCCTTAGTTCCTTATCCATTAAAAAAAAAAAAAGAAGGAAATGGTGAACCATTTTAGTATTTTTGCCAAGAAAACTCCAAGTGGGGTCACAGAGAGACTGCCAGACATGACTGAACAGATTTTACCATTGAGAAAACTGAGGAAGACAGAGGTTAAGTGACTTGCCCAGGGTCAAACAGCTAGGAAATATCTGAGACTGGATCAGTCTTAATCCTGTGAGGAAAATCTACTAGTGTCTTGCTTTTCTGATTGCCCATTGCTGCAAAAGTCACTAAACTTCTTATTTTTTTTCCTTACCTTTTTTTTTTTAGGGTTTGAGTTTTACAATTTTCCCCCCAATCTTTCTTCCCTCCCCCCACAGAAGGCATACTGTTTGTCTTTACATTTAAATTTCTCATTTTAAAAATTTACCTCTTCAGAAGTGAAACATTCAGACAAACACAAGACTGGAGTCATGAGAAAAATTGCCTCCTGATGCCAGTCTTTACTTAAGAAGAAGGAACAAAGGTAACTGCGGCTTATTTTATTGGCTTGCACTGAGCAAATATGGACATGCTAATACATTAACTTTCCCACTCTACTTGTTTACTGATGCAAATGATCTCAGGCTGTTTCTTTAACTGAAAGCAATTTCTAGTAAGGAAAGAAAATCGAAGCTGTTCCTGGTAATTTACTAATAAAAGCATCTTTTCTTGCTATAATGTACTTCACCCATGAATCACAAAATGGGGAGAAGGGGGAGCTAATATTTTAAAACTAAAATTCTATCTTTCTGTCTTTCTATTTGACAATAATAATACAATTAGCTACAAAATGTGTTTCATTTGATTGGTGTTCATTATTCCCATTTTATAGATGAAGAAACTGAGGCAGTCAATATTAAGTGATTTACCCAGGGTCAGCTAGTGTCTGGGACTGGTTTGAAACTCAGGTCTTCTGGGACTCCAACACTATGCAGAATGCCACCTAACTTGCCTCACACTATCTTCCCCAGCTCTTAGAGTAATGATCCTCAAACATTAACAGAGTTCTTTCTAGTGGAATTTGATCAATTGATTTTTACTTTTCAATTGGGAAAGCTGAGGTATATAGGATAATCAGAGAATCATAGATTCAAATTTGGAAATTCACCTAGTCCCATATTCTTAATTTAAAATAAGGAATCTGAGGCTGAAAAAGGCATAAAATTTATCTAAGGTCTTTCGGTAGTGTAGAGAAGATCAAGAATTTAAATCTTGGTCCTTGATTGGCAAATCCACAGTTGTTATTCCCCCCCCCCAACTGCATTCTAATTATCTCATTGATATCAGATGGTAAGTAATCAGGGTAATCAAGGCTTGAATATTGCTAGAGCATACTAATTAAATAATTTTATTTCACAACCTTGGCACTTCTAATTGCCATTTTGTGACCTTGGGCAAGTCATTGAACCTCTTTGGGACTCCACCTTCTATTCTGTATGTAGCCTCCTCTCTAAACTTCTTCCAAACTGCACTTACACTCAAGGGTTAGGTCCCCAGAGAATAACTCCTACTACACATTTTGGAGTGTGGTCTGTGAGTATGGGCTCATACTGTGTAGCTCACAAGTCCCAACCAGTGTGCTTCCCATTAACAATCAACTAGTAGATGCTATTAACTCTTAGCAAAGACATTTCTTTACTAAGATGGTATAGAAAGATCAGCAATTTTAAAACACTCCTTCCAACAATTGGAGTGTACTCTCCCACAGACACAGCAGTCATGGGAAGAATAATGAGATACATATTTTGGGAACCCAGATGTGCTAAGGCAACTCACAATTCTGGAAGTGCTAGACCTAGAATAGTTTCATGCTTTGTAGTCTTCTCAAAACTTCCCATTGGTTACAGTATTTCCTCTGGGCAGGTTAAGCAGCAGAGTACCCAGAATGTCAAGGTAACTCAACTCCTTGTACTCAGCACCTGGAAATTCTTTTTCTTTTCTTTCTAGAGTCTTTTTCCCCCCTAGGCTCCCAGAATCTGTTCATCACACTAGAGTCTATTCTCCTTTGCTAGGAATGAGGTTGCTTCAAGTCACTCCCTACCTCTATTATCTATTTGGATTGTTTACCTCAGTTCTCTCCTGGGTGCAGTTTCTTCTATCACTCCCATAGTACAAAAGACCTGATTAACAGGAAGGGGACAGGGAGTCTCACAATTGTCTCCAAATCTTGATCTCTAAAAGTTTATTGAGAGTTTACTAATTTAAAGGTCCTGGGCTAACCTATAGACTTGTTCCTTTCTTGACCCAAACATTGAATCATTCACACCACATACAAAAATTAAGGTATTGACACACCTTGTAAAATCTCATTATGCATGACCATATCACCTGAAGTGATTAGGGATGGTGATGGTGGTGAAGAGAATCATATCTCCCCATTCCTTAACTAAAAATTCAAGTTAGATTAGCTTTTCCTTAAGGTTTCTCTGTCAACTCTAAATTTATGATTCTACAATACTATGACAGCTAGCAATATTTTATTTTTTATGATTAACCACAATTTCCTGAGGATAATAAACTGAAGAATTCTCCTAGGAAGGAGTATCTTCCCCAAAACAATTTTTTTTTCAGTTTAGAGGGGAAGTAAGCAGTAGAGGTTCTGGTCTGTTCTGACCAGCCCATACATTATGGGATATGATTAATGATGGGTCCATTGGAGTAACACCATGTAATATGTGCTGACTTGCCATCTGGTAGGCTATGTTGATCAATATTAAAGACCTTGGGTACTTGGGATGATGTGTCAAACCCTAAGTGATTTTTATTCCCTTCCCCAATCTTGATGGCACTAAAGGAAGAATTGTAGCAGTTTAAAATGAAGAGAGTTCTCACTTTGGTTGGGGGTAGGGATGAGTTAAGAGTTTTCTGACAGGTCTAGATGTATTATTGCTTGGATTTCTGTTTTCAGAAATAATCAAATGTTATAAGAAAAGGCCAAGAAAGTAAAAGATGTTGGTTGCTGCAGAAGTTTTTGTTTTAGGTAAAAAGCAACCTTCTATCATATATGTTGATATTTTAATGGAAAGTTTCACAGAATCACATGAAAAGAAAATCATGAGGGGACTTACCTAGTCACACTATGCTATCAAAAATTTCAGAATATCCTCACGATTTTAGGTATTAGCTCTCTCTCTTCACTAGGGTCAATTTATATACTAGTCATATAACAGGTGCTCCTTCCCTTGCCAGTTCTGAGCAGTTACAGCTGACAGCCATCTAGATTTGCTTAGCCTACAGCTAAAACAGCTGTTAATGTGCTACTGAGAATTGCTGAGGCTGGGGGAGAAGGCTATCAAATAGCCCCATGCTGTAACTGCTGAGTGAACAGGTCACAAAGAATGGATTATCTGGCAAATATAAATAAAAGTTTGCATTTTTTAAAGGGAATTTTAAATTGATCTTGTGCCCCACAGTATACATGTATGTAGAAGGTATTGTTTTCTTTCAAGATTGAACTCAAATATCAGTTATTAATAGTTCAATGTTGATATCGAAAAAGGCTTGTATTACACTATCCTAAAAATTTGTCTTAAGTCCTGTGCTATTTAACATTTTCATCAATGACTTGAAAAAAAATAATAGATATTATCTTTTTCAAATTTGTAGGTGACACAAAGATAATACATGTGATGATAGTCAGGACCCACCAAGATCTTGAAGGATTTAGAACATTTGACCAAATTTTGTAAGATTAAATTTGCCAGAAGTTCATATAAAGTCTTAAACTTTGTTTTTAAAAATTTGTTTTCACATCGCCTATACTTCTTTAACCACCCTTCCCCTATCCAGAGAACCATCCTATCTAACACATAATGTCTTAGAGGGAAAAAAAAAAGAAAAAAATAACAGCAAAACCTATAGATAATATACAATGTTCTTCTCCTATGGACCTCCCATCTCTGTAAAGGAGTGAAGAGAGGTATTTTATTATACCTCTTCTCTGAGGCCAAACAAGTTCTTTGTGATTTGGAAACATTCACTATTAGTGTAGTCATTATGTAGTTTATTTTCTTGATGCTTCCTTATTTTGCATCAGTCCATGTAACCTCTCCTGTGTATTCACCATAATCATATTTTTTTATAGCATAGTAATAGTCTATTATATTCATGTACTACATGAATCAATAAATGAACACATACAAAGAACTGTTTCAAGTGTTTTACTACAAAAAGGATGACTATAGATATTTAGGTATGTTAGGAGCATTAAAAAAAAAATCAATGATCTCCTTGGGTAACTAACTTAGTATTGCAATCTGGGTGTGAAAGTATGTACATTTTAGTCATTTTTTCTAATTCAATTGCTTTCCAAAACAGTTATACTAATTCACATCTCTAATAGCAATCTATTAGTAGTGTTCATTGATGTAGTAACATTGAACTTTTGCCACTTTACCAATTTGCAGGTTATAAGGTTAAAAATTCTAGGGTGTTGGGGTGGCTAGGTGGCGTAGTGGATAAAGCACCGGCCTTGGAGTCAGGAGTACCTGGGTTCAAATCCGGTCTCAGACACTTAATAATTACCTAGCTGTGTGGCCTTGGGCAAGCCACTTAACCCCATTTGCCTTGCAAAAAAAAAACCTAAAAAAAATTCTAGGGTGTTTTGATTTCCATTTCTCTCATTATCAGTGATTTGGAGTATTATTTTATGTTTGTTAATATTTTGAAATCATTTTGAAAAACATTTGTTCATATCTTTTGACCACTTATCCTACCACATATCCTATCAATTTCACAAATATGAGAGAGGGGTTCATAGCAAAATAGCAATTCATATGAAAAAATGTCTATTGATGTATATTGCCATATATATCAATTCATTTAAGAAGCATTTATTAAATGTCTAGTATATATGAGACACTCTTCTCAGCAATGGAGACACAAAGGTAAAAAAGAAAGACTTCCTCAAAAAGTTCATATTCCACAGAAGGTAAATAATGGATACTCCAAAAAGTCAAAACATAACAAGTAAATAGAAAATTTTTCTAGAGGAAAGGGCAGGGGGAAGCCCTGAAGAAGGGCTCACTCTGTTGTGAGATGCCTTCAAAAAGGTTGAAAACCACATCAAGGTCAGCCATTACAATGATGGTAAATTATTTAACTTGAAAAAGCTACAAGCCAAGACTAAAGTGGTGAGAGAATTGGTACATGACTTTTTGTTCACAGATGATTTATGCTTAATGCAGCTTCAGAGACTGTGATGCAACAGAGTATGGACTGATTCTGCTTGCACTAGTTTGGCCTGACATTTACCTCCAAGAAAACAGCTTCTCCACTAGCCAAGCATATATCATCCATACATAGTTTTAGTGAATGTGTGTGTGAGTTCAGTTACTTGGCAGTATGCTTTCTGGGGATATTCATATAGATGATGAAGTTGATAAATTAATTGCCAGAACTAGATCAGTGTTTTGGAAGTGTGAGAGGAGAAGAGGAATTAAGCTTTCCACCAAACTGAAGATCTGCAGAGCTGTTTTGCTGACTTCATTGTTATTTGCATGTGGGCAGCTCAATGGCACAGTAGATAAACTGGCCTTGGAGTCAGGAGGATGGGAGTTCAGACTCTTGACTCTTACTAGCCATGTGACCTTGGACAAGTCACTTAATCCCGATTGCCTCACATCCAGGGCCATCTCCAGTCATCCTGATGCATAGCTGGCCACTGGACCCAGATGGCTCTGGAGGAGAAAGTGAGGCTGGTGACTTAACACAGCCCCCCTCACTCAAATCCAGTTCACTTGCTTGTCATGGCATCACTTCCATGATGTTGTGGTCTTCTTCAAAAATGAAGGACAAACATCATTATTATTATTTACATGTGAAAACTGGACAATATACCAGCACTATGTCAGGAAACTGAAACATTTCCATTTGAAGTGTCTTAAAAAGAGTCTAAAGATCACCTGGCAAGATAAGGTGTCAGACACTGAGGTCCTTTTTTGAGATGAAATACCAAGCATTCAAACTCTACTGCAGACAGTAAATTCTGATGGACTGACCATGTTTGAAATCCAAATGTACGTGTGCCTAAAAGACTATTTTGTAGAGAACTCACATGAGATGAGAACTCAAGGAGGTCAGAAGAAGCTTTACAGGGACATTCTCAAAGTCTGTATGAAGAATCTTGAAATTGATTGTGAGACATGGGAGACCCTGGCACAGGCAGAGCAACATGATGTATCTGTATCAAAAATGGTGTTATACTCTTTGAGGAAGCAGAATTGCAGTAGCTCAAAAGAAACATGGGATGTACAAATTTAGAGACATCTCTCCTCCAAATGTCATATGGATTAGGTGTGGCTTGCTGGTGGTAGAGCCTTCCAAGCCTATATTGATCTGATCAATCATAGTTGGATATGCAATACCTTGATTACAATATAGTGATGTCATTTTGGTCCTCTTCTAGAATGAAGGACAATAATCAAAACCAGGTAGAGTATATGAGGGTGAGTAACATGACATCATCTGAAAAGATAGATTGGAGTCAGATTGTGAAAGACTTCAAATGCCAGATAGAGGGGTCTGAATTTTATCCTCAGGGCAACAGGAAACCTCTGAAACGTCTTGATCTGGAGGATGAAATAGTGGGATCTATACTTTTGGAGTATTAATTTTTATATTCTTCTATTTACATATTCTATTTCCCCTTATAGAATATAAGCTCTTTGAAGGTAGAAGCTATTTCCTTTTTGTTTTTGTATTTCCAGCACCTAACTGTACTGCATTGAATATAAGTAAAAACTTATTATATTGGATTAAATTGTAATATGAATCATAGAGAAATATGGAAGCCAAAAAAGATAATACAAATAGACTTTATTAAGACAGGAATGATGGGGAGGCTAGGTGGTGTAGTGGATAAAGCAGTCAGGAGTACCTGGGTTCAAATCCGGTCTCAGACAGGAATGATGTCTTAAAGTAGGAAGGTGATAATTCTACTGTGCTATGCTTTGGTCAGCCATAACTGGAATATCAACTTAATTAATTAAGGCCATTAATTAGCTAGAGGAGGATATCAAGCAGTGTAAGTTTTAAGAAGTTTTAGACATAATTTTTTGAATAATTAATCATTTTATTAATAAAAAGGTCAGCAACACTCTAAAAGCCCAAAGACTCCACCTGAGGGGTAGGCTCACAATTTATGTGTCCTTGGAAGAGTGGATGTTCCTGAGGGGGGGCAATCAACTCTGACTGGTTAAGAAGTAATGAGAGGAGGACATTTTCAAAGGGAAGTGGGCTCTCTCCAATGAGAGGCTGGGAGAGTGGCATAACTTCATTCTTGGGCAAAAAGACTATGGGTACATCTAGACTACCCCCAGACTTGGGCAATCTAGACAAAGGATCTACCTCTACCCAGATTTGCTTTAGTGGAACACAATGGGCAGGAATTCATCTTAGAATAGATTCTTTGTAAAGTTAAATGAAATTTGACCATGATTGATTGAGGAGAAAGTTAGTTCAACCTTCAGAAACTGAGCTTTGAAATGAGTTCCCCTTTAGAAAAAGGGGAAACTCTGGATCTCCTCAAATCATCGGTTATTAATAATCATTTCTCTCACAGGATGGTGAAGATTTTTGATCATGTCATATGAAGTCTGTTTGAAATGATCTGGGAATTATTTAGCTTGGAAAAAAATTGAGATGACACCCAAGGGATTAAGGTAGAATGGAGAGGTAGAGGGAGAAATGTATATTATTTGTTCATAATTATTTATCTGTTGACCTCCCTGTCCCCTGGTCTGTGAGCTCCTTGAAAGCAGGGACTATTTTTTTTTTAAGATTTTTCAAGGCAATGGAGTTAAGTGGCTTGCCCAAGGCCACATGGCTAGGTAATTATTAAGTGTCTGAGGTCCGGTTTGAACCCAGGTACTCCTGACTCCAGGGCCGGTGCTTTATCCACTGCTCCACCTAGCTGCCCCATGACTCAGTTTTTATCCCCTTCCTCTTCAGCTATCACAGGGTGGGGAACCAAGGGACTACCTAATGTTTTTTTTTGTGTGTGTCATTCCAAAGCAAGAAGTCTGTCAAACTTGTTATCTGTCAGACTTTAGTCTGTCAGACAAAACAAGTCTATGTTTTCCCAGACTTTGTCATGAGCAATTCAATGAATTCTATGGGAATAAACCCCCCCTGACATTAGTCAGACATTTAATTGATTTAAATAAAAAGATAGCAAGAAATAATGACAGATGCATTTCTCTAAGTATCCCAGTTCTTCCACCTCATCACGCAACTGGAACGGTCTCTCTTTTGACAGCTCTCACTCTTACATGGTAAAATAAGTGGAGAATTCAGAAACTTAAGCAATCAATAAACATTTATTAAACACCCACTCTGGACTAGTCACTGTGCTAAGTTCTAGGGATACAAAATGTGCTTAGTGAGACTTCAATCTACTGGTGAGATTACTATGGTCTATATGAGAAACACTCATGTAGTTCCATATGTAAATGGATGATTGATTGATGTAAATTTTTGGTCATTGGAATTTTCACTTATTACGCTAAAAGTGTCTCCTTACAGTCTCTGCATGGCTCCTTCTCCTTTTTTTCTTCTTCCTCCTCGTTCATTCTCTCTTCTCTCTCTCTCTCTCTCTCTCTCTCTCTCTTTCTCTACTCTCTCTCTCTCTCATCTTTCTGTCTCTGTCTCTGTTTCTGTCCCCTGCCCTACCCACCATGGAACTCTTCTCTGGATCCATTGTGTGATCCCTTGACCACTTAAAGGAAAATTAAGATTCCTTTTCTCCCAATCTTCAGTTTATTACATTCCCCATCCCAAGGCTTCAAAAAAGATTTACATAAAATTTAGGTTTGGGGAGATGTCTAGGGTCATGCATATAGAAAGGTACTCAATATATAGTGCAAATTAGGCATAGGATGAATAGTAGGTTTATTTACTATACAGAAATTAAAGGCCAAGTTCAAAGACAAGCAAATACTTAAAAGACTTAATAAGTAACTTATAACTTAGTAGTTATTATGCTTTTCTGGTAAGGGAGAAAAGGTCGCTTCCCCATTTCCCTCTTCCTTGTGGAAGAAACCAAACAATCTAGAGAAGAGAAAGAGACTGAGGGTCATTATGATTTCACTGAAATAGAGATCTATTGTGTCTGTAATTGGTTAACTCCAATAAATTGTACTGCTGTTTCTAATGATGGAAACCAAAGTTGCTCATCAGTCCTACCTGTCATGTCTTAGCCATCACTTATTTTCCAGATCATAATATATATAGCTGGAAGGACAATCCTTCCAACTTAACCATAAGTGCAGATATTTTGGGCAGAGCCCACAGATGAAAAATTAACTGGATTGAAAACTGGACAAGAGGAAGATTTTAGGTTGGACAGCCTTTAGGAAACCTTACAGTGTTTTTAAACGACCTTAATCTCCCTGAAACAGAGAACCTTTTTCCTAACTTCAATATTCTCTTGGTAATTTATGTGGAACAGAATGAAGTAACACAGCTTCTGATGAATTAAAATTTGAAAATCACCCAAGGCAGGAGTGTGCTGCAGCTGAGTGTTAAATTTTCAGTATGAACATTTACATTTAAGAAGTTGACAAATGCTATAAATCTGGACTTGATTTATTGTTTTTTTTAATTGTCTAGATTTAGGAGAATAAAAGAGAAAATGTTAATAATGCAGGTTAAACTTGAAAGTGTGTTGTATATAGCCCCTCCTAACCCTTACTAGAGAGCTTACTAAGTATTTATCAGCATATACCTGCCCAAAGGACAAGAGAGAATAAACAACAACTTATTACCAGTGTAGAATCATTCAGGAGAAAGAGCATAAAAAGCTGTCATCTGAGAGACTATGGCAGGATTAGGAACAGTCACATAGACTGAGGGATAACTGAAGGATATATATTTCTTTGAGTGTCCTGCTGTAGGAAGAGATCCCAAAGTAGTATCCCAGCCTGCTGAATGGTCTGCTGGTGAAAATTTTGTAGGACAGGAGAAGGTAAGTAAAGGTTGCAACCTCTACCATTTAAGGGACTACTTGAGACCACAGATCCACTAGGTCCAAGGGAATGAAAAAATTAAATAATCCAAGAGCTTTCCTGATTCTTTTTCTAGGCTTATTATTCTTAGAATATCTTCTCTCCACTTCTTTTCCTTTTGAATTCCTATCCATTCTTTACACCCAACCTAAATGCTACCTCCTATGGAAAGCCTTCCTTGAATCTCCCTTTTCCTCTCAGAATTCATATAACATTTGGTCTTAAAATTCTCTAGTTCATTCATCATACATAGCTATCTGTGTTGGTATCTAAATTTTTCTACCTAGATATGACCTCCATGAGGGTCTTTAACTAAATTTTCTATCTTCCCCAAGATATAGATAATGCAACTATTTGTTGAATAAAGCTTGAGAGAGATATAGATGGGCTGCCATACTGATTCATTTTCTGCTTATCTTATTATGAGTCCTGTTTCCTTCCCTTAAAGACCCAGATGTCCAAGTTTCTCACTATCATATCCAGAAAATTAACAGGGGGACTGAATTTAATACCCACTCCTCAACCACTTCTTGGATCTCACTTCTTTCATAGCCTTCAGGTGAACATATTGGTCTGGATCCTCAGAATTATTATCAACTAAAAGGAAGGAAAGTATGAGAACTTACCACAAATCTACATAGTTCCTGTACTCATCTATTTCTGGTAAGATGCTACATAGCCCATATAGGTTCCATTATGCTACCTAAGGACTACCATTTTCACTGGTCCTTTGTTGATGTTCTCTTGTATATCTTATTTCAGATGGCATCTAATATTTTACAGTTGATTATGTCTTTAGCAATTGTTCTCATTTTTCCCTTTTTTAAAATCTGAAAACTAGTACTCTTTTTAAAATTTGAAAGTTTGAGAAGATAATATGAGGTATAACCTGGGAACATAGTTTATATTCCACAACCCAAATGAATGAAAACAAATGTTCTCAAAGGAAGCATATACAAGAATGACAAAAAAGGAGAAAAAGAATCTCCCACGAGTTAATTCTTAAGGTCAAAATGAATTTAAAGTCCAAGATATTATTGAAGACTGATTCACTGTCTGTCACTCCTGGAACTCTTACTCCTAGAATCTCTCTTCCATATCTCCTGATCAAGGCCCTGCATCCTTTGTGGCAGTTGTAGCTTTAAGTTAATTCCTTGGTTTTGTGTGTGTGTGTGACCTTTCTCCAAGTTCAGAATAAGGTTTTGTGAATGAGAGCAACATTCTCTCTAGAGAAAGGGAAGAGGATGATTATGGAGGAGTTTTTTGTGTGTATTAGAGATTGTGCAAGATAAAAAAGAACAGAAAGTTGGGACTGGTTACAACTATTTAATACGAATAGAGTACATAACTAAACAAATTGTCAAACAAAAGTGAGTGAAAATGGGGGGAAGGAGACAGGGAGGGAGCAGTCAGTTGCTCAAACACTGAAGATGCCAAGGTCATCCACTACATCTGGGGCCATTGCTAGTCATCTTGCCCAGGGATTTCAATGATTCTGGAAGAGAGGGTGAGGTTAAGAATTTTATGCAACTCAGTCTTACTGAAATCCAATTCACAGTTAAATCATGACATCACTCATGATGTCATTGACTAATAAAACAAGGGAAAATAACAACAATAACAACAAACAAGAAAGAATTTATTAAGTAGAAAGGTTCTGTGCCCTCAAGGAACTCACATTCTAAAAAAGAAAGATAACACAAAAGTGAGTTGAAAGCAAGGTGGTGGGGGAAGGGGATTTAATCTTGTAGAGGAATGGTGGTGAAGTCCTTGAAGTTAGAAATAGCTAGTTGATGAATAAAGAATGTCTGGCCCTGGACCCTTTGAGGGATTTATTCACTATTAGGAGAAAAGGGGCTACAGGAGCAGAGAACTGTTCCAGAGTGAGAAGGTTCTGAGGGGACTCCCAGGCAGAGAAGTTCTAGGAGGCAGGGTAATAAAGTCCAGAGTCAGAAGCAAAACTAGGAGGGGATTGATAAGGTCTGAATAAGAAAACAAACTAAGGAATCACAAAGGTATTTACATGAAATGTCATGTCTACAACTCTGATAACCAAGGAAAATAGGGATTCAATATAACTATAAAACAATATAATTTGATCTAAATGGATATCAAGGACAATTCCCCAGTGGATAAGTGGTCAAAGACTATGAATAGTTCTCACATAATACAAAGCATTTGAAAATATGTTATGTTACAAATTGTAATAGCTGAATGGTACAGCTGGGATAGAGTGGTGACATAAGATCAATCTGGCCTTAGACACTTTCTAGATGTGTGACCCTAGCCAAGTCACTCAAATTGTTTGCCTCAGTTTCCTCATCTCTAAAATAAGCTGGGAAAGCTGGATTGTTTTTGCCAAGAAAATGCCAAATGGGATCATGAAGAGTTGGATACAACTCAAACTACTGAATAATAACAAAAACAAAGAGAAATAAAAATAACTCAGCTTTCACTTCAAACTCTATATATGAAGAAGACAAAAACTGGAATACAAGTCAATATTGGATGAACTATGGAAAGACAGGCACATTAATTCTGAATATTAATTATGCAAAACAAGTATCTAAACTATCATTATATCCTTTGATCTAGTAACTATTGACCCTCTAATGCTCAAAGGAAAACTGTTAAAAACATAGGTTCAATATATACAAAAAGATTCCTAGAACTACTTCTTATGAAAATAGTGAGGAACTGGAAACTACTCTGGCACCCATTGATTGGGGAAGGACTGAAAAACATTGTAGCATATTAATTTAATGGAATTTTATTGTTCAGTAAGATGTGACAAATATAAGAAATTTAAGAAAACATGTGAATTAATACAGTGTGAAATAAATAGGAAAAAACCCAAGATTCTTAATGACTAAAATAAAGTAATTTAAAAAGAGGTCAAACTCTGAATAACTGAAAAACTAAACATAGATAAACATAAATGTGTCTCTGTGTGTGTGTGTGTGTGTGTGTGTGTGTGTGTGTGTGTGTGTGTGTGTGTTCCCTTCAGCCACCAGGATACTAATATATTTTTGCCATAAGATATCTTATTCTAGAACAGCTAGGTGGCACAGTGGATAGATAGAGCACTAAACCTGATGACAGGAAGATATGAGTTCAAATCTAGCCTCAGATACTTACTGGTTGTATGATCCTGGGCAAGTCACTTAATCCTGTTTGCCTCAGTTGGAAAAGGAAATAGAAAACCACTCCAGGATCTTTGGCAAAAAAACCCCAAATGGGGTCATGAAGAGTTGGACAACAAAAATTTTACTTTTATTCAATTACCAAATATAGACAGTCATTAATAAAGGAAAGCTTGACTTACAAATGGCTCACCCTCCTCACTATAAGTCCCTTTGCCCACCTTACCCCCCAATAAATTATGGGTACTGAGCTTTTTCCTTTATATTCATGTACAGTTGAATTATATCTAAGTTGTCTATAAACCCAACATCTCAAACTCAGAAATTACATTCTGAATCTCAGATATCAGTTATTGAACACACCTGAAATAAACTCCCAAGTATCAGTAGACCCTCTAACTTCAACATACTCTGCCAAAGAACTCTAAGAGAAGACTGCCCAAGCTCATCACTCTTCAGATCTTATGCTAAGATTCAGTAATCTGATCTCAGTGAGAATTCTACATTGCCCACTGTAGATTGGTTATCTCACTCTGACTCCATTGTGGAGTGGTAGGAGCCAGATAAATTAGGAGGAAAATAAAGCTTCTCTTCAGTAAGCAATCCTTCTCTGTTTTAGGGGAGGATGATGAGAACTGAAATCCGGCAAGGCAATAATGGAATAGAAGAACTTAGGTCACAGACATGCTGGAAATGATTTTACATTCTGAAAAGGCAATTGCTACTTTTCAAAAATATAATTTGCATTAACTCTTGTCAGTGCCTGGATTTCCTGAAAATCTCTAAATTAACTTGTAGTTTCTGGGATGTCTCCGACTGCAGAGGGGAGAAAATGTACTGAAAGGAAATGTTTTATTTTTTTTTTTTATTGCATCTTTTGCTGCAGGTCAAGAGAGATGTCAGCAAAGAAGACATTTTGGGGATGGGTGGGTGGGAGAAAGGTGAAAGATGATGTTTTTAGAGATAAAAATAAAAATAGCTATAGCCCTTTAAGTATACAAAACACTTATTCACAACCAAGTAAGGTAGGGAGTACCTATGTACTCCCAAGTATGATACCTAAGTATGATAGGAGCCACCAGGGAAGTCTCCCAATCTTCTGGACTGGGGTTTCTCCTGTGGGGTTGGTTTTGCTTTGCTTTGCTTTGCTTTGCTTTGTAGGGTTGGGAGGGGGGCATGCGCTTGGCCCTTGAAGGGCTTGCACTTTGAGTACTGGTCCTATCCAAGTTGATTTGGGACTGATCCAGGGAGAAAACCCTTCCCTCAGGAGGGTAGTTCTGATAGTGAGGTTCTATTTTTAAAGTGGTCTTTTTGTTGAGATCTTGGAAATACTGGGTTTTGCTTGGATTTTTGATGTTCCCATGGTGGGGTTGGGAGGTGGGTGGGTGGGAAATCTATCTCTAATTTCTAATCAGCTTCCTTAATTCTGAGAAATGGATGCTCTAAACTTTGGTGTTAACCTCATGTGTCCAAGAGGTTGGGGGTTCCTAAGAGTTAGCCAAAAGCAGTACAGTTACAGAAAAGGATTCCTAACCTTTACTTTGTCATGGATCTCTGACTCTCTCCTAAAGTCCATGGACTTCTTAGAACAATGCTCTTAAATAATTAAAGGAAATTTTCAATTTTAGTTATAGGTTAGTGAAAATAAAGAGGCATTTTTTTTCTCATCCAGATTCAAGAAATTCCTGAAACCTATCTATTCATGGACTTTTTAGGGTTCTGTAGATCCCACATTCAGAACTTCTGATCTGAAACATTCTCAGAAGAGATATCCCAGTGCCAAGAAGATGAGCCATATTCTGTCTGGTCAGAAGAGCTGGAACTTTACTTACTGCTCCAACAGTGCAGACTGACGTAAAACTAAAATCTGTTCAGCAGCCCCAAGAGTCTCCTGGGAGTCTTCCCTACCTCCCAAGAAGAGTTAGGGTTATGGTTTCATATTTTAAGTACTTTTCAATACATGTTTATAAGGCTTCTGTGTTTTAAGCATTACTTTTTAGGTGTATAAAATGAACAACTGCCTAGTTGTGATAATTACTACTGATAATTACTACTTTGTAAACTGATTAACTTTTCTAGAAGGGACCTTGTTAATCCCTTTTGGAGACATCTGAAAGGAAGCAAGAATTTATTAAGTGCTTCTAATATTATCTCAATTAATTTTCAAACCCTAGGGGGGTATGTTCTATTATGATCCCCATTTTACTATTGAGAAAACTGAGGCAGAAAGTGATTAAGTGACTTGCTCAGGGAAGTACCACTACTTAGATTTGACCTTTTTTCCTTATTCTAGGCTCACTACTCTGGTGTTCTTTTTGCTATAATCTGCTAACCTGGTAGTTGTTATCCTTTGTTCTCAAAGAGGCCCAAAATGGCATCATTATGTTAGAATCAAGTTACAGTGGGTTTGACTGTGGCTGATCATACCAATATAAGCAAAGAATGCCTACCACAGGTTAGGTACAAATAAGCCATGTGGTCATTTGGGGTGGATTCTCTAAATATGCACATCTCCAGTTTCTTTTGCTAACTTAGAAAAAACATGAAGCTAAAGCCCTTGAGTGCCTCACACAACAATACAAAAACTTTCTCTTTGAAGAGAAGTTGAGTGGGAAGAGTAAAGGAGGTTAAACAATTCTTTGTAATTAACTAGTTGGAACAGATATAGGGGGTGAATCATAAGATTTAGAACTGGAAGGGACCTTGGAGAACATCTAGCTCAACCCTTTCATTTGACCTTCTGAGGAAGTTTATTCTTAGAGAGTTGAAATGTTGCCCAAGGTCACATAGCTATCAATTGGCTGAGCCAGGGTACAATTTCATCTCTCCTCACCATAAATCCTGGGCTCCTTTCACACACACCTTTCTCCTCCCCACACTGCACACCTAAGATAAATTAAAGTACCAGCACACTACATTGATTTATAAAGTAAACCAGGATTAAACACTCTATTTGCCAAAATTCAAAACAGGAAAACCCTGCAAATGTACCGGGTCGGAGTCAATAATAGTAGAACATGGTGATAAAAATAATAATACTTTAAGATGTATAGAGCACTCACCTATATAGTTTCACTAAGACTCTCACAACAACCCTGGCTAGTAATACCTTCATTTTACAGATGAGGAAATGGAGACTGCCGCAAATGATGTAACTTGCTCAATATCACATAGCCAGAAAGTGTCCAAAGCAGAATTTGAACATGTTTTTGCTTCAATCCTACTTAGAACTCCATTCCCACCACCTAGTTATCTCTGAAAACATTCTCATAAAGTAAAACAATTTTTCTTTGAGGAATATGCCTTTGTCTCACTCCTTATGAGCTAGGGGTTGCTCACAGGGATTAGGTTTGTTTCAGAGCACTATCTGAAGGTTTTAAGATCTGACTCATATTGGCTGAGCTATATCCTGTGGATCTAATTAATAACTAAAGGATTGAGGAAGAAGACTGCTTATAAAAGGGACTGAGGGTAATGGGAGGTAAAGGAGAAGTAGAAAGTCATGGCAGGACAAGGAGGATCCATAAAAAAAAAAAAACCACACACACGCACCCAACCCTATTCTTGCACAGTATATTGAAAAGATCATAGGTCAAAGCTCATCAAAAGACCAGCTCTGCTCTTCAATAGTTGTAGGACCTTGAGCAAATCACCTCCTATCTGTAGGACAACTCTTTCTAACTTGAACAATGTAAGGTTGTCCTAGTTAACATCTAAAGTCCCTTCTATATTTGAAATTCTATAATTTTATCTGAATATAGTAGGGGAAATTGTACTATGTGGAGTCAGATCTGGGCTGAAATCCCAGTCTTGTCAGATATATATATAAGCTTAGGTAGGGGAGTTAACTGCTCTGAACTTGAGTTTCCTCATCTGTAAAATGAATGGGTTAAATTAGGTGACCTTGAAGTTACAGTGGATAGAGTGCTAGGCCTAGAGTCAGGAAGATTCATCTTCCTGAGTTCAAATCTGAACTCAGACACTTAGTCCTATTTGTCTCAGTTTCCATATCTGTGAAACTAAGCTGGAGAAGGAAACTACTCCAGAATCCTTGATAAGAAAATTCCAAATGAGATCATGAGTCAGACACAATGGAAAATGACTGAATTTCAGCAGTTACCTTTGAGTTCTAAATCTTATGATCCTATCCCTTTCCTCTCACTATACCCTGTAGTTATTCTAGAACTGGGTAGATCTTCATTTTTAGATTAGGAGAACATGTAGTGAATGCAAATTATTATAATATTAATATCATTTTGTAATTGCTCTTGAATAGGACCATGAGATTTTAAAGTTGGAAGAGAACTTAGAGGTCACCTATTCTAATTTTCCTCATGTTACATAAATTAAAGTCCACAGTATAAATGTGGGGGGGGGGAGTGATTTGTCCAAAGTGTCACAGGTAGCAAATACTTCATGCACATTTCTTCATTTGAGAGAAAAGGTTATATCTTTTAATTTTACACACACACACACACACACACACACACACACACACACACACACACACTATCTTTGACTTAAAAGATCATGGATTATCATGGCATGCTATCCTCATTGATGGAGGTCGATTGCAGAGTTCTCGGATCACTTTGGAATGGATGCAAGCTTACAACTTTTAAGAGAGAAGTTACATTGTTCCAGATTCTCTTCAGATTTCTGAAGGGGGGAAAATCTGGGAATCATTTCCTTAATCCCAGTTTACTACTCTAGAAATCTCAGAGAATTTTCCTTTGAGTAGGATCTGGGAATCTCTCTATTGGTTGAACTGAGTTAATTCACTCCCAAAAGGAGAGCTCATTCACTCAGAACATTGTTTGGCATATATTCATTGATATGTATACTTTCTCTGAATTCTTTTTGCTGTTTATTTGGAAAAGTAGATTTATTTGCTGTTTCCTATGTGTATTCATTGTGGAACTAGCAATGGTGGGAAAGGAGTCTAGTCTTGGATATATAGAATTTGGATACTCCTCCAGTAAAGAATAGTAACCAGGAATTCAGTTTGAACCTAAAATTTATTTCTCCTGTACTAAAAGAACAGATACCTATATTTACATATGCACATCTATTTATCTATCCATCTGTCTGTCTGTCTATCCATTCATCTATCCATTTAATCTATCTGTACATCTATCTATCTAATCTATCCAGCTACCATATTTCTCCATGTATAAGATGCACCTTAATTTGGGGGTCCAAAATTTGAAAAAAAATGTATTACGTAAAGTTATTGAACTCAAATTTTATTCATCATAAAATTCATTCAACTCCTCATCACTGTTAAAACTCCTATCTGGGCAGCTAGGTGGCACAGTGGATAAAGCACTGGCCCTGGAGTCAGGAGTACCTGGGTTCAAATCCAGTCTCAGACACTTAATAATTACCTAGCTGTGTGGCCTTGGGCAAGCCACTTAACCCCATTGCCTTGCAAAACCCTAAAAAAACCCAAAACTCCCATCCATTAGCTCGCCCTCATATGTCTTTGATGACAATTTACTATCTTAGGAAAGATTCTGCCTGCTCTGGTCCATGGTTGACCACAAGCTCTCCCTGGGCAAATCTGGTACATGAATACATGCTTAGTCCACTCCGTTTCATGAAACTAAAGGACCATTTGTGTCTTATGAAATCAATCACTTCTTTCTCATCAACAATTCTTCTGGCTTCCTGCTGAACCATCTTTGTGGACACAGGAATTCCAATTGTCCTTTCCTCTTCAATCTATCTCTTCAATTCTCTCTCTAACTCAGGCCATTTTGGCTGCCTTGCCTCTCATGGCCTTCTTCTGCTGGGGAATTTTCAGGTTTCTTCTTCCAGTCTCAGATTGTTTTCTCAGTTGGAGGAGGACCAAACTGATGCTCAGCAGCACGATTTTCATTCACTTTTGCCAACTGGATCACTATGAATTTGAATTCAGCACTGGATGAAAATCTTTTCTGAGCCATTTCTGGGAAGAAAGTGGCAAAATGTAACCTTATATACCTGAACAAATGGAGAAACAATGAATGCAAAGCCAAGTGAGAAAAAGTGGGAAATGTAAATTTAAAAAATCTACAACCACTGTATAAGATGCTCCTAGTTTTTCTTCAAAAAAAAAAAAGGCTGTGTCTTATACATGGGGAAATTATCTATCTATATAAATCTAGTCTGGTTTCTCCTCTTTCTGAAGAGAAGAGAGTGGCTAGCACCCAACCTCCTCCTTCAAATCAAAGTGATAAACTGATGTAGACACACATAACTTTCACGGGCAAAACAATACAACCCCACCACACACACACACACACACACACACACACACACACACAAACATTTTTTTATTTTGTTTTTACTTCAATTTCATTTTCAAATACACCCTTTTCTTTCTCCCCTCCACAGTGAGCTATTCTTTTTAACAAATAATTTTTTTAAAATGGAAGACAAAAAAGTAGCTCAGTAAAATCAATCAATACATCAACTGAGTCTGACAGTCTATATTATTCATTGGAGGTGGGGGTGGGTTGATTGGGAAAACATGCCCTGGTGTTGGGTTTGACAGGCTGGGGTTCAAATTGAACCTATGCTCCTTACATGTGTGACTTTGGGCAAGATAATTCTTTGTGAACTTATATAGCATATCAGAGTTGAGAAAGACCTTAAGGGCTATCCAGTCTAATATTTATTTTTACAGGCAAGGAAACAGGTTTCAAGAGATAAAGTGACAGTCTTCAGCTTCCTCATCAGTATAAAGGGCTAATAATAGTTATATTATCTTACTCACCAAGTATTTGTGAAAATAAATGTATCTGAAAGTAATTTGTAGCCATTAAATATGTATTATTGAAATGATGATATAGCACACTGAGAGACAACTGAATCAGGAGACAGAAATACCTGGGTTCAAATCTGGGGTCAGACACTTACTAGCTATGTGACCCTGGGAAAAAGTCACTTAGCCTCCATTGCCTCAATTTCCTCAAGTAGGAAATAGGGATGATAATAGCAGCTATCTATCAGAGTTGTGAGGGTAAAATGACATAATATTATAAAAAGTGCTTAGTACAATGCCTGGTACATGGTTTTTGTTTAGTTATTTCATTTAAGCTTATCTCTTCATGATCCCATTTGGGGTTTACTTGGCAAAGATATTAGAATGGTTTGTCATTTCCTTCTCCAGTTGATTTTACAGAGGAGAGAACTGAGGCCAACAGGTTTAAGTTACTTGCCCAAGGTCACATGGCTAGTCCCAGGTCATATTTGAACTTAGATCTATCTTGACTCCAGGTTTGGTACTCAATCCGCTGCGCCATTTCACTACCTCGCTGCTCCAAGGCATAGTAGGAGGTAGTAAATGTTTGTTTCTTCCTTCCTTGGAATTTCACCTTAAATAAATCAGCTGTAAAATAATACTTCTTTCTCCTCTTCACAGTGCTTCACACACATAATAAAACTTGTATTACCTCCTTCACAAGGCTGTCAGATAATGCCTATTAAGTCTTCTGATTTCTCTCTAGCCACCCTCCTTTTCAGCTTCCTTTTACAAGTTGTTTTCCTTCTTTAGAATGTAAGTTCCCTGAGGACAGGGATGCTTTTTTGCTTGTATTTGTATTCCTTGCACTTAGCACTTTTATGTGACTAAAACAGTGTAAATACTGAATAAATGCATGATGATTTTGAAAATCTTAAAGGACCATATAAATATTTACTGCTATTATTGTCTTTCTCCATTTGATAAGGGCAGCTAGGTGACCTGATAGATAGAATACCAAGTGGCAGGAAGACCTGAATTCAAATTCAGGTTTAGATACTTACTAGCTGTGTGACTCTGAGCAAGTCATTTCCTCTCATTTGCCTCAATTTCCTCATTTATAAAATGAACTAGAGAAGGGAATGACAAACCATCCCAGTATCCTTGCCAAAAAGGCCTGAAATTTGAACTCAGGTCATGAGGAGTCAGACATGACTCAACAATAACAACAACTTCAACTCATTTTATGTTATAAAAGTGGGAGGACATTTAGACTTGTCAATGGAAGACATAGGGCAAGACCATGGTTTCTAACTCCTATTCTAGCATATTAGTCACTAGTTGGATAAACCTCTGAAATAAACCCTGCCCTAATCTACTCTAGATAGAATACATATTTCAGGTTAATAGAAACACTATATCTGTGTTGCCTGGGGTTTTAACAAAGTATTGAATAATGTTACCAGGAAATGAGTTAGTTAATGAAAGGAAAGCATTCGATTGAAAGTTGGGAGGCCTATTTTTGATCTAGCTTTGACTCTGATATTATCTGAGTGACCTAGGGTTAGTCATTTGACCTTTTTAGAGTCAGAAGATTGGACCAAATTGATTTATTCAAGAAATAGTGATTACACGTAAATGTGCAAAGCACTTTGAATCTCTGGTACATCTTATTATACAACTTAAATTTATTAAGTCCTGGTTGCTGTGTGAAGTTCTGGGGGAAACAAAGAAAGACAAAATAAGATCCTTGTCCTCAAGGATCTCCCTCCAAATTGTCATGGTAGGATGTATATAGGGTTAGGGAAAGTAGTAAAGCTTTGATGACTGTAATGCAGATAAATGGCCTGATAATGGGTGGCTCAGGACACAGAATTGGATACCGTTACAGAGATGTACAAGACACATATCCTGCCCTTACCCCTTAATAGGGAAATATACTTTAAAATCTCTTTGGTCCTTTGAAATATATGACCTCTTATGAAGTGCTAGCATATTCCTAGAGCGAAGTTTGAGTTATCATCAATTGACTTTGATTGGATAACGATGGAAAATGCAACAGTGTTCAGCACATTCTCTTTCCCTTGATGTCATAAAATGAAGGGTTTTTTAAATCTATTAATTGAATCAGACTCAAACTTTCATTGCCATAAAACTAAACAGAATTACACTGATGCTAAAAATGTGAATTCCTCACAGATACCACTGAATGATATATTCATGGGAACATTTTAGCAACAAGACTTGCATGCACACACTGCGATAATAATACATACAGCAAAGCTGGAGGATTAGGCATTTAAGGTACGAACATTTATGAGATTTTTGAGTGCCTAGATTTTAATCTAATGCATCTGCATGATTATAAACCTGTTTTTTGATCTTAGAATCATAGATTCTAAGAAATAGAAAGGTATATTGATCAGAGTCCTTTATCATATAGTTGAGGGAACTGACTGGACTTGAGAGACCAAGTGAGTGAAATTAAGGTCACACAGTTCAATGACAACAATAGAAGTAGAACCCCAGTGTTCTAATTCCCGATGTCATGTTTGTTCCCTTATCACAGTTATCAGGATATAATTTGGCAGGGAGGATATAGTTCCAGGGGGTATCAAAAGAAAAAAGGGAAAATTTCCATTAAGGATGATCAGTCATTAGAGGCAGCAAGGTAGTATAGTGGAAAGAGCACCCAGACTGGATCAGGAAGACTCCTCTTCCTGAGTTCAAATCTAACCTCAAAAACTTATTTGCTATGTAACCCTGGGCACATCACTTAATCCTGTTCACCTCAGCTTTCTTAGCTATCAAATGAGTAGAGAAGAAAATGGCAGAACACTCCAGGATCTTTGTCAAGAAAACCCCAAATGGGATCATAGGAGAACTGGATCAAACTGAACAACAACAAATGATTTTAGTCATTATGAGGATGGAGTAACTAGTCAATGAGAACGACACTGCCTTTCCTCAGTGGTTCTCTTTCCCACTGTTACCTACTGTACCCATACCTCTTGGTCTTATTCCTTGATTGTCCTGACTTCATGAACATACCCCCACCTGGATTTAGGGTCCCCAATGAGTGATACAAGTATTCGGACTGGAATCTTTGGGAGATGTGAATTGGTCAAGATGGAATTCCCCAGCAAACCATGCAGCAAAACCTGACCCATGTAGCACAATTCCTCTCATGATTCAAAATGCATTTATATTATTTTTTAAAAATTTAGCTTCTGTCTCATAAATTGATTCGATTTACTCCTACCATCCATCCCTCTGCAGAAATTTATCACCTCATTTTGGTTCAAATTGCCAATAAAGAAAATCACTCTCTGGTATCATATTTAATAATAATAAAATAGCTTATATTTATATAATGTTTTAAGGCTTGAGGACACTTTCCTCACAGCTCTATGAGATATAAGCATTACTGGAACTGAGGTTCAGAATTAAGGAATGACTTGCACATGGTCAGGGTCTTAGTCAATGTGAAGCATCCCTTGAAGTCAGATCTTCAGATTTCAAGACCTATTGGTGTTCTATCATATTTTAGTAACAAAGGTGGAAGGGGTCTTTGAATTCATCTAGTTCAACTCTTGTCATAGTAGTAATGTAAAATAGATAACATTTACATAGTGTCTATTATGTTTTAAGGACCGTGCTAAATGTTTTACAGTAACTATCCCCTTTGATTCTCAAAAAGTTCTGGAGGTAGGTACAATTATTATCCCCATTGCATAGGTAAATTGTCCTTCAATCTCAAAGAAGACTGTGACATCAAGGAAATGATGTCATGACATACTTGTAATTTAGATTAAAGTGAGAGGGTGTTATGCAAAGATTCTGTTTTCACTATCTCTTCCAGAACCATCTGAACCTAGTGACCTGATAAAGAAGGAACAGGAGGAAACCGAGACAAATAGACTTTTGCCCAAGGTCACACAACTAATAACTGAGATCAAATTTGAACTCAGGTCTTCCTGACTCCAGACTAAGACCTAGAGAGGAAAAGAAAAGTCTTGATCAAGATTAGACAACTAGTCAGTGGTAAAAATTAGATTAGATTTGTGAACCCAGATAGCTTGTTTCCTAATGTAATTATTTTGTTTTTACATAATGTTGTCACTTCAGTCATCTCTGACTCTTCATTACCCCAACTGAGGTTTCTTGGCAAAGATACTAGAGTGGTTTGCCATTTCTTTTTTTAGCTCATTTTGCAAATGAGGAAACTGAGACAAACAGAATTAAATGACTTTCTCAGGGTCACACAGCTCTTAAGTGTCTGAGTCAGGATTTGAACTCAGATCCTCCTGACTCTAGACCTGGCCTTGTATTCACCAAATCGTGCAAACAGTGTGATAGAACCTTGGATTTGTATTCAGAGGAGTTGGGTTCCAGTCTTGCCTCTATCACTTACTTAACAATGCCACCTGAAATAGATTATTTAACCTTTCAGCCTCAATACCCCCCCCCTATAAAATAAAGGTGTTGGACCAGATGTGCTCATAAGTCCCTTCTCAGAGCGGCTAGGTGGCACAGTGGATAAGGCACCGGCCCTGAAGTCAGGAGTACCTGGGTTCAAATTCTGTCTCAGACACTTAATAATTACCTAGCTGTGTGGCCTTGGGCAAGCCACTTAATTCCATTTGCCTTGCAAAAAAAAATAAAAAAAGTAAGTCTCTTCTCATTCTAAATCAATCATCCATTTCTATTAGTTTAAGCTCCCTCTTAAGAGATAGGTTGGTAGGCATCCTTTACAGAATAAATTTGCAAAACAATTTTATTACCTTTTTAGAAAACAGCTCCACATCTTACTTGAGAGAAAATAAGACAGGCTAGAAATGGGATGCTATTTTACCAATGACAGTATTCCAGTTTTGCATATTAGTGCTTGGTATCTCACTTTTGGAATCCTGTTGCCAGGCAGAATTCTTATTGACATGAATTTCCTTCCCAATAAGTACAGCACTTCCCCCTCCCACCTTCATTACGCCACTACCCCCTAGCTCTGCTGCAAAGCAAGCAATGCCAAATAGTCTGATTCACTGTCTTAAAATATCAGCCGATCCTGTATATGTGAACGATGCGACAAATTTGGCACAAATAAATCAGATCATCGGATAATAGATATGTATGTTTGCGCATATAGGCTGGAGTAGGCATAGTGGGCCCCTTGGAGAACCCTTGTGAGGTGTGTGTGTTGGGGGGGGGGGACAAGAGATGATAGGATGGGATTCTGGGAAGTGGGAGGGGGGTGGTGATGGAGAGAGTGTTTCATAGATAGATGGGCCCAGTGAAGGGCAACCCAAGACATGTGCAGTAGACACTATGCTAAAGAACCAGGCCAAGAAACTGCAGGGTAAGGCAGGGAGATTGAGCAGAGGAAATTGGAGGAAAGAGTACAATTGACAATGAAAAGAATTTGGGACAAGCCTAAGGGAGGGTGGAGCCTTTTAAGCTCTAGGTCACTGGTTCCTTTGGCTTCAGCCCCAGACAGGAGCTGGTTCTCTACAGTGTCTGCTTGGATGAGACAGATAGTGCATTCTGAATTAACTATTATAAATTCTTATTTGTAGATGGTTGAATCTAGGTACAAATCGACAGGCTGTAAATCTCAGTGAAAATTTCCATGGATAGAAGACTGACCTTAGTGTCAGGAAGACCTGGGTTCAAGTGCTGCCTCTGAAGCACATAGGCTGTGTTAAGATCATGTGCTATATGATTATACATGTGTAACCTATATCAGATCACTTGCTATCATAGGATGGGGACAGGGAAGGATGGGAGGAAGAAAACTACAAAAATGAATGCTGAAAACTATCTTTACATATAAATTGAAAAATAAATTAAAATATAAAAAGAAAAAATTATGTTAAAGAACAATTATTAGAAGATGGGAGTCTATTCAATGTGAATTCCCTTTCCCAATGAAGTCACAAACAACTCATTCTTCCCAAATTCTCAGTAAATGTCAGTCTCGTAGATGCAAATCAAGGACCTCTTTAAGTATGGCATTTTCCTTTTTATAAATCATCAAGTCACAAAAAAAGAAGCTCTGTCAATGGCTTCAAGTTCAGTTAAGGCAATAGCAAGGAGGGAGGGTGAGTGAGCAATGACTGTACTGTTTCTAGCACCTGCAAGATAACCAAGGTGTTTTTCCAGGCTGCTCACAGTCAGAAAAATGTGAATGCAAACAGAGGTTCTGAGAAGGAAAGTCCTTGCAGGTTTCTTCTGAGTCAGTTGTTGACTTCTCCCATGAATTATCAGATGCAGGTTATCCATTTTCTGACTAAAAGTATTGGGAGGTTCTCTGTCCCATCTCTGTCCCATATAAGAAGTTATAATTAGACATTTTGGTACCTGAGTCAAGAGACAAGAAGGGCATTTTAAATTGGAGGAAGGAGGAAGAGAAAAAAGACACTAGGATCCAGCTAGAGGGTTGTGGGGCAGGGGTTCACCCCTTCAAACCATTTGGAAGTTTTTGATTTGATAAGCCCTTATTAAGAGTTTGGTACAAGGCCATGACTAAGTACAGAGATATTAGATACAGAGACAAAATGAAAATCATTTTGTACCTGTTCTTGAGAAATTTATATAGGGATGATACAACAGAATAGATAGATAGATAGATAGATAGATAGATAGATAGATAGATAAATAGATAGATAGATAGATGATAGATGACAGATAAACTGCATCTAATTGTGTATTATAATCTGTACAATAATCATTTCTCATTCATTCACATGTTGGGTTTTTGAACAGAAAAAGTGAGTGATTGACCACTAATTACATACTTACCATGTTCTAAACCTTGTGCAAAGGGCTAGAGATACAAGACTGCCCCTGTTCTCAAGAAGCTTATATTCTAAGGGGGTGAGACTATATATAACGGGAAGCTGCAAGGGAATGGCAGAAAAGAAGGAAGGAGTTAAAGGTGAGAGTGAAATGAAGCAAGACTGGGATCCTTTACAAAATAGTAGTTCTGGTGGACCAATAAGGAGAGGAGGGTCACAAGGTAGAGTTCTCCCATGTGGCAAAGTGGAACAGATGTATGTATGTATGTATATATGAATATGCGTGTGTGGATGTGCAAATATATCTATCTGTGCATGGGTGAACATATACATGCAATGATATACCCATAAGAATGTGTATAACTATACATACACACATATATCATAGTCATGCTTCATTTCACTCTCACCTCAACTCTCTTTGGATTCTATTTTCTTCCCCTTGTCTACCACATTGCACAGGATCCCTTTATCCTTTCCTTTCAAGCTCATATTATCATATATACAATATACATTTATTATATTTTTGTATACATATGCACATACATTTTATATGTATGTATTTATATATATACACATATATAATTTTTTTGTTTTGTTTTGTTTTATGAGGCAATTAGGGTTAAGTGACTTGTCCAAGTCACACATCAAGTATTTGAGGTCACATTTGAATTCATGTCCTCTTGTTTCTGGGACTGTTGCTCTATTCACTGTACCATCTAGCTGACCTTATCTATTATAATATATATACATATATATACACACTATATTTGTGTGCATTGTGAATATAATAATAGGAGGAAGAATAGAATACTAACACCTCCTGGGATCAAGAAGAATTTTCTCTTAGGCAATGGTACAGGACTAAGCCTTGAAGGAAGATGAGTATTCTAGGAGGCAGCAGTGAGAAGAAGAGCATTTCAGGTCTGGGGAGACAAATAACTTTGAAATAATATTGTTGCCTATTATTAAAGATTTAGAGATTAAAGAAGAAGATTTAAGGCTACTGAAAAGGTGAAGGTATTTGTACAGTCTCTGGGAATTTAAAAGTGCTCAGGATTTTATTATGGAAAAATATTACAAATATACGAATTAAAACTCCCAGAAAAGCATTTTTTAAAAAAAATCCGTTTTTAAAATAATTTTGTTTGTTTTATTTTTAGGCAATGGGGATAAGTGATTTGCCCAAGGTCACACAACTAGGTAGTTATTAAGTGTCTGAGGCCACATTTGAACATGGATCTTCCTGACTGCAGGGCTGGTGCTCTATCCAATGGGCCATCTAGCTGTCCCCTTAAAGTAGAATCCATTTTAACAATAGACTAGGTGAAGTTTGAGTGTGTGTGTGTGTGTGTGTGTGTGTGTGTGTGTGAGAGAGAGAGAGAGAGAGAGAGAGAGAGAGAGAGAGAGAGAGAGAGATAAGGGCAGGCAGCCATGAGTCTTGGTTAAGTCTGACCACATGTCAGGGGTAGGCCAGTGGTGCTCCATGTGGCCTAAGAAAGAGCTTAAGGAAAAAAAACCACCATCCTTCCAGAGTCAAAAGAAGAAGAGCAGAAGGCTCTGTGCTTCCTTCCTGTTAAATACTCTTCTGTAGTAGGTTAGGCATGGGGCAGCACTTGGAGAGTGATCTTACATCTTGGGCCAGGTAACTTCCAATGGCAAGCTACATACTTGACATTGACATACTCTCATCATGTTCAATATGTCATTTCCTGTCACACCAGACTCTATTGTCAAGATTAGATGAAGGGAGAAAATGGGGGACAAGATATAAAACAACAGAGTCAAGGGGTGATAGGATACAATCAACAATCAAGGTTAGTTTACATCTCAGGGGCAAACAGCCTTCCACAATTAGCTAGATTTTTAACATCATTAAAGCTACATTCATCATTCTCTACATCAATATTATTGAAGTTCAGAGGACAGAGAGCAAACCAGATCAGTTGGAATATAATGTTCATGAAGGTGAATAATGTGAAATAAACCTGGCTTGAGCCAGATTGCAAAGGGCTGTAAATGCCAAATTGAGCAATTTGTATTTTGATAGGTACAATAAAGAGTTACTGAAACTTCATGAGGAGGGAAGTAACATAGCTGGACTTGTGCTTTAGAAATACCAATTTGGCAGTTTAGTGGACAGGCAGCTATGTAGCACAGTGCATAGAGCACCTGGGTCTGGAGTCAAGACAAACCTGAGTTCAAATCCATCTCAGTTGCCTACTAACTGTGTGACCCTGAGCAAGTCACTTTACTCTGTTTTCCTCAGTTTCTTCATTTGTAAAATGAGCTTGATAAAGAAATGGCAAACCATTCTAGTATTTTTGCAAAGAAAACTCCAAATGGGATTGGTTGGACATGACTAAACAACTCAACAACAAAATGTTTAGTGGAAAATAGATTAGAGAAAGAAGAAATAGGAAATTAGAATTCCAATTAGAAAGATGTTATATGGGGCAGCTAGGTGGCACAGTGGATAGAGCATGGGAGGAGGAAGAGTTAAGAGTGATTTTGAGACTGCAAAGGTCAGTGTTTGAAATCATAATAGTATTGCCAATAGAAAGAGGGGAGTTTTGAGGAGGGGTAAATTCAGGAAAGAAAGATAATGAATTCTATTTTGCACATTATAAGCCTGAACTCTGTGGTCCTTCTAGGTGGAGATTTCCAAAAAGCAGTTAGTAAAATGGAATTAGATCTCTGGAAAGAGATCAAAGTTAGATATATAGATCTAGAACTGCATAGCACAGGATTTAGTATTAGTCAGAAAAACTTAGATTCATTATATATAACTTTGACAAATATTAGCTGTGTTACCATGGATAGTCATAACCTCCAGTATTCCAGGCAATTCTTTCAAGACTCTTAGTTTCTAAATTTTAGATGAGTTGCTGTTCAGTAACAGTAAAGGGAAATAACATACTGGGAATGTTCCTATACCACTGAAATCATAGACCTGAATGAAAATATACAGACATAAGAATAGTCACTGCAAAGAGATGTTAATTGTACTCCATGAATATTGATGACATCACTAAGAGAGAGGGTATAGAGAAAGAAGAGGGCCCAGGAGAGAAGACCAGAGAGCATGCATCATTAGGGATTGGAAACGGAAAAGGATATGAAGAAAAGACCAAGTCTCAGAGATAAAAACTCTTTTTATCTAGAGTGTTTTCATTGGGGGAAGGTAGGTGGTGCAGTGGATAGAGCAGCAGCCCTGGAGTCAGGAGGACTTGAGTTTAAATCCAGCTAAAAGTTAAGGGTGGTCAATAGGGTCAAAAGGAAGAAAGTCAAGAAGGCTATCATTTCTGATACAATGGGTAGCTCAGTACCTGAGGGTTCAAATAAATTTTCCACTTAATAAAAAAATTCATATATCTTCAGGTAAAACAGCCCTCAAAGTTTTTAAAAGGCAGTTCAGGAAAAGAAAAGCCTGGTGAAAAGGAAATTAAATTCAGTAAGTGAGGAGGATCCCTGGGGTTTCAGAAGATCCCAGTCCAATATTCTTTTTGTCCAAAGGGTCCCCAGCTGGGTCCCTGATCAATCCATCAGTAGGCAAAGTTAACTTGAACTGCTAAGGTCTGCAAAGTAGCTTCTTTGCTCACTACTATCCTGTTGGGAGTGGGGGGTGGGTGGAGAAAAGGATTGGAATGTAGGGAGGACGAGGGAGGATTAGCTCATGCTCCTTTCTCAGGTCCTCTAGGATCCTAACTCTTAACACCACATTCCCTTTCTAACCATGACTAGGGGAGAAGGTGTCTAAGTTACTAGACCCAGATTTTCCCAGACCCTGGTGAGGGAAATTGTGCAGGAGTTTCATCTGTGGAAGGAGCCTGAAGTATTGTTGAACCTCCTCTGCCAACATAAACTCCTTTTAGTGACACTTGCCTGGATCACCAGTTTGGTGTCCTCTAAATTGGTCACACCTGGGGCAAAGTAACATTTGCCTTAACCTGATACCTGCCCAAGAAACTAACACTTTGATGGGTCACATCATTTCTTTCTTTTGTTTGTTTGTTTGTTTTTTTAGTTTTTGCAAGGCAAGGGGGTTAAGTGGCTTGCCCAAGGCCACACGGCTAGGTAATTATTAAGTGTCTGAGGGTGGATTTGAACTCAGGTACTCCTGACTCCAAGGCCAGTGCTCTATCCACTGTGCCACCTAGCTGCCCCGGGGTCACATCATTTCTACCATCCATCTCAGGAAGTACCTGAATATCCCAAACTTTGGATATTTCTATTGGCAATACCACCATCTGTCATGGCATTTCTCTGATTTCTGGGATCATTAATAAATTTCTTCAACTGCTGGCACTAGTGTAGTTTCATGAGTGAGAATGGGTGTGTACAAATGTGTCTGGTGATATGTAAAAAGTTCAAGAGATATAATTATTTTAATTAAAAATGTTAGCATATTATTAATAAAAGGATGGTCATTTGACCTTCAAACTAAAAAATGAATCATGGAACCTACCCAATGCATATTTGTCCTTGGAAAAGAGTGTTCCTTAGGGTGGAAATCCACTCAGATTGGTTAACAAGTAATGAGAGAGAATGGATATTGTTATTGGAGGTGGACCTATTCTAATGAGGGGCTAATAATGAGATTTTGATCATATCATTTACTTCCAAATTAGTCCTAGCCTTGGGCAATTTAATCAAAGAATTTATTCCCACCCAAACGCAATAGACTGGAATTCACCTAGATAAGATGGTCTCCCTGGGATAAATTTTTGGCAGAAAGCAGTAATGTCCTTGGTAGGCTGGGCTTTGAACAAGGAAATAGGATGGGGGGGGGAGCCTAGATCTTCCCCATAAATAGTTATTAATAATCATTTCTCTCAGTTTGTATTACATGATGTTGTTATTCCCTCAGAAAACTCAGATCTATTACACATGTGGAGAGATTTAGTTTTGTTTTTGCTGACCAAAATACAGCACCAAAATAATCAAGTTTTGTTGCTAATAGATATGCATGGTAAAAGAAAGAATGTGGGTAGGGGGGTAGATGGAGTATTGGTCAGTAAAAAAACCTTATTCTTGTTTTGCATAGATCCAAAGGTTCAAAGTTTCTTTGCTTTCTCCTCTGTATCACATCCTTTTAATTTTGATTTCTTTCTGTCCCACTATTTTTATTCAATTTGAAAAACATGTAATACTTTTTAAAAATGTATTTATTAATTTATTTATTTTTCCAATTATATGTAAAGATAAGTTGTCTCCCTCCCATCCTTCTCTCCCCCGACTCTAGGATAGTAAGTAATCTGATATAGGTTATACATCCTTCCCAGGACTAGCATTAAGGATGAACAGCAAAAGGCTTTCTGTAGAATCAGGTATTGTTGCTAGAATGCCATATGGAACAGTCTGTGAAAATAACTGGAGGAGGGAGATAGAGTAACTTATGTGAAGATTTCCATAAGATATATATGTGTGTATCTATGTAAGATATATACCCACATCAGATTTCTAAACTTATAGGTAGGTAGTTCAGGAGAAGCATTGATAGCTGTGAAATCTGGCCCATCCCTCTCCAAGGGAAGATTGATTTCTGCCTTAAGGGGAACATAAGGGGCCATGAGGCTAGACAGTCGTTCTCTATACACTATAATTTTATCTATCATTTCACTATCAAATATTACTAATTTAGGGGCACAGGTGGTTTTGAAGTAGGGGAAATATTGAACAGAAAAAATATAGTTTATAGTTACTAAGCTGTATTCTCTGTACTGACCATATAACTCCCCTGCCTATTCCATTGTCCAAGTTATGAGAGGTCTATGAACTTTTAATAAAGTATCTAGCCCCTCCCAGGCAAGAGACAAGCATCTATCAACGAAACAATGGCTCCTTGTCTTAGCCTGAAACAATTAAGTCTTTAACATATCCTTCATCTCTACATAACTTCTCACCACCTCATCTCTTCAGTTTGAGCTACTGCCTTTATTAACATATCTCCTACTCCCCCCCCTACATCCTCCTTAAAAGCTCAGCTCACTCCTTAGTGGAGTTGCTCCTCTTTTCTAGGGTAGCTCATTCTGGGCCAGCCACATCCCTCAAACTCCTCTACCCCTTTGCCTTTATCTACTGCTTATCTTCTACTATTTATGCTGCTTGTCTTCCTTGAAGCTAGCCCACTCTTAGGGAGTGTGATTCTCCGCCCCCCCCCACACACACACACATTCACTTTGCTTTTCTCTACTACTTATCCCTGTTTGCTTCTCTTTCTGTGGGAAGCTAGACTGCTCAGCCAGCATGATTCCTTATACTCTCCCACCCTATTTCCTACTTCTACTGACACTCACTATTTTGCTGCTTCTCCAAAAACCCTAATCTTTTGTAGAAACTTATGAGCATTTTATAGTCACTGTGAACTTTTTTGTATTTGTGGATTTTTTTGTGATAAATTATAAAATTTGTGCAACTTTTGAATTAAAATTTAAGCTATTTACCTCCCTAAATCTGAGAGATTGAGTTCTCCTGCCACCAAACAAAATACATTTATCCTTAAGCTCCCTTTCCCTGGAGCCCTTTTTCCTCTTTTCTTCACTTAAGAATAGAAAGCTGTTACTCTGATTGCTCTTAAGAGGGTAGGGTATCCCAGGCTTATTCTTGCCAGTTTGGTTCCTTCCCACTGAATGGGGGTTATGCTGTAGGACTTTTAGAAACTGTGAAAAGTAAGTAAACCCATTAATCCAAGTATTTTAAAAGCCCTACAGATTAAACTAAGAGCAAAAGTTTCTTTAGATGGGAGCAAGATGAGCTAGCTCTCTCAGCCAAAAGGAAGGCCTTATCTGACCCAAGGGGAAATTCTCTAAGGAAGGAAGTGGGAAATTAGAAGCATGTTGAGGAGTTGTTTCCCCTACATATCCCCTACATACAAGAGCATTTTTCCTCTTATCTCCTTCCGGACCCGATCCCAAAGAGAATCTGGAACTACATGTATTTCTCTGAAAGAAGGAAAAAAGAATATCTTTTTTCTCCGAAACTTTCAAATGTCATGGGCTCCTTTGGCAATCTTTGGTAAGATCTATGAACTCCTCACAAAAATGTTTTTAAATGCATAAAACAAAATACATAGGATTCCTCACAATAATGTTTTTAAATGGATAAAATAAAATGCAAAGGAAACTAAAATTTAGTTGTAAATGAAGATGTGGTTTTTTTAACCACTCAGTTTCACAGACTCCATAAAATCTATCCACAATCCCCTGGTACCTCAAATTAACAGTAGACTATATGTATTTGTCAAAGAATATGTCAGACTTGGGGAAGAATATTTTGTAACAATTGTACCAATAATATTGCCATAGTAAAGCACTGCCCCCCCTTCTAAAAAAGTTTGTGAGCCATATAGCATCAGTTAATTATTCCTAAACTCTCAGAGCTGCCTGCAGAATCCTGAGAAGAGTATAGCAGTTAAGTTCTGGGGATCCAGCCTGCCAGTGTGAGTGGGGCTCAGAACAGTAGCACCAGAGCCCTACTACAATTACAAGGCAGGTATGAGAGGCAGGAGATGGAATTTTGTGTTTAGAGAATAGCTAGTAGACTAGTTAGGCTGTAATTCAGAGCCATGTGAGAGGGGAGACACATGATACTGGTCTAAAAAGATGAACTGAATTGATTTGAATTATATTTCCTGGTATCAGCTGTGGGATAGTTCAGTCCATGGATTATATCCCAGAAACTTTGATTCTCAAGCTATCACCATCCTGTAGTTGAAAATACCTGCAAAATTCTCATAGTCACAAAGCTACAACTTTCAAGGGCACTATAAGTCACTGTCTTCAAAGGCTTTGAAGAGGCCAGTGCCAAGTCTACACCAGATGTGCTGACATCAGCTCCTCCACCAAAATGCATCCATCTATTTTTCATCAGCCTTGAAGTGAAGGTCTGAAAAACCAGTTGTTACATAAGTATCTTTCTAACAACATTAGAACACTTTTTTTTTCCTTTTTAGCTCCTGGAGAGCCTGCTTGTGGAGTTGGTGAGGAAGTAGACCAATCACACCAATGTACATATAAATAATTTCTTGTTGTGTCAAATATCTTGAAACCTAGGTATGTAAAAATCTGGGCAGACAAAGGAAAACTGAAAAAAATTTAACATGGTAAACTTAGGCTCAGACAGCAAAGCAGATGTTGAAATTAATTTATATCATTCAAAAACATCTAAATCATATTTCAAAGGAAGGTAATTTGCTTTTATTAGGCCTTTCTCAAGTGCCCATCTCTTCATCTACCCTGTTCTTAAAGATACGACTCGAGCGCTATTTCCTCTATGAAATCTTCCTGAATTGTTCAGCTCACATTTGTTGTTCAGACATTTTCAGTCCCATCTGACTCACCCTGACCCCATTTGGAGTTTTCTTGACAAAGATATTGGAGTGGTTTGTCATTTCCTCCTCCAGCTTATTTTACAGATAAGGAACTGAGGACAACAGGGTTTAGTGACTTGACCAGGGTGACACAGCCTTTTAAGTATCTGAGGCTAGATTTGAACTCAGTCTTCTTGACACCCAGGTCAGGGTTCTATAATATTGCATTTCCTAGGCTGTCACACAACTTGGGTACTTGGTTACAAGGTATCCTTGTAATTTTTAATTGCTTTGTGTGCCTTATTCATTCATTTCCCTAATGAGATTAGATTAATCTTCTGGAATTTAACTTCACATCTCTGGGACTCAGTTTCCTAACAATAATCCAAGGAATCTACTTGGATTTGGGTTCAAAACTATCCACAATAATGCAACTGAATGTCCCCCTTTATCAAATATCCTTGGACTGTATTGAGAATGACAACAATTTACTTTAAAATGGATATAACACAGCTTTGTAAGGCATAGCAATCCCAGGAAGTACAACACTGGATGTTTTGGAGAGAAACTCTGGGAAACTAGGATTGATTTTTGGAGGCTTCTGGGATGAAGAAGGCAGAAGATGATTTGAGAGAGTCATAGAGCTCAAGAAGTGGATGCATTCTCCATATTGAGGGTGAGAAATATGTGGACAAACTGTTTCCTCCCCAATTCTTACATCCAAAGAGACTAGAACTTTTGGCATACCTTTAGGAACTACTCCCCACCCAAACCCCCCATGCAATGGACTGAATCCAGTTTGGATGAGATGACTCCTCAGACACACTTTTTCTTCAGGTCCAGGAACGTTTGATGAAATAAATTGCTTGTTTTCAATATTGAAGCAGAAAGTCCCTTCCTGTTCCCTGTAATCAAGAATATTCCTGGCTGCCATGGTTGCCCTGTCTGTGTAGATCATTTTGTTTCTCTCACACATGCCCCGTCTCTGCCCTGCACCCCTTTTCTGTTCTATTCTTTCCTAATCCATCCCCCTTGATACATAAAATGATTCCAGTGTGCTAGTCTCTGCTATGTGATTATCTGGGTTGTTGCTAGAGATGCTGGGGAAGAGGCAGAACAGTTCTGAAAACAATAGACTCACCTAGTGCTGGGGAGACAGCCCCTGGAGCTAAAGTGCCAGAGAGAATAATCAACCATCTGGGGAATTTATCCCAACTGGGAAACTAGAACTCAGTGAGTTTTAAGCCAGGTCAAGACAGAAGAGGAAGAAATACAAATAAATCTCTCTATGGTCTTAGTATATAACCAATTAGAAACCCCTAGATATAATAAAAACTCAATATTGGAAGTATAGGAGCAGAAGAAGGGGAGGGATTTCAGGGCTACACAGGTTGCTTGGTTCCTTGCTCCCCCATCCCCCTCTGCATGACCCATCATACTTCATCATTCAATCTAAAGTGCTAGAGGGTAGATTCTTTGCTTCCTTGCTCAGGCCTCTGACTCCTCTGAAGTGGAAACTTCTTTTAGTCTCCCAAATACAAGGCTACTTGTAGGACTGGGAAGTCAACCTTCCTCCATCATTACATGAGGAGACACTGACCCCAAAATAATCTTTGAAGACTATACCTAATCCTCCTTATTCCTCTTTATATAGAAAATTTTGTGATACCCAGAAAAAACACTTTGAATCCAGATTGGTCACAATCCACATGCAATGGTTAATCTAGTAAAGCCAGAAATATCAGCCATTACTGTTTACTTCTTTGATCACTGAGATATAAAGAATTGCTACCACTTCTCCCTTTGTAGATGGAGTAAGGTTTGGCCAAGGTTTTATGGGGATTAAAATTGTCCAATCTGTAAGCAAAACCAATTCTGAGTCAATGGCACTTTACTAAAGGGTTTGTGGTCCCCTGTAGTGAAGCGGACCTCAGATTTTCCTTACTCTCTGAAGTTTCCCCTTCTTTCAGGATAATTTTAATTAGACTTGATAAAAATTTGATACCTGAACATTCTAAAGGGGCTATACAAAGCACAAAATCCCACTGACTGATTGACTTTCCTTTGTAGGCCAAAGATATTACATCAATTAGAAATATGTCAGCATGGGGGGTCTTGGTTAGGGGAAAGCATGGGGCATTTCCATTGATTAAATGGTTATAACATGTCATAAAATAGTCACCTGCTCATGATGGAGAAGAGAGAGTGGTCTGGAGGAATAAAAATAAGTTGGGAGACTTTGTATGTAACTGAGTCACCTCCACCATGCTAGGCTTGGTCACCATAATGAGGAAAAACAAGAATAGTAGGCTTCTAGTTAGCTTCTTATTATTAAGAAAGTGAACTTATAGTTACTTTATAGCTCTGGGGCCTAATATATGGAACTTATAATCACTATTCCAAAGGAATCATATTAAATTGATTAAAATGATTGGAACAGTGGTCCAAATGAATCATATCTCATAGTCTGAAAAGATGTGACTTCAACAACTTTTAAGTAATATATAAGAATCAAACTCATGTTTGGTTAGGGGCCACCACCTTTGTTATAAGAAGTTTACATTCCAAACCCTGAATATTTTAACTTATTTCAGATGTGACATAATAAAACATGAAGAAATTCCTAAGAGTAAGCAACCATTCTATCTCCACCTCCACCTCCAACTCCTTCTTCCTGATCTCCTTTTCCTTCTTCTTGAATTTTGACATTTCTTGTCCTTCATCTTTTCATGCAAGTTTGTACCAGTTGAACTGATCAACCACATAACATATGAGCAATAAAACTGTGCTAAAGCCACTTATGATAGCTGAAAAGCAGATTAGAGAAGCCTGGGACCATATCTATTTGGATAACGCCTTTACAATAAAATAAAGATCACTTTCAGATCTAAAAATCTAGGTCCTAGATTATTAAACCTGCGAGTCTGATGGTGAGGACCATATCTTTCTTCCCTTGTATCTTCATAGTCTTAGGCAGAGAAGGGATTCAAAAGATGAATCAAACTTAGGTGAATTTGTGAGATCTCTCAGGCAAGACTAGGATTGGGAATATAATTTGGGCAGGAATCAGAGGAACAACTTGTCCAGTCAGAGCTGTTGCACCTAGCAGGAGACTTCAGTGATGTGATGTGTTTGCCAAGATACAGTGTCTGTCCCAGGGGAGCAGCATGAGAATAGAACAAAAAGGAAAAAGACATGGGATCCTTCAGAAGGTATGAATTTCTGTGACCAAGTGTATTCCTTAAGAAAGACTATTTGTGTATTCTGGGCACATGCCCTCTTTCCCCACCAATGCTGTATGCATTCATTATAGTATATATTCTAGAATGATGGAGGAAATGCTTTATAGGTCTTATTCTTAAAATTCCATTTCAGTAAATAACAATTTTTGAGCTAGTTCTGTCCCCTGAATGATTATTGAAGATAAAGGCTTTGGAAAATATGTATACTTTTAGGGGTACAGACCCAAAAAGTATCTTGAATCTGGGATAGTCATTGCCTGGAGGAGCCAATGTATCTATAAGTATGAATTGGGGAATGGTATTCCAGAAGCTGTGCTTCACAAATAAATGAGATTTTTGCTGAGTAGATATTTGCATTGAATTTAGAGATAGGTAACTCTTTGCATGTTCAGAGAATTTATATCTTTTTTTAAAAAAATCATTATCTATACCTATATGACTCCAGAGGAGCTCTCATCAAGGTCATTAAGAATGAAAATAATAGATTTTTATTGAGACACTGTATTTCATATGAGGAAGTAGCCAAAAAAGTAAGACAACTTTGTAATTATTTACTTGAGAAACCAACTTTTCCTCCTTAACTGAATGATTTTTGTCTTACCATAGAATTACATCTCCATAAATACCTAAATTGAGAAAAATGTGCCTAAGGTGGTGTAGTAGACAGAACACTGGCTTTGGAGTCAGGAGGATGGGAGTTTCAATCCAGCCTTAGACACTTACTAGCTTTGTGACCTAGGGCAAATCACTTAACTCTGATTGCTTCATATCCAGGGCCATCAGTCATCCTGATTCATATCTGGCCTACCAGTAGCCAATGGCTCCAATGGAGAAAGTGAGGCTGGTGACTTAGCACAGCATCCCCTCACTCAAATCCAATTTATGTGCTTGTTATGGCATCACCTCTTTGATGTCATGGTCTTCTTTAAGAACAAAGTACAAGCATCATTAACTTTAAAATGACTCTGAGCTGTAGAATTAAACCCAGTAATTGTTGGTACAATGCTTGAGTAGGAAAAATAGTTTTTTTCACAGAAGAATAGTGGTTAGGGGAGGCTAGGTGATGCAGTGGA
The DNA here is from genome assembly GCF_037893015.1 of Macrotis lagotis. Lineage (NCBI taxonomy): Eukaryota > Metazoa > Chordata > Mammalia > Peramelemorphia > Peramelidae > Macrotis > Macrotis lagotis. Next base: position 254,639,202 of record NC_133661.1, read on the forward strand.
TAGACTACCAGCCCTGGAGTCAGGGTTCAAATCTGGCCTCAGACACTTAATAATTACCTAGCCATGTGGCCTTGGGCAAGCCACTTGACTCCATTGCCTTGCAAAAAAATCTAAAAAAAAAAAGAATAGTGGTTGTAGTACCTTGGAAATGTCTTATTGCATGTGCTCATTCCACCCCACCTGAAAATATATAGGTTCAAGGTACTCTGTGGGTCAATACCTCCTTCAATTCATAATTTATACACCTCCTATGATATCTTCACTCCTATGAACCAGCCATAGAATATCCCGGTACAAAGCCAAATGGTATTTAATCAAATAGTATAGGGAATCAAATGATGAGATAAGATTACTCTTCCACATACACATAGGGCTTATTCTCCCACAGGTTACACTACTAGCAGAGGATGTTTCATGAGCAGAGAATAACTGTAAACAGGGAATATGCATGACAGTTTTATGTTAGATACATGAATTAATTACAAAGAATTTCTTTTGGGGGGGGCATGACAAAGGGGTTAAGTGACTTGCCCAAGGTCACACAGATAGGTAATTAAATGTCTAAGGTCACATTTGAATTCAGATCCTCCTGACTCCAGGACCAGTGCTCTAACCACTGGACCACCTAACTGCCTCTTATTAGATATTTCTGAGATAAAAAAGCACTTTACTAAGTGCTGAGGGTACAACTAATAATCTTTTTTCTAAAAAGACAACCCTTGCTTTCAAGGAGCACATGCTCTAATAGAAGACAACATACATAGGAGTCTTAATTCAAATCAGTTGGGGAAAAGTTCAGTGGAGCTTCTGTTTTAAAGAAGCAAAATTCAGCTTCTTTAATGTCATGCCCACTGACTCAACCATAGCTGTTTTTGATGTTGAATCATTGGCCAGTAGCAGAGAACTTTGGTGGCCAGAACTTTCTTTTCTCAGTCTTTTAAATACTGAGAGGGGTGGTGTCAATAGCACCAGCACAGAGGATGATCTCATGGACAGTGACTGCCAGGGGGTTAAGTGGCTTGCACAAGGCCACACAACTAGGTAGTTATTAAGTGTCTGAGACTGGGTTTGAACCCAGGTACTCCTGACTCCAGGGCCGGTGCTTTATCCACTACGCCACCTAGCCGCCCCTAAAGGTATACATGTTAAGGAAATATAGACGGGATTTGGTTTGTATATTTTTGTTTGCATGTTAGCTCTTCCATTGGAGTAAAAGTTCCCTGAGGGTGGGGTCCACCTTTTGCCTTTTTTTCTTATGGCCAACATTTAGCATAATAGATAGAACATAGTTGGTACTTAAATGTTTATTGATTGATGTTTCAAGGCAAGTCAGACCTGCCATGATACGGAACTATCTGATATGCTTGCTTTATTTCCATTTATTTTTTAATATCAGAGTTCAGCTATGAATATTTTACACTAGATGACTTTTCAGTCACTGACCTCCTAATTAAGCCTAAGAGAAAGATTGTCATGGCCAAGGAAATCCAGAACATCTCTGGTGATGGCAAAAAAGAAGAATGTCTCCTGGCTCTTGGTCCAGTCCCTTTTTCATCTACATGTAACTGAAGTACACATTCTCATAGTTAAAAAAATCCTAGATGTCACTTTGTCTAATCTTCCATCCAATGTGAGACACAGTGATAGGTCCCCTTAGAGGTAGATAAAGAGTGGCTAGAGCCCAGATTTGGAGATAGGAAGACCTAAGTCTCAATCCCAAGTCTCAGACCCTTACTAACTGTGTGACCTTGGGCAAGGCACTTGACCTCTGTTTACCATAGTTTCTTCATCTGAATAATAGGAATAATAATAGGAACTATCTTCCAGAATTGTTGTGAAGGTCACATAAGGTAATGTTTATAAAGAGTTTAACAGATAACAGGGAACTTGTATTATCTACTCTATAAAGGCCAGCTATTATTTTTTGTTGATGGTGGTGTTATAACTATTAAATAAATGTAAGCACCCATCTGATTTGGTCCACTTTGGTCAATATTCAACTAAAGTATTAAGATTATTTTTAAAAAATGATACTAGCAATGGTATTGATAGCTACTCTTCATGCTTTCCAGACCCGGGGGAAGGCTCCTTTAATGGTAAATAGGTATTTTATCTGTTTTAACTTGAAGAAGGCCCTTAGGAATTGAGCCTGGAATGTGATGAGAAAGAAGTGACTGTGTACTATCCCTGGGAACTGTGTGTATTTAATTCAAAGCAGATCAAGGCTGCCTGCAAGCAAATATTTTCTAGTAGTTTAAGGTTGTGATTACAACCATATCACAATAGCTGCCATATTTAGCTCTTTAATATAGGTAGCTACAAGTGAATGAGGCTGTTATGCTGAAAACAGCTATTTGCAGTCCCTCTTGATGCTCTGTGATGCAGCCATGTTAAGCCAACTCACCATAATCTAAATCTGGAGATGTAGTATCCAAGTGCTCCATGATGGCAGTGAGAATGGTAGGGAGAGAACTCTATGGAAATGTGTAAAGACCATTAAATTTGGAGTCAAAAGCTCCAAGTGAGAGTCATAGCTTTGATACTAGCCATCTGTATCCCTAAACAAAGCATTTAATTTCTTTTAACAGATAAGTTTCTTTATCTGTAAAATGAAGATATGAATAGTTGCATTACCTAGGTCAAGGAGTGGGGGTGGGGAGAGTGCTAGACCTGGAGTTAGGAAGTTTCATTTCAAATCTGACCTCAAATACTAACTAATTGTATGACCCCAAGGCAAGTCACTTAACCCTGTTTGCCTAAGTTTCCTCATCTGTAAAGTGAGTCAGAGAAGGAAATGAAAACCACTCCAGTATCTTTGCCAAGAAAATCCCAAATAGGGTCACAGAGTCAGGCATAACTGAAATAATTGAACAAGATCACAAAAAGATCAAGGAGTTTTGTTCTATGAATATGAGCTACTGTTATGGAAGCTACTGAAAGAGAATCCACCCAGATTGTTTATAGTGGTAATACTTAACATTCTATATCAGAGCTATAGCTAGAATGAGGCAACTGGAGCTTTGTCAAAGTGTTCTAAATTTTAGGTTATTATTACCAATATTTACTATCTTATAGTAGGATAGAAAATAGAGTCTAGCACATAATTCACAAAATAATTAAATTAGGAAACTACTAAATAGCAAGCCCATCCTCAATCAATTGAAAGAATGCATCCTATTTCTTGATTCAGACAGATTTTAGTTCTTGCTCCAGATAAAAGAATTCCTGACCTCAGATTCTGCCTGATAAATCTGTGGTAAAACAGAATAGAAACAGAGACACCAGGAAGAAAGGAATGACCTTTCTGAAGTTTGTACTTTGTAGCTACTGCTCTTGACTGGTCCAATCCCAAAAGAGGACAGATCCTAGGATCAGGAGATAGGAATTCATATCTCAATTCTAATATTTATTTGGTATGTAATAACAGTTCCATCCTCCATCCTATCCCCCCATCACCATTTATTCTATTCTCTCTCTCTCTCCTTTCACCCTATCCCTCCTCAAAAGTATGTTATTTCCTCTCTGAGCCACTTCTGATGAGAGTAAGGCTTACTCACTCCCCTTACCTTCCCCCATCCACTTTACTGCAATAGCTTTATCTTGCCTCTTTTATTTAACTTATTCCATTCTACCTCTCCATTCTTTTTTCCCAGTACATTCCTTTCTCCCCTATTAGCTCCATCTTTTTAATATTTTATACCTTCAAATTCAACTCCCTCCTGTGTCATGACTATGTGTCATGCTCCTTCTAACTACCCTAATAAATGAGATGGTTCATATGAATTATCAGTATCATCTTCCCTTGCAGTTCAATATCATTAAGTCCGTCATAATTTGCCCTTCCTAGCCACCCTCTCCATGCTTCACCTGAGTCCTTCACTTGAAGATCAAACTTTCTGTTCAGTTCTGGTCATTTTATTAGAAAAGTTTGAAAGTTCCCTATTTCATTGAATATACATCCTTTCCCCTGAAAGAGTATGTTCAGTTTTGCTGGGTAGTTGATTCTTGGTTGTAATACAAACTCTTTTGCCTTCGGGAATATCATATTATAAGCCCTTATAAGTCCTTAATATAGCAACTCCAAGATATTTGAACTGTTTTTTTTTTCTGACTGCTTGTAATATTTTCTCCTTGATTTGGGAGTTCTGAAATTTGGTGATAATATAGGCAGTTTTCATTTTGGGATCCCTTTCAGGAGTTAATTGGTGAATTCTTTCAATTTCTATTTTACCCTCCGCTTCTTTGGAAAATTTCTTGAATAATGGCATCCAGGCTCTTTCTTTGGTCATGATTTTCGGATAGTCCAACAATTTTAAAACTATCCCTTCTGGATCTGTTTTCCAGATCAGTTGTTTTCCCAATGAGATATCTCATATTTTCTTCTAGTTTTTCATTCTTTTGGTTTTGTTTTCTTTTTTCTCAATTTCCCACAAAGTCATTAGCTTCCCTTAGCAACATTCTGCATTTGAAGGAATTATCTTCTTCAGAGAGCTTTTGTATTTCCTTTTCCATCTAGTCAATTCTTTTTTTTAAAGGCATTCTTCTCCTCATTGATCTTTTGGATTTTTTTTCCATTTGACCCAAACTGGTTTTTTTTTAACTTCTTTTTTAAAATTATTTAAGGTACTGGGGTTAAGTGATTTACCCAAGGTCACACAGATAGGAAATTATTAAGTATCTGAGGCTAGGTTTGAAGTCAGGTTCTCTTGAATCTAGGGCTGCTGCTTTTTCTTATGTGCCACCTAGCTGCCCCTCAAACTAGCTTTTAAAATGTTATTTTCTTCAGTGTTTTTTGGTATCTCCCCACCAAATTGCTGACTTGGTTTTCATGATTTTTCCACATTACTCTCATTTCTTTTCCCATTTTTTTCCTCTACCTCCCTTACTTGATTTTTTTAGGTTTTTTTTGTAAGGCAAACGGGGTTAAGTGGCTTCCCAAGGCCACACAGCTAGGTAATTATTAAGTGTCTTGAGACTGCATTTGAACCCAGGTACTCCTGACTCTGGGGCTGGTGCTTTATCCACTACGCCACCTAGCTGCCCCCCCCTTTACTTGATTTTTCAAAACATTTTTTGAGCTCTTCCATAGCCTGAGACCAATTCAAATGTTCCTTGGAGACTTTGGATGCACAAGCTTTGAATTTATTACATTCTGAGCATGTATTTTGATACTCTATAGGACCAAAGTAATTATCTGTGGTAGGATATTTTTTCTATTGTTTGCTCATTTCCCTAGCCCATGACTTGGGATCCCTGACTGAGACCTGGATCTGACTCTGGGTGAAGCAACAGAGTCCTGCCTCAAGGATAGCAAAAAGACTCTATAATCTCCCCAAACCCCCTTAGTGTTCATGGGCTGAGTAGTTGGGTGGATCATTTCTGGGTGGCTCCTCAGGCCTGCTTCTGGTCCCCTGGGACTGAGTCTGTGCTGAGGTCTGCACTGGACTGGGCTGCCCACTCACTCTTGCTGACCTTCCAAGGTTTTCTTGGCAATCCCTGGGCTAAGAGGTCTGGAAAGTACCACCACTGCCATGGACCTAGGCACTCCCAGGACCCAGGTGTCCCCTGGTCTGTTACTGGATGGAGCCAGTTCACTCCCACAAGGCTTGGTCTGTGCAATGTGCCTTTTAACAGACCCTTCCCATGGTTCTTTCAAGTTATTTTGAGCTGAAAAATTGTTTGTGGGTTCTGTCACTCTAGAATTTTGTTAGAATCATTATTTAAATGTATTTGGATTGGTTTGGGGAGTTTGCAGAAGTCCCTGCTTTTACTCTGCCATCTTACTCCCACACCTAGAATATTTCTAATAATTATATTGGTCCTGGAGTCAGGAAGTCCTGACTTAAAATCTGGCATCAGGCACTTCCTAGCAATCTAAGACTGGGTAAGTGATTTAATTGTTCTGTCTCTCAGTTTTCTTACCTTTAAAATGAGATTAATAATAATCATCTACCTCCCAGAGTTGTTGTAGGGATGAGATAATGATATAATATTTGTAAAGTCATAATAATTAACCAATAAACATTTAACATTAACTGTGTTAATCTCTGGAAAGACAAAAGGAGGCAAAAGACAGTTTCTGCCCTCAAGAAACTCACAATCTAATAGGGAGACACAAATGAATTTGTACAAGCAAGCTATATAGAATAAATAAAAAATTAATAAGAGAAGAAAGACACTAAAATTAAGAGGGATTGTGTTTCTTCTATTACATTCCAAATACATCACAATTTTTTTAGCCATTCCTCAATTGATGAGTATATATAAATTGAAAATGGGAATTAAAAAAGAAGTAAATACCAGATTTTATATATTGTGGGCTGTGGAGTCTGCTTCTGTACAGTGCTGAAGGACTTGTATTTTTGAATAGAAAGTCACTGATTTAGTAGATCTTTAAAAGAGAATGATTTGTTCTCAGGCTCTCTTTCTTCCTTTTTTTTTTTTGCCTCCTTCACGAGAAAGTGGAAAACAACTGCCTTTCCTCTCAATCTGGCAAATGGTGACTGCTCCCCTATGGCAAACAGAACAGAGGCATCATCTAGGCAAGCTTAAATCTGGTCCTCTGGCTCTCTGGCTGCCTCTTCTGATTTAGGTTTTTGTTTTTTTTTTTGTGCTTGTAGTTACTGAACTGATGGTTTTGTGAGTTCAAGGATCTTATATCCTCAATTAATGTCAGCTGTATTTTGGATGAGTCCCCAACTTGTAGGAGAAGATCAAGGATAGAAGTTCCAAGCCAGAGGACATGGATCTGGAACAAGCTGTTCAGACAGTGTTGATGCATACTTATAGGTAAACTCAGAAGGCGTTTTCATAAGTTTAAAAAGTGTGGGGAAAGAAGAACCTTTCTTTTAAGTGGGCAGGTTTCCTTGATGCAGGGGAAAGAGGAAGAGAATTGTGAATGTAATAGAAAGAATTTGGGTGGAGAAGTAAATCGACTCTTGAGATGTAAATTGACTTGAAGTAGAGAATTATGATTGTAACAGAAACAATTGTAATCTTGGGTGGAGACCCTCCCCTTTCTTAATGTACCATTGATTCATTGTTTAAAATTTCTGTCCTGATCTCCTTAGGTTTTACCCTCTACCTAAATCCCCATCCACTGTAGGGGAAGGGAGTCCACCTTTTTCCCTCTGGATGAGACACTGCTTGACTGTTCTTTTATCTCTCTCTCTCTCTGTCTCTTTAGCACTTTCTCTATCTTGTAACCTTTTTAAATAAATTTTTGTTTTATTTCCACCCGTGCTTTCCCAAGTCTGAATAATGATTCCTCATAGGCAGAACCAAACCCAAGTAGCCATAATCACACCATGTCCAAAACAAAGAGGCTCCTTAGAGAAGGAGAGGATATAGTTTCCCTGTCATTTGGACCAGATCTGACTGTAGTTGTCATACCTACAAAAGAGAGAAAGAAGGAGAGCCATATGAAGAATTTCAGTAGACCTATAGAGAACAGAGGTAATGAAGAGAGTTAGATTGAGTTTATTACTGTTTGTGCTTTGGGTCACTGAAATCCAACTGGTCCAATTAGGGGATCATAGACTTAGAGATAGAAAGACCCTTAAAATCATCTAGTCTAACTGCTTCCTTTTGCAGTTGAGTAAACTGAAAACCAAAGAAACTGAGAACTAAGCTGTATCTCTTAGATTACGTAAGAAATAACAGGTTAGGATTTTAAAACATGTCATATATATATATATATATATATATATATATATATATATATAGTTTTTTTCCAAACACATGCAAGATAACTTTCAACAATCATTTTTTTTGCAAGGTTTTGAGTTTCTTTTCCCTTTTCCCTGCCCCCCTCCCCATAAAACAATCTAATAGAGGTCATACATGTACAACCAATACATGTCCTCTTAACTCCAGGTCAAGCATTCTTTGCAGTTCTCTGTGCTGCCTCTCAAAGGCAAGAATCCATGACGGTGGTCAACCCATCCTCTATCTCCCCTTTCCCCTTTCCCCTAAAGTAAACCATTACAGTATATCAAACAAAGGTAGGGAGGGTTTTGGGATTTTCATTGCCCGCTAGTGGTGGAAGCCTATATGAGGCTGGGAGGCCCAAACCCAGGATATAGACAAAAGGGCAAACAAAAGTGAGAGCCCACACAGTGACCCTGAAGAGCAGGGGGCAATAGTTACTAGGGTCATTCTACCAGTACTGGAATTATTGCTGCCAAAAGCACCTAGTTCCTCTTCCTTGCAAAGTGTCCAGATGCTTTTTCTGTAAATAGGATCTCTCTTAAGACAAGGAGGAAAATATGGGCAACAGGGGTGGGGCCCAGGGTTGCCAAGACCAAAAAGAGACAGTTGTTCACTCCTTTTCTTCTACCCTGTGCCTCTGCAATAAATTCTCTCTTCTAATCTTTTTTTTTTTTTAATTTAAGGCAGTGGTGTGGGGTGGGTTTTTTTGGGGTTTTTTTTTAGGTTTTTACAAGGCAGTGGGGTTAAGTAGCTTGCCCAAGGCCACACAGCTAGGTAATTATTAAGTGTCTGAGACCAGATCTGAACTCAGGTACTCCTGACTCCAGGGCCAGTGCTCTATCCACTGTGCCACCTAGCTGCCCCTCTCTTCTAGTGTTATTTTGATGGTTTTTGATTTGGATTTTATTTTTATTGCAAAAGTGAATCTGTTTACATAATAACTATATTAAAAATAATCCAAAAAATTTGACCACAGTTTCATAACCTTCTTCTTCCCCCCCCCCCCCCCATTTTTTTGGTCCCTCCACCCCTTCACCTCTTAGGACAAGGAGATTGGAAAATCTGGGTTGGGGAGGTTGACTTGCCCAGTGTCTGTTCCAAGCCTCTAGGTCTGACTGATTGGTCACATGTATTTTGCCTTGAGCAATGGCTTTGTTTAACATTCTTTCAATGTGAGCACTTAATGCGGAGAAACATCTTAATAATTTTAACCTTAGAGCAGCCAGGATTATTCAAGGAAGTTTAACCATGTCTCCAGGGCAAAGAGATAAAGCAGATTTTCCTCTGAGACAAAATGTATGTGGCAGGGCTCCCAAATATATTTAAACTCTAGCTGTTATTTTTTCACTGAATGAAGATAATTTATAACAGAGGATGGAAGAGCAATGAAAGTGGGTAAGGCATGATGGGAAATACTTTTTTCCTCAGACTGTCCTATAAACTGGGTCTCTGAGATCCTCAGATGAAAGAATTTCTGAGAACACAAAGAGCAAACAAATTCCAGTTTTGTAATATTCAGGGGATTATATGAGTCAAGTCAATAACAAAAATTTATCAAACACCTAACATAAGCCAGGGATTGGGTTGAACGTTGGGGATACAAAAAGAGGCAAAAAATAATTCTGGCTTTCCAGTAGCTAATGAGGAAGACAAGAACCAAGCAGTTATGTCCAAATAAGAAATAAAAAAAAAAAGGTTAAATTAGAGATAATCTCTGAGGGAAGATACTAAGATTAAGAAGGACTAGGAAAGGCTTCTTGCAGATAATGGAATTTTAGTTGGAGGAAGCCAGGAAGGATAGATAAAAGAGGGATAAGAATTTCAGGCATGGGGGACAGCCAGGGTCAAGAGATAGAATATTTCATGTGAAGAGGAATAAGGAAGTCAGTGTCACTAGATCACAGAATAAACAGAGGGAAGACAAGTGCAAGAATGGAAAGTTAGGAAGGAGCTAGATTATGAAGAGCTTCTAAAGCCAAATAGAGAATTTGATATTTGAACTTGGAAGTAACAGAACATTGGAGTCTATTGAACAGGGAGAGTGAAATAGATTTTCTTCAATCATGGCCAATTCTTAATGATTCCATTTCGGGTTTTCTTGGCAAAGATACTGCAATGGTTTGCCTTTTTCTTCTCTAGTTCATTGTATAGATGAGGAACTGAAGCCAACAGGGTCAAATGATTTGTCTAGGTCATGTGGCTAGTAAGTGTTTGAGGCCAGATTTGAACTCAGAAAGATGAGTCTTCCTGCCTCCAGATCTGGCATTCTATCTAATGTGCCATCTAACTGTCTGTGAAATAGATAGTCCTGTGCTTTAGAAAGAATAGTTTGGTAATTCAGTGGAGAATGAACTAGAATATGGAAGCAAAACCATCTAGCATGCTATAATGTGAGTTGATGAGGACCAGTACTAGGATAGTGGAAGTGTCAGAGGAGAAAAGGGAATTAGACAACTTGTAAGTGTAGAAATGTCAGAACTTGGCAAAAAATTGGAAATGATAAAGGTGGGGAGGGGAGAGAATAAAAAGTTGAGGGTGATCTAGTTTGTGAACCTGGGTTGCTGGGAGGATGGTGATATCCTTAGCAGTCATAGTAAGATTAGGGAAAAGGGAGCATTTTGTGGGGAAAGATAATGAGTTCAGTTTTAGACATATTGAGTTTAAGATGTGTACAGGATATACACTTAAGAAGTCTTAAAAGGCAGTTGGAGATGCAAGAATTGAGGTCAAGAGAAAGTTTAGGATTGGCTAAGAATCATCTGCATAGAAATGGTAATTGAAATTATGGGAGCTGATGAGATTGCCAAGTAAATTAGTATAGAGGGAGAAAAGACAAGGGCTTGACCGAACCTTAGGGGGACCCTTATTATTAGCAGAAGGACTTGGTTAGGTGGGATGAAAACTAGGAGAGAGCAATGTTATGAAACCCAAAGAGAAGAGAAATAAGGTGAAGAGGATAAATGACAGTGATCAAGGCTACAGAGAGGTCAACAAGAATGAAGATTAAGGATTCTATTAGATTTGGCAATTATAAAATCATTGGTAATTCAGGTGAGGTAATTTCAGAGGAATGATGAGATCAGAAGCCAGACTACAGAGTTAATATAAATAGTAAGTGGAGATACAACTAACTGTATTAGTCATAGATAGATGGTCTTCTCCAGAAGTTTAGTCACTAAAAGGAGGAGCTATGGGAAAGTTGTTAGTGGGGCTGGATGGATCAAGTAAGGCTTTTTTGAGAATGTGGGAGACATGAGCCATAGGGAAATTGACAGTAGACAGGGAGACACTGAATATAAATGAGTAAGGGCAGCTAAGTGGCACAGTGGATAGAGCACCAGCCCTGGAGTCAGGAGTACCTGAGTTCAAATCTGACCTCAGACACTTAATAATTACCTAGCTGTGTGACCTTGGGCAAACCACTTAACCTCGCTACCTTGAAGAATCTAAAAAAAAAAACAAAAGCAAAAGAATATAAATGAGTGAGAATGGGTATAAAAGAAAGAGGAATTTGCTGGAGAAGATGGGATGGAATAGAATTATTTGTACATGGAGAAGAGTTTTGGAGAGGGACCACTTCTTTATATGTGATAAGAATAAAGAAGATAGTAGTGGAAGGCATCTGAGTAATGTAAAATGAAGAGGAGAGGATAAGAGTGAGTTCTCTGCTAATGGCTTCAATTTTTTAGTGAAATTCATGAGGCAAGATTCTCAGCTGAGATAGTAGGGTCAGGGAGAGCTACAGGTAGCTTAAGGAGGGAAGATATAGAAAAATCTTGTGGTAAGTGGGATAATGAATTGATTATAGGATAAAAGGATCACCTTCTGCAGTGAAGGCCCAGTTGAGATTATGAAACTTAAATTTGTAGTGATTCTAGTCAACATGATGTTATGATATTCTCCAGTTTCCTTTAGCAACACATTAGTAATAACAAAAGGCAGCAGGTAGTAGAATTGAACCAAGGCTAAAAGCTTGACTAGGTAAGATTTTGAATAGGGTGAGAGATAAAGGAACCCAAGAGAAGAGGACATTATGAAGATGAACTGGTTCAACAAAGCATCAAAATGGGGAAAGGAGGAAGAACTGAAGGGTGGAGGGAATGAAGGTCACAATGAGGATGCAGAAGAAGGTTTGGGGTTATAAGAAAGAGGAAACAGTTGAATTACAGCAGATTGTTATCAGATAAAGGAATTTTAGAGTTCATGAACATGGAAGTAGAATACTTGCAGGTGATGACAAGATTTAGGGTATTTCCATATGTAAGGGAGGTGGAATGGAGGAATAAATCGACTATCAGTAAATTGGAAATTACAAGATTGTTTGAAGGAGTATCTGTCTGCCTGTCTCTGTATCCCTTTATGATTGTAGGAGCTGGGAGAAGAGAAGAACTGTGAGTGAGTTGCTGAACTCATAGAGGAAAGGAGAGTCTTCTAGAAATCAGTAGACAATAGTCTCCAGAGTGCTGGAATGGTATTGGGCCTGGAATTAGCATTACATGAGTTCAAATCCTGCCTTAGACTTAATAGCCTCTGGGCAAATCACTACTTCTATTTGCTTTGGTTTTCTCATCTGTAAACAGAGATAATAAGCATACCTATCTCCCAAAATGTTTTATGAAGATAAAATGAGATATTTGTAAAGTGCTTTACAACCTTAAAACATGAATACTAGCTATTATTATTATTATTCCTATATAAGGACCTGGATCCTTCCTTAGTTTTTCTTTTAATGCCAAAGGCCTTAGTTCAAATTCAACCTCAGACACTAATTATCTCACATCAAGAACCATCTCCAGTCATCCTGTTTCATATCTGGTGACTTGACCCAGATGACTCCCAGGGAGAAAGATGATTTAGCACAGCACCCCTTCACTCATTCCCAATTCATATGGATGTCATGTAATCACCTCCCTAATGTCATGATCTTCTTTGAGAACAAAGGACAAATCTCATCATCCTTTGTGCCATGAAAATGCCTACTTTCCTCCTAATGAGGAATTGAATGCAGCTGGAGGTCAGACATATGGCTCTCAGATTGAAGCTACAGGACTTGCCATTACCATTCAGTGTTCTTCTTCTAGTTCTTTCTTCAGAGAAGCTTAGGTCCTAACCATGGACCAAATGAACCATTTAGGAGACCATAGATATGACAAACAAATTCCTGACAGCCTTCCCTAGTGATAAAAGACCACACTCAACACTATCACAGAAGTTAGGATGGAAATTGTAACCTTCTCTTCCCTACCCCAAAGAAATTTAAGTCCCAGCAAGTTTCTCAAAACCTTAACTGTCTTCTTCCCCACTCTTCTACACACTGGACTGTAACTCTTATAAGGGTTGGAGCAGTTTCATGAACATATACAAATACTGAGAATGTTGCAAACTTCTCCAAAATACCTGTTTTACCCCCTATTTTTTGGTATGGATGCACCTAATGATACTCATTTACAGTGTATCTGCCCAATTGCACAGTCTATCCTATTACATTGGTTTTCCCTCTCTACTCATTCCTTTCCATCTACCTTTCAGTCTTCACAATCTTAAAAAATTGTCTTACCATGGTCTTTTTATTTCATTAAGTTAGCTTTTTCACTCCTCTTTACTGACAAATTTCTCTTTTAAGTATCTACTCTTGCTGCTTCCTCTTTCTCACTACCCACTCTCATTTTAATCTGTTCTAATCTGGCATCCAATGTAATCTGTCAGGTTTCATTCTGTGACATTTTTTAAAGGCTACCCTTTTGTTCTGGTCTCTTCTCTTGTTTTTGGAGACATCATTTCCTCCTGATTTTCCTTCCACTTTTCTAACCAATCTTACCTATATCTCCTTTGCTGCTTGTTTGTCCTCCTCCCATCCCCCAAATTTGGTAAATATTCTCCAAGATTTTATCCTTGATTTTCCTCTCTTCACTTTCCACATTGTCTTCCCCAGCAATCTCATCCATTTCCACAATTTCTACTTTGGTCATCCATAGTCAAAGTGAATGACTCCCAAATCCATATATCTATTCCAAATCTCTCTTCTGAGTTCCAGACCCAGATATGCCTCTGCTTTTAGGTTCTCTCCACCTGAATGTCCTATAACTTTCTCAAACTTAACATGTACAAAACTGAATTTATTACATATCTCTCAAATCTTCTCTTCCTTCTAACACCACTTTTTCTATCTGTGGATCCATCACTATCTCCTTAGATCAGAACCTTAGGATTAATTGTTATTTATTCCTTTCTTTTATCTCTTATATTTGATAAATTGCCAAATCCTCCTCTTTCTCTCTTAGTACTGTCTCTTGAACATCTCCTTTCAATTCCCACCTTTCCTACCCTAGTTGAAACATCAGTTCCCATTTCCAATACCTACTTGATGAAACCCCACTATCTAATTGAAACTCACCTCTAACCTTCTTGTATTTTTGCCCTCTCTAAACCAACTCTCAGACCACTATGAAGTTTTTCATCTTCTTTATGTCATTCTTCTACTAAAAAATCTTCAATGGCTAGCTATCACCCTTAACCAATATTCAAGTTTATTCAAAGTCCTTTACAATATGATGACCTGTCTTTCTAGCCTCATCCCACACTAGTCCTCACCTTTTATTTTGTGCCCTAGAAAAACTGGATTATTTGATGCTCTCTGAACATTTTATCTGTGACTTTTTTTATAATGGAACCTATACCTGGCATGTCTTTCCTCTCCTATGTTGCATTTGAACGACTAATTTATCATTTCTAAAAGTCCAACTCAAAGGTTGCCTTTTCTATAAAATCTTCCTTGATTCCATACCAATTGGAGTTCCATTTTTTTTTTCCTTGGGCCTCACATAGTTTATTTAGTAATTTTTAGTATATTTCAGTCTTCACTGAAATATTAGTATATTTAATATTTTATAAATTTTAGTATAGTTAATATTTTGTATCTATGTGTATATATATATATATATATGTATATAACAGATTCCTTTCAATCAATGAGTTATCAATAAGTTTTTTTGTGTGTGTGGGGGGGGGGATTTGCAAGGCAATAGGGTTAAGTGATTACCCAAGGCCACACAGCTAGATAACCATTAAGTGTCTAAGGCTGGATTTAAACTCAGGTCCTCCTGACTCCAGGGGTGATGCTCTATCCACTGCAGCATTTTACTAGACTACAAACTCCATGAGAACAGAGGTTGTCATTTAAATAAACCATGTATATTCCTTGACTTTTAGCACAAGGATTTAGCAAAGACTTAATAAATGCTTGTTTAAATGAATAGAATTGAATTGATATAGGTATCTCTTTAGCTAAAACAAGAGTGAATACTCATCCTTTGTGCTACCTTCCCTCTTATAGGCTGGTGAGTAAGGGAACTTTACCTAGGCCTTTCTGGTGGAAAAGAAAGAGTATGGAATCCCCAAATCCCACAAATTAGCCTAGAGGACTGAGGTCTCTTTCAATTTTGTGATTCTATCCCAAAAGCTATGAAGAATAACTAGCTTTTCCTGCTACTCAAGTAAATTTATTTTAATTACTTCTTGGATTTTTTTCACATTAGGAATTATGAATCTTACTGAGGATATTTTTTAATGCTGCTTGTCCCAGTTAGTGCTGGCTACTTGTTCCAGGTGCAGAAATTGCTAGTTATAGATCTGTGGTAAGATAAAGACTTCTTGATGCAGCACGAGGTCTCTGGGAAAAGGGTTGTGTACTAAGGTTGAAGCTGACTGGTCTAAAATGATCCTTACAGATTAGAATATTGGGATTAATCTAATAATATGATGGTAAATAAAAGTAAATATAAAGTCTTACATATGGATTTAAAAAATCTTTAATAGTACATTCAATTCTGGACATTAAATTTTGAAGAAATGCAGAGGAGACCCTTAAGATTATGACATGAAAGGCAATCAAAGGAATGGGAGATATTTAGCATAGTTAGACTTTTAGAAATGATAAATTAGTCGTTCAAATGCAACATCAGAGAGGAAAGACATGCCAGGTATTGGTTCCATTATTTTAAAAAGTCATAGATAAAACCTAAAGACCAAATTACTAAAATAAGGATTCATTATTTAACAAAAACTGCTGAGAAAACTGGAAAATTTTGGGTCAAATACTAAAAAAGATCAACATCTCAAACCATATGCCAAATTAAGCTACACAGTGATACTTGACTTAGACATGAAGAGGATCAAGGAAAAATTACCTTCTAGATTTGATGATAGGGAAAGAATTCATGATCAAAGAACAGAAAGGATCATAGAAGATAAAATTGACAATTTGGCTACATAAAATTTAAAGTTTTTTTTTGCATTAACAAATCAAACATAGTTAATATTAGGAAGGAAAGAAGTCTTTGAAAAATCTTTGCAGGAAGTATCTCTGATAAAGGGGACATATTCAAGGTACATAAAGAATGGATTCAAATTTAATATAAGATTAAGAGCCATTTCCCAATATATAAATGGTCAAAAGGTATGAGCAGGTAATTTTAAAAGGAGAAATCTATATTATTCATAACACAAAAGAGTTCCAAATTACTAATTATTAGAGAAATTCAAATAAGAACAATTCTGAGTTTCCATCTCACACCTATTAGACTGACAAAAGTGAAAAATGACAAGCGTTGGAGGGAATGAAAGAAAATGGGCACATTAATATACTGTTGGTAGAGCTGTGAATTGGTCCAGTCATTCTAGAAAGCAATTTGGAGTCATGTTTAAAAGGTCTGTAAACGGTCCTTTTGACCCAGAAAAACATGTCCCATAATTCAACAGACTATTTTAAATACTTTTTCCTATCTCCTAAAGTTAGTACTTCTTTACAGTTCTATTACATTCATTAGAGTTAGGTATTTACTATTTCCAGCAACTCAATCAAGGTTCTCAGCACATTTAGCTCATATTCCTAATTCTGGATAACTCTCTGGTGACTTGGGAACATGCCTCTTGTACTATATATAAGAGTCTTAACAAAGTCCATATAGCACAATTCTAGGACAGTCCCCAAATAAACATGTTTCTAGGCTGGTGGGTCTAGAAATTACATTTCTCCCCAAATATATGGCTATACATATTAGATATATGGCATAGCAGATAGAATGCTGGGATGGCAGTCAGGAAGAGTTCAAATCTGAATTCAGACATTTAATATTTTTGTGACCCTGGGTTAGTCATTTAATCCTATTTGCTTCAGTTTCCTCCTCAATCAAATAAACTGGAGAAGGAAATGGCAAACCACTCCAGTATCCTTGTTTTTGACCCAAAATGGGTCACAAAGAGTCAGACATGATTGAAATGACTAAAAAACAATAACACAAATTTAAAAATCATCTTATAGGGGTGGCTAGGTTGCACAGTGGATAGAGCACCTGCCCTGGAGTGAGGAGTACCTGAGTTCAAATCCAGCCTCAGACACTTAATAATTACCTAGCTGTGTGGCTTTGGGCAAGCCACTTAACCCCATTTGCCTTGCAAAATCCTAAAAAAAAATCATCTTATAAAATTCTCACCTGTCTGGGTGTATAGAAAAGTCTGTTCCAATCCAAAGACAATAAATTTAAGAGGAAGAATTGAACTTCCCTTCTTAAAAGAAAAATCTCATACTATATGTACTCCCAGAGTTTATAGAGCTCTCCAAAAGGAATTGAAGATGTGGAAGCACTTCCCTTCAAGAGAGAAATTAAATGTCCTTTCAGCACATAAATCAATCTCTCAGTTTCTCCAATGCATTGCTGAAAAACCACAGGGGATTCCCAATACAGAGAAAAATTCCTACATTGTGCTCCTGTAATCTGTAATCCATATTGTGGTCTGAAGATACCATTTACCCCTCTCATTAGGAAAAAGAGGCTAATTAAAAAAAAATCAAACTCAGAAAAGACCTAAAGATGGATGGAGATCCCCAAAGGGGGGTAATACACTTCAGGTTGATTGCTTTGGGTTTCAAAACCATCCAGGAAAACTTTTCCTATGGATCTGTAATCTCTAAGGATCTTAAACAGGAGTCCTCTGGGTGACCCTAATTGCATTGTTAGACACTGGTATTATAGAGAGGCTTCAATAGAGTATTAAATACAAGTATTTAAGTATTCAACCATGTTAAAGTTATCTCAAAGTCACTGGTCTGACTCGTGAAGAAAACATGTGAGGAAAATTGACTGCCTAATTATAGCCTAAAAACAGAAGAAAAAATAGCTTTCTTTTTTCCCAGTGGATCTCTGCAATCCTGGTGTATCCAAGAAGAATTCAGCATGAGAATCTCTGTAGTGAGATACTCTGTGCAAATGAATAAAATCGCAAATAGCTTATCCTGGAAAAGGCTCTACAGTGTAGTGTACATATGGGCTTACTCTTTTTCTTGATTCACTTTCATAGGTCTGACTGCCCAAGGGATGACTATCCTGTTTGAGATATTCTGTGTGTCTACACTTCTAAAACCAAGGTGTGTAGTCAGCTAGGCAACAGAATTTTTATTGTTGTTCAGTTGTGTTTGACTCTCCATGACTCCATTTGATGCTTTCTTGGCAAAAATAGTTGAGTGGTTTGCCATTTCCTTCTTCAGTAGGTGAAGAGAAACAGAGGTTTCTGACTTGCCCAGGGTCACACAGCTAGCAAGTGTCTGAAACCAGATTTGAACTCATGAAGATGAGTCTTCCTGATTCCAGATCCCATGCTCTATGTACTGCATCACTATCTGCTCTAGAGTATAGTCCTGGTATTTCAGTCATGTGCAACTCTTCATGATCCCATTTAGAGTTATCTTGGTTGCCATTTCCTTCTCTGGCTCATTTTACAGAAGAGGAACTGACACAACCAGGGTGGAATGACTTTCTCAGGGTCACACTAATTATTTAATGTCTAAGGCCCAATGTGAACTCAAAAAGTCTTCCTGACTCCAGGCCCAGGACTCTAACCACCTAGCTGCCCAAGGAATTGAATTAGCTCAGAGTAATGCTATTTATTGGAATGACATAATAAGAAAGTAGTAACTAACATCTCCCCCCCATAAAACTGGAGCAGCTTCTCCCATCAGCACATGAAATATCAATGGGAAAAGAGGAGCATCTACATAGGGAATCTATGATGCCAGAAAACAAGTAAGAAAACTCCTGTGTTTTTACAGTTGCTGATGTTCTCTCACTGCTACTGTTGAGTCTCCAAGCTTGCTACTTCATTGATTATATGTGGTGATAATTTTCACTAATTTAGGACTTAGTTACCATTCTGATCTAGAAACTGCTATGCACTTTCACTTAAAATTCAAGGACCAGCAGGAATCTTGGCTCTGGGAATCTGATAGATCCCAGGAGGAATCCAGTTCCAGGCATCAGATTCATCTCTCTGACTTACAGGATTCAACTTTGCAGCTAGACTCCCTCTCTGCTGGGATTGGCATTTTTGCAGATTATGCGCTTCTGTTACAAGATAACACTGGCATCAGAGAGAGAGAGAGAGAGAGAGAGAGAGAGAGAGAGAGAGAGAGAGAGAGAGGAGAAAGCATTTCTTCCCTATATATCTGCAGTCTTATGGAAGAAGTTCAAGGGAAAGATGAAGGAAATGCAACTCTCTCCTCAGAGTTCACTGTCTACAGAGAATGAATATCAGTTTGTTTTTAAATAGAGACCAAGAAAAAATAGCTGATCCTTTCAGACAGTAACTATAAATTTCTTATGTAGTGTCAATGGTCTTCATCCAATGAATGACAATCTATAATCAGGTTGATTGAAAAGCTTCCTTACTCACACCACCTAGAGCCAGAAAAGAACTGCTCTAAATTGATGGCCTAGAGGAAATATTTTGGAAACATGTTTTACAGAAGAAGAAATAAGAACATTAGGTGTTTTTAGAGCTTTTGTAGTGGTTATTATTTTTAAATTCAATTTTATTTTTACTTTTAATTCCAACTTCTCTCTATCCCTTAATTGAAAAGGACTGTTATTTTTCATAAAGTATATTCTATGTCATTGACTTTAGTGAGGTTATTAGCATTGTGCAATATTTAACAAAGGTTTTGAATGGGGCACCATGTGGGGTCATTTGGTCTCTTTATCATTGAAGTTTGCTCAAATACCTGGAAATAAAATAAATGCCCTTTGATTAGAGAATGACTAGACCAGTTCAGAAATGTAATGGGATATATTCACTGGCCCTATTGTTTCATTTTAGGGACGACAGGACTTTCCTTCATGCCTAAAACTGAACTCTGCTCTACTCTACATATTGTCTTCTCTAATTAGAACATGAGCTTTCTGAGAGCAAGGACTGTCTCTTTTTTCTAGTTGTATTCCCAATGACAATAAAGTGCTTAGTAAGCCAATACTAAAATTTTTTTCCATTTCATTATGTACCACAAGAAAGAAGAATCCAGAAAATCATGGGAAGACATATAAACTACTGCAGGCACAACTAAGTAAACAGAGAAACAAAATTGCAATAATATAAATGCAAAGATTTTAAAAAAATGATACTGAATGCTCTGAAATCATGACCAAATATCTCCCAGGAGAAGATATGAGGAAATGTGCTTATCACCCTTCTTTGCAAGGTGAATGAGAGAAATTAACATTTTTCTATTATATTAATAACCAACTATTATATTGGGCCTTTCTCCTCAATTTCCTTAGTAAAGCCCAGCTCTTAATCTCTGAAGGATGCCACTGATTAAGGACTAATTAGCTTATAAACAGAATCCAGTCTAGGTGAGTTCTTATCCAGGGGAAAGGAGCCTTTGTCCTTATACCCTTCCATTCAAGTTTAGGGTGACCCAGATCACTTCAGAGAAAAACCAACCAGAGTGGTCTGGATGGAGATGGATTCCCCTATCCAGAATGTTGGAGTTGGCTGAGTCTTATGATCAAACTAGAAGGATCTGAACTCTTTTAGCTCACCTACTCTTTTTTTTTTTTAGATTTTTCAAGGCAATGGGGTTAAGTGGCTTGCCCAAGGCCACATGGCTAGGTAATTATTAAGTGTCTGAGGTCAGATTTGAACCCAGGTACTGCTGACTCCAAGGCGGGTGCTTGGTCCACTGTGCCACCTAACTGCCCCTACCTACTCTTTAAGTATGGATCAATCAAGGTTGATTTTCACTTGTTAGGAGAGTTCCCTGTTAGAAGACATACATTTGGATTTAAGGTATTTTATAGCCTTCCTTGGCATCTTTGATTACCTGAGGAAAAATACTAATTATCTGTTTATTAATCATTTGCAAATTTAATGAACTGGTTATTAATTACCCAGAAATTCTGCCTCTCAAGTTTTCCCCATTTGTTTCATGGAGAATTATGACTGCATATATTGTCAGACTCAGTTGATATGTTGACTTCTTTTGCTGAGGTTTTTATTTCCTTTTTTGTATTCTTTATTCATTGAATAGGAGGGGAAACTTTTTGAAATGAATGTGGAAAAAATAAAAATACATAAATAAAAATATAAAATGATATCAATGGAGTCATAGTTATCAAGTCTTCTGAGTTTGTGGCATACTGGAAAAAGTACTGAAGTGTATGTCGTATAACTTGGATTCAAGTGTTCTCCCACCATGAACTGGAAGTGTTGACATTGTCAAGTCACTTAATCTTATCTACACCTCATTTTCCTCAGTTATAAAATGGGATAAGGATACTTACACATAGTATCTGACAGGGTTGTGAAGGAAGAGCAATATAGACACAGGCAATTTTTATCTCAGGGACATTTGGTTAAATCCTACCTGAATGGAATTCTCTTCTATACATCCTAGACAACTGGTCTAGGTCCAGTTTTTGCCTGACAACATCCTGTGATAGGTCACTCATGGTCTTAAAGGCAGTCTGTCATTCCATTGTTGAGTGGATCTGACTGCAAGGAATTGAGCTGGAAATAAATCTGCCTCCTCCTACCAACCTCCCCTCTTGTTGTCAGTTTGCTCTCTGGAGCCACCCAGAATAAATCTAATTCCAGATTACAATGAAACTACATTTCCTGATTCTCATTGCCTTTCAAGAACGGTTTCATTAGACTGCTGATTACATTTCCCCTTCCCTGCATAAAAGACACCTGTGATTTTACATAGCAATTCAGAGTTCATTCTATTATGTCCCTATTTCCCTTTAATACTCATTGAGAGGGTCCCTATGCTCCTTTCTCAAGGCTACAAAGTATCTTTTGGAAAAGCACCATTGTGGGGCTACAATTTTTATTCTTTTCCAATCACATGCAGGGCTTCTAAAGCTTAACATTGCACTTATTACATAACATGGGAGCCCTTGCCAATGCGGCTTACTGCTGGGGCCTTTTAAATATAGTAACAGAAGAAATAATTCCTGGGTTTGATGAAGAGCCACTCCAAGTGATCTCTTAATTTTAGCAATTTCCTTCGGCATGGCAGAAAAATGTAACACAGGCTTAAGTGTGTTTAAGTGCAGGACTAGAAAACTTACCACTCCGATGTGACATATAATTCTACATGAACAATAGTTCAAGATGGCAGGATACGAAGAGGGACGTGGAATATGCTTCAAATGTTGGGTTGGGTTTGTTGCCTTTATGTTAATGACTCTCAGAGAAAAAAATGCCAGAGCTTCTCAAATGGTGTTCCATCAGGGTTACAGCCCTATAATTTGACTCAGTGACAAGGGAGAACTGCCACCTTCTCCCCACTCACCCGCATTCATTGGCTTGGCTAATGAATGTCATCATGCTGACATTCTAAACCACTGTTTCCCAACCCCTCCCCGGCAGCCAGCACCTGACTTTTAGCTCTGGAACTCCCATTCTGGTGCTTTAGCTGTCCTGATTGGTGAGCACCACCCCTAGCCTACTATATCTAGCCAGCTCCAACCATGTTTTCCCTTCTAACCTCTCATCTTCTTGCCTGCCACCAAATGCATTCACTCCCCTCTCCACCCCTTATCCCCTTTTAGCTCTGGAACCATAATCAAATCAATATTAACATTGTTTCAGGAAAAGGTATCAATTTATTATCTCTATATGGTACCTATAACCATCTCTGTGACTTTCCAAATCAAATACCCTCTCCTTGCCACCACTCTACTGTATGTGTTGGCTCCATGGAAGGGAAGGGGAACAAACAAATGTTAAGTTCCTTCTAAGTGTCAATCATTTACAAATATCTCTCTGGATTTTCACAATAACCTTGGGAGGTGGGTGCTATTATCATACCCTTCTTATAGTTAAGGAAACTGAGGCTGATGAGATTAGGTGACTTGCTGGTAAGTGTCTGAAGTTAGATTTGAACTTTCTGACTCCATTAGCATATAAGCGACTTGAAGGCAGTAATTATCTTAACTTTTTTTTTATACTTCTAGCACTTGGCATATGGAAAGAACCCAATGTCTTTTAATTTCATTCATTCAATTATCTGTGGATTTGCCAGGACAAAAGAGGCAACCCACCAGAGAGAGAAAGCACAGGTCTTTCTCTAAAACTCTAGTTGTCCACTGATCCATTAGTTTTTTCACAAGGTGCATTCAATAAAGGCATAGTACAATGTTAAGCACAGGATAAAACTATATTCAGAGCCAGGACAGTCTTGCTTTGGGCAAGGTTAGGAGAATTACACCCTTATTTCACCTAAGAATGGGAGCTTCACCCTCTATTGGCTACTGTCTACCATAAGCATTGAGCTTTTACATAATTATTTTGCTTTATTTTATTTTTCCAAATACATAAAAAGGTAGTTTTCAATATCCATTCATTTGCAAGTTTATGAGTTCCACATTTTCCTGTTCCCCTTCATTCCCTCCTCCCTCCCCATGGTGATGAACAATCTGGTAAAAGTTGTACATTACATAAATATTATTACAAAATACCTAACTGCATTGGAGAAGATGACTTTCGAGCAATAACAAATAGAAATCTATGTTTATTACACAGTCTTTTTTTTTTGCAAGGCAAATGGGGTTAAGTGGTTTGCCCAAGGCCACACAGCTAGGTAATTATTAAGTGTCTGAGACCGGATTTGAACCCAGGTACTCCTGACTCCAAGGCCGGTGCTTTATCCACTACACCACCTAGCTGCCCCTACACAGTCTTAAAAGAGTGAGATTCTCAGTAGCCTCCAAACCCTTTATTGCCATTTTGCCAATGTCACTAAAGAAGAGAACTGAGATTTCACAAGACTCATTTGGTATTTTTCTACATGTAATGGGTTTCATGTTTTCATTACAAGCAAAAGATAATTACATTCTGTTGATATTCATGCAATATCCAAGAAATTTGAGTAAGGCTTTCATTTTTTTAATGTACTCCCTATAAGAGATTTATGGAAAGTCATAGACTAGAGTCACATAGGATGAGCAGACATGTATAAGTTTTGAGTATTGGAAGTCAAAGCCATATCAACTAGATGATAAATTTGGGAATATAAAAATACAAACATTTATATGAATTCATTAAAATATGCCTCTCATTGGCTAGCCCTTTTCCCCACCTTGTGAGTATGGGGCTGCCTACTTTGCCTAATCTGAACTCTGATTCTGTTCAGACTGATTGATTTTTTATTTGACTTGTAACCGGTATATTAATGGTTAATTTCATATATGAAATGTGCATTAATTTGTTCTACTTATTTGACAACTTTTTTGAGCACCTATTGATTTAATTATGAATCTAGGTTGTACAGGAGGTCAGGTGGTACTTAACCTTTTCCTGTGGAAATGAGCCCTTTTTACTACGTATCTGGTAGAGTGGAAAGGGCATGGACATAGAGTTCAGCATCTGAGCTGCCTCTTTTTAAAAGCCCTGTAATGATGTCATTTTTATCTCAGTCCATATTGATTTAACTTTTAAAGTTGAAGATAGTTGATGGTTCACTAAACCTTTTTTTTAAACTGCAAGACCTACTTTTGATTTAGAACCATTTTAATAGGGGTGTGTGTGTGTGTGTGTGTGTGTGTGTGTGTGTGTGTGTGTGTGTGTGTACTTGCCATTTCCCTTATTATATATTAAGGATAGAGAAGTAGCATCATAAAGTGGAACATAGAACAAAGAGAAACCCATTTACAGACACACCCATAGACTGAGGAACTAGTTTCTAATTATGTGTCCTATTAAACATAGGACTTGGGATCTAACAGATTATTTAGTTGTTCAGTCCCCTTGATTTCCTCCCAGAGGTCAAGTGAGGTTGAGTAATATACCCAAGGAGACACAGAATCTTAATTGGAACACAGATCCCCTAATTCCCATGCTGGGGCTCTCTCCATTTTGGTGTGCTCCTGTACTAAGAGGAGCCAACAAATGAGAAGGGGGTTCCCTCCATGCCAGGGCTGCTGACTCTCAGAATCTGGCATATTGCTAAATCCTTTTTCAAAACACACCAGCTTGTAACAACACTTGGACTCCAGAAACTGGTGAAATACAGTGTGATTATCTAACTTCTGCTAGACCCAGGCTAGGAGGATGAAAGGAAGAATTTTGCCCTCATCTCAACTCCAGAGTAGCAACTTGATATAGTGGGATGAGCAATGGATTTAGAGTCAAAGTCCCAAGAGAAAACCTTGGAGAAATTATTGCTCTCTAAGACTCAGTATCCTTAACTTTGAAACCAGGGGGTTAAACTGGATGATCTAGCAGATCCCATCCAGTTATAAAGGAGAGGAGAGCAGAGAAAAGGAGAGGAGGGAAATGGGGAGAGGAAAGGGGAGGGAAGCTTAATAGAAGAGAAGAGGGAAGAGGAAGAGAGGAGAGAAAAAAGCGAAGAGAAGGGAGAGGAGGAGAGGGGAGGGGAGAGGAGAGGAAGAAAGGATAGGAGAAGAGCTGAGAAGGGAGGAGAGAGGAGGGGAGCTAGCAGCTATCAATCCTGACTTGCACAATTAATGATGATGTCTCAGAGTGAGATCTGTTAAGTTTTACTATATTTTTAAACATTTTAATTTTATCTTTTTTTACATGCAAAGGTAGTTTTCAACATTCATCCATTAGCAAGTTCATGAATTCTACATTTTTCTACTACCCTCGATTTCTACTACCCTCTTCTCCACAGCAGCAAACAATCTGGTAAAAGTTGTACATGTACAATTGTGTTGAACATATTTCCATATTAGTCATGTGGTGAAAGGGGAGGAAACCATGAGAAAGATAAAAAAATTTTTTTAAAAGTGAACATAGTACACTTTACTCTATATTCAGTCTTCATAGTTTTGTTTTGCTTTTCGTTTTCTGGATGTGATGTCATTTTCCATTACAGGTCCCTCAGGGTTATCTTTGATGTATGCACTATTGAGAAGATCTACATCCATCCTAATTGATCCATCTCACAATGTTTCTGTTAATTTCTACAATGTTCTCTTGGTTCTGTTCACTTCACTCAGCATCAACTCATACAAGTCATTTTTGGTGTCTCTAAAGTCAGATTGCTCATGATTTCTTACAGGATAATAGTAGTCCATAATATTCATATACCATAACTTGTTCAGCTATTCCCCAATTGATGGACTCAATTTTCCTCCAATTTTCAATTCTTTGTTACTACAAATAGAGCTGCCATAAATATTTTTATACATGTGGGTCTTTTGTGTGATCTCTGGAATATAGAACTAGTAGGGAGATCAAAGGGTATGCACAATTTTATTGCCCTTTGAGCATGATTCCAAATTGCTCTCTAGAAAGGTTGGCTCAGTTCACAACTCAGTTCACAACAGTACATTAATGTCCTAGTTTTCCTCTCCAAAATGGATCATTTTCCTTTTTTATCATCTTAGTCAATTTGATAGATGTGAGGTGATATCTCAGAGTTGTTTTACTTTGCATTTCTCTGATCAATAATGATTTGGAGCATTTTTTCATATAACTCTAGATAGCTTTAATTTCTGTTCATTTCTCTTGACCATTTATCAATTGGAGAATGACTTGTATTCTTTTAAATTTGACTCAGTTCTCTATGTATTTTAGAAATGAGTCCTTTATCAAAAACACTAGTTGTGAAAACTATTTTCTAGCTTTCTGCATTCCTTCTAATCTTAGCTGCAATGGTTTTGTTTGTGCCAATCTTTTTAATTTAATAATAAATTTTCAATTTATAAAGTTTTCTATCTCTTGTTTGGTCATAAAGTTCACCCCTTTCCATAGATCCGACAGATAGACTATTCCTTGCTCTCCTAATTGCCTTATAGAATCACCCTTTATGTCTAAATCCAGTATCCATTTTGACCTTATCTTAGCGTAGGGTGTGAGATATGGGTCTATGCCTAGATTTTGCTTTACCATTTTCCAGTTTTCCCAGCAGTTTTTGGACAGATAGTGAGTTCTTATAGGGCAGGAATTTTTAACCATTGGTGCATCATTGACCCCTTTACATCAAGCCCACAAGCATTTATTAAGTTCCTGCTTAATAAAGAGAAGAGAGGGGAGAAGGGAGAAGAGAAGAGAGGGGAGGGAAGGGGAACTGGCAGCTACCAATCCTGACTTGTACCATTAATGATGGTGTCTCAGAATGAGATCTATTAAGAAACCACTTTAAGAAGATGAGAGTCATTATTCCCTTTTAACAAGATCTGAGAAGTGGGAAAGCCCCTGGATCCCCAGGAGAGAGACACATTAGAAATAGAAACAATTATCCCCTAGATTAATTAGAAAAGTCATTGGTGGTAAATAGAAGCCTATATAGGGGGAAAGTCCCATTGGGAATAAAGGCTGGAAAATTTTAGAAATTGAAGCTACTGAGGTTGGGGGTGACTTACTGTCTGCTACCTGAGATATTGGTGCTTCATGTGTGGGAAAATGCTGAGGCAATTTGGCTTAGTTGTCTAATTCTGGTCACTATCCTCATGTTCCCAAAGGATATACATAGGTGTATAACTCACCTACATTCATCATTTATACAGCCTCTACTTACTTCATACAGCTTCATCCCTGCTTGTTATAGGGAAAGACTCATATCTCAAGGTATATATACATGAAACTTCCCGGTACTGGTTCATGAGAAATAAGGAAGGGATTCCCCCCCCCAATGCCTGGAAAGGTTTTGGGGAGCAGAGTTTAGAAGAGGATACCCAGAGCTAGTCACCTGAGCTCAAGGATTCCCTGGGGTTGTATGTTCATGAGGTATGCTACAAGTCTACCTGGATAGCCTTCTGGTAGTTATTACTTTAGGGAATTGTGGAGTTGGATGAGTGCCAGGCAGAACCTCAGGTGAACAAATCTAATCAGTCTAGAAAATGAATTCTTAATCTTTTTTTGTGTGTCATGGACTCCTTTGGCCAATCTGTGGAAGCCTAGGATCCCTTCACAGAATGTTTTTAAATAATTGAAGGGAATGCTAAATTTCAGTTAAAAGTTAATGAAAGGGGGTGGCTAGGTTGCATAGTGGATAAAGCACCGGCCTTGGAGTCAGGAGTACCTGGGTTCAAATCTGGTCTCAGACATTTAATAATTACCTAGCTGTGTGGCCTTGGGCAAGCCACTTAACCCCATTTGCCTTGCAAAAACCTAAAAAAAAGTTAATGAAAATAAAGATGTATTTTTCTCTCCATCCAAGCACATAGATTCCCCCTCAACTCTATCTTAATCACAAGGCCTTGGTTGTTGTCTCACTCTGGAATATTCCTTCAATTTTGGGGGCTGCTGATGAGTCTCTGTGACCCTCTTCTACCCTGGAGCTTCCCTCTGGCATGGTTGGTACTTCCAAGGAGCTTCCATTTTGGGAAGAGGCTCAAGCCAATCATACTGTCTTCCCTTTCTGATTTTCTAGATTTTGACACCATGTCCCTGGTCTTCCTCCAGGTTCTGGTAAATGCTTAACAACTTGCTCTCCAAAGGAAAAAAATTTACATGGTATGGTTTTAAGTTTAATCTGTGTTACTGTCATTTTCTAAATCTAGACATTTTATAAAATTAAGAAGTCAAATTCTGGTTGTAGCTCTACCCACTGAGCCACCTAGCTGCCCCAGAATGTCTTTCCTTTTGCTTGTATGTGTCTTCCCAATATTGATTATGTTGTTCAGCCATTCATTTGGTCATATCCAACTCTAAATGGCCTCATGGACTTTGTCCATGGAATTTTCTAGGCCACAGTTACTGGAGTGGTTTTGTCATTTCCTTCTCCAGTGTGTTCAAGTTTTACAGAAGAACTGAGGCAAATAGGTATTAAGTGACTTGCCCCAAGCCACATAGCTAGTAATTGACTGAGGCCAGATTTAAACTCAGATTTTCCTGACTGCAGGTGCTCTATGCACTGTACCACCTTGCTGCCCCTGCAAGTAAATAATACATGTTTAGTAATTACTTGTTGATTTGCCTAGTAGGCATCCCAGGAATTGGCACTTCACCAGTTTGGTGAATAATTGGTGTTGGTATGGGTGTTAAAAATGGCTTAGACAGCTCATCAACATAATGGGTTCAAGATGTTGTCATTCACAAACTCAATCCATCATTCTTTTTAAGTGCTTATTTATGTTGAGTACTGGAGATATAAGAAACAAGGAGTGAATCCCTACTCATAAAGAATTTATATTCTAGTGGAAGAGATAAGTACATACAAAAATATATACAGAAGAAATATAAAGTGAATAAATACAAATATAAATAAAATAGTTTGATTCAAGGGAGAACATAAGCATTCAGGGAAGGTCAGGAAAGATTTCATGCAGAAGATGCTAGAGTTGCATCTTAAAAGGAAGAGAGGATGTTTGTGAGTCAGAGTTAAGGATGGAGTCCAATCCAGGCATGTAAAGCAGCCAGTACAAAGGCTCAGTGCCAGGAGATGGAGGATTGTGAGAGAAAGGCTGAGAGAAGAACAGTTTGACTGAATTGCAGGATGGACGGTAATGTTTAATGAGACTGGAAAGATAAATTTAAGCTTGCACAACATCATTCTTTGTATTGTATCAGATGTTAAAAGAAAACTACCACTCCCCTGGGCCCCTAGGCTCATGGTTGGGTAACTTTTAGGGCTTCCATGTTACTGCTAACTCATTGAATCTTGCAATCTGGAAACAAACACATACAAACACACATATAAACACACATGGACAACCCTAGAACCTGTTCTAGGATTTCATTGTCTGTGTGACCCTTAATATATCATTTGACCTTGTTGGGCTTCAGTATCACTCGTGTATAAAATGTCTTCTGAGGGTTCCTTCTAGTTTCAACATTCCATATACAAAATTATATAGAAGGCAAAAAAACAGGGGAGGAAGCCCCTACAAACAGGATTGCTGAGGGGAGCAGCATTGCCAATATGTATTCTATTCAAGAATACACAGTTTCCATGCTCTAGTCTAGAGTGTCTGGGTTTTTTATTTAATATCCAAGGCAGAGGTCATAACCTTTCCTGAATTACAATGAGAAAGTCTGAGATAGGTCTCTTGGAGATTAAGAAAAAGACATTATTTTTAAAAAGTTAACATTTCTGGGAATATAAGGTGATGCTGACATTAAAAGTGCTCACAACTATTCCTTTGAAAATTTTGACAGCTCATGAAAAAAGGATAGCTAAGTTATTGGGGAAGAGAAAATGGTTGCATCCTTAGAAGGACAGAAATGAAAACAAAGTTCATCTTTGCAGAGGAGGAGGAGGACTATGGCTGTATATCATTACATATATGGTCATACTTAGATTGGTATATTGACTGGTTTAGTTGATTATCACTTTTCTCTTTCTTTTTTTTAATTTTCTGTTAAAAAGAAAAATTTTATGGAATGAAAGTCAATTCATGTGTTTGGGCTTTAGTTTCGTCAATGAAACAGGGATAATACTTATTCTACTTACCTCATGGGATTGGTAAGAGTAGTGCTTGCCAAAATGAAAAGAACAAAGGATGGAGAGGATTGAGCTGACTAGCCCAGTATCACACAGTGAATCCAGTTGACAAAGTCTTGAATAGAAACCAGGTCTTCTGATTTCTGGGTTACTTCCTCCAAAACCTCCCCCACCCTTACCATAAAAATCCATAACATGACAACATGACTAGAAAAGATCTATATTCTGTGGTAAAATATGAGACAAGTCAAGTAATAACAGATAAGCAGTCCCACCTGACCAATGGTACCCATCACCATTTCCATTATATCATTCTTATTGATGGTTTTTTTTTTAGGTTTTTGCAAAGCAAATGGAGTTAAGTGGCTTGTCCAAGGCCACACAGCTAGGTAATTATTAAATGTCTGAGACAGGATTTGAACTCAGGTACTCCTGAGGTACTCTATCCACTGCACCACCTAGTCATCCTCTTATTGATGTTTATCCCAAGTATCAATTGGCCCTATTCCTTGACACAATGGATTTGTTTCACATTAGTAGTTTTTCTCAATAATAATCACTATGTTTTGTGGTACTCCCACTCAGGGCTTCCCCCAGGAATACCTGAATTTGTCTTGTGGATCTCACAAGAGGGTTTTCAGTTCCCTTATAAACAGTCAGTTGAACAAGTTTGATTTAACCCAGCAAAAAGAGCAGAATTGATTCAATTTGATTCATTATTTTTAGAGTGCTGTTCAAAGGGATTTATAGTTCAATCCTTCAACAATCAAGAAAACTCTCCTCCCAGAGAGACATCTTAAGGCACTTCTAGGATGGATGGTTCTGAAAAATATTTTGGAAATTTATGAGAAAAATCATTAAATTGCTTCTGCTCTTTGATCTAGTAATCTCATGACTAAGGAGATCAGACAGAAAAATGGTCCTACATATATTAAAATATTCAAATCAGTGCTTTTGTGAAAGCAAAAAACTTAAGTAAAATGATTTCTCAGCAATTGGGGAATATTAGAAAAAATATTTGAGTTGGAATGTGATGTAATATTATTATACTAAAAGAAATGAGGAATATGAAGTATTCTGAGCACCATGGGAAGACTATATATATATATATATATATATATATATATATATATATATATTGATGATGATGATGATGCAGAACACAGAAATCAGAACCAGGAGAATGAGTCAGGAGATTACAATAATGTAAAAGAAAACAATGGTAAAAGACAGCTAAGACCCCAATTAAAAAGACAATAACTAAAGACAGATAATGAAAATAATCTCTTTCTAGACAAAGTAGGTACTGAATGGTGTCAGTTGAGTTTACTATGGCAATTTCATTTGATTAATTATTTTTCTCTGAAATAAAGGAGAATTTTATGGGACTATATGGATGCCTATGTTAATTTAAAAAATCTGTAGTGCTCCTCAGAACAAATGTTTTCCATCTTTGGGATCATGTAGATATTATAGCTTCTCTATGTGAGTAAACCTGGACATCTTTGACTCCTTTCCCACCGTCTCTTGTGCAGACTCTTCTTTTATATCAGGACTCTCTCTCTCTCTCTCTCTCTCTCTCTCTCTCTCTCTCTTTCTCTCTGTCTGTCTCTCTCTTATAATTTTGTAAAGGTTTTATTTATTTTGAGTTTTACAATTTTTCTCCCAATCTTACTTCCCTCCCCTCACCCCCCACAGAAGGCAATTTGTCAGTCTTTACATTGTTTCCATTGTATACATTGATCCAAATTGAATGTGATGAGAGAGAAATCATATCCTTAAGGAAGAAACATAAAGTATAAGAGATAGCAAGATCAGACAATAAGATATCAGGTTTTTTTTTTTATAAATTAAAGGCAATAGTCCTGGGTCTTTGTTCAAACTCCACAGTTCTTTCTCTGGATACAGATGGTAGCTGTATGTCCATTGCAGATAGCCCCAAATTGTCCCTGAATGTTGCACTGATGGAATGAGCAAGTTCATTAAGGCTGATCATTGCCCCCATGTTGCTGTTAGGGTGTACAGTGTTTTTCTGGTTCTGGTTATCTCACACAGCATCAGTTCATGCAAATCCCTCCAGGTTTCCCTGAATTCCCATCCCTCCTGGTTTCTAATAGAACAATAACGTTCCATGACATACATATACACAGTTTGCTAAGCCATTCCCCAATTGAAGGACATTTACTTATTTCCAATTCTTTGCCACCACAAACAGGGTTGCTATGAATATTTTTGTACAAGTGATGTTTTTACCCTTTTTGTCATCTCTTCAGGATATAGACCCAGTAGTGGTATTACTGGATCAAAGGGTATGCACATTTTTGTTACCCTTTGGATGTAGTTCTAAATTGCTCTCCAGAAAGGTTGGATGAGTTCACAGCTCCACCAATAATATAACAGTGTCCCAGATTTCCCACAACCCTTCCAAGAATGCTCATTATCCTTTCTGGTCATATTGGCCAGTCTAAGAGGTGTGAGGTGGTACCTCAGTGAAGCTTTAATTTTCATTTCTCTGCTAAGTAATGATATAGAGCAAGTTTTCATATGACTATGGATTGCTTTTATCTCCTCATCTGTAAATTGCCTTTTGCATATCCTTTGACCATTTATCAACTAGGGAATGGCTTTTTAAAAAATTTGATTCAGTTCTTTGTATATTTTAGAAATGAGTCCTTTGTCAGAAACATTAGTTGTAAAGATTGATTTGCAGTTTACTACATTTCTTTTGATCTTGGTTATAGTGGTTTTGTCTGTGCAAAAGCTTTTTACTTTAATGTAATTGAAATCATCTAGTTTGTTTTTAGTGATGTTCTCCATCTCTTCCTTAGTTATAAACTGCTTTCCTTTCCATAGATCTGACAGGTAAACTAATCCTTGATCTTCTAATTTGCTTATAGTATTGTTTTTTATGTCTAAATCCTATATCCATTTGGATCTTATCTTGGTATAGGGTGTGAGGTGTTGGTCTAATCTAAGTTTCTTCCATACTAACTTCTAATTCTCCCAGCAGTTTTTATCAAAGAAGGAGTTTTTATCCCAATAGCTGGACTCTTTAGGTTTATCAAATAGCAGATTACTATAATCGTCTCCTGCTTTTGCACCTAGTCTATTCCACTGGTCCACCACTCTATTTCTTAGCCAATGCCAAATGGTTTTGATGACTGATGCTTTATAATATAATTTTAGATCAGGTAGTGCTAAGCTACCTTCTTTTGCACTTTTTTCATTAAATTCCTAGAAATTCTTGACTTTTTTATTTCTCCATATGAATTTACTTACAATTTTTTCTAACTCATTAAGATGATTTTTTGGAATTTTGGTTGGTAGGGCACTAAAAAGGTAGTTTAGTTTTGGTGGAATTGTCATTTTTATTATATTAGCTCTACCTATCCATGAGCAGTCGATATTTGCCCAGTTATTTAAATCTGATTTATTTTGTGTGAGAAGTGTTTTATAATTGTTTTCAAAAAGATTCTGAGTCTGTCTTGGAAAATATACTCCCAGGTATTTTATATTGTCTGAGGTTACTTTGAATGGGATTTCTCTTTCTAGCTTTTCCTGCTGTATCTTGCTAGACATATATAGGATTTATGAGGGTTTATTTTATAACCTGCAACTTTGCTAAAATTGCTAATTGTTTCCTGTAGTTTTTTGGATGATTTCTTGGGATTCTCTAGGTATACCATCATGTCATCTGCAAAGAGTGAGAGTTTTGTCTCTTCCCAATTCTAATTCCTTCAATTTCTTTTTCTTCTGTAATTGCTGAAGCTAACATTTCTAATACAGTATTGAATAGTAGTGGTGATAATGGGCACCCTTGTTTCGCCCCGATCTTATTGGGAATGCCTCTAGCCTCTCCCCATTGAATATAATGCTTTTTGACAGTTTCAGATAGATATTGCTTATTATTCTAAGGAACTGTCCATTTATTCCTACACTCTCTAGTGTTTTTAGTAGGAATGGGTGCTGTATTTTGTTAAAAGCTTTTTCAGCATCTATTGATATAATCATATAATTTCTGATAGGTTTGTTGTTGATATAATTAATTATACTAAGTTTTCCTAATATTGAACCAACACTGCATTCCTGGGATGAATCCTACTTGTTCAAAATGTATTATGCAAGTAATAATTTGTAATCATTTTGCTAAAATTTTATTTAAGATTTTGCATCTATATTCATTAGGGAGATAGGTCTATAATTTTCTTTCTCTGTTTTAGCTCTTCCTGGTTTAGGTATCAGCACCATATTGGTTTCATAGAAAGAGTTAGGCAGAGTTCCATCTTCCCTTATTTTTCCAGAGTTTATATAGAATTGGAACCAATTGTTCATTAAATGTTTGATAGAATTCACTTGTGAGTACATTAGGCCCTGGAGATTTTTTCTTAGGGAGTTCAATGATGGTTTGTTGAATTTCTTTTTCTGAGATAAAGTTGTTTAGGTATTAAATATCCTCTTCATTTAACCTGGGCAACTTATATTTTTGTAAATGTTTGTCCATTTCACTTAGATTGTCAAATTTATTGGCATGGAGTAGAGCAAAATAATTTCCAAATTATTACTTTAATTTTCTCCTCATTGGTGGTGAGTTCATCTTTTTCATTTATGATTCTAGGAATTTGGTTTTCTTCTTCCTTTTTTAAAATCAAATTGACCAGAGGTTTATCAATTTTATTATTTTTTTTCATAAAACCAACTTTTGGTTTTATTTATTAATTCAATAGTTTTTTGCTTTTGCTTTTATTAATTTTTTCTTTAATTTTCAGAATTTCTAATTTCATATTTAATTGGGGATTTTAAATTTTTTCTTACTCTAATATTTTTATTTGCATATTTAGATTATTCATTTCTTCTTTCTCTAATTTATTCATGTAAGCATTTAAAGGTGTATAATATATCCCTTGACAGCTGCTTTGAGTGAATCCTATAGGTTTTGGTATGTCGTTTCATTACTGTCATTATCTAGGATAAAATAATTAATTCTTTCTATAATTTATTGTTTGATCCACTCAATTCTTTAAAATGAGGTTATTCAGTTTCCAATTAGTTCTGGGTCTATATCTACCTGGACTAATATTGCATATGATTTTTATTGCATTGTGATCTGAGAAAGAGGTATTCACTATTTCTGCCTTTCTGCAGTTGATCATTAGGTTTTTATGCCCTAGTACATGGTCAGTTTTTGTATAAGTGACATGTACTGCAGAGAAAAAAAACATATTCCTTTCTATCCCCATTCAATTTCCTCCATAGGTCTATCAAATCTAGTTTTCCTAACAATCGATTTACCTCAACTTCTTTCTTGTTTATTTTATGATTTGATTTATCTAAATCTG
Source organism: Macrotis lagotis (assembly GCF_037893015.1). Classification (NCBI taxonomy): domain Eukaryota; kingdom Metazoa; phylum Chordata; class Mammalia; order Peramelemorphia; family Peramelidae; genus Macrotis; species Macrotis lagotis. Next base: position 254,674,935 of record NC_133661.1, read on the forward strand.
AAAACAAGAGGTCGAGGTCTCCCACTGGTAGAGTTTTGCTGTCTATATCTTCCTGTAGTTCTTTCAGCTTCTACTCTAAGAATTTGGATGCTATCCCATTGGGTGCATATATATTCAGTAATGAAATCACTTTATTGTCTATGGTACCTTTTAGGAGGCTATAGTTTCCTTCATTATCTCTATTAACGCTATCTATTTTTGCAGCTGCTTTGTCTGAGATAAAGATTGCTACCTCTGCTTTTTTTCACTTCAGCTGAAGCAAAATATATTGTGCTCCAACCTTTTACATTTACTCTATGTATATCTCTCTGCTTCAAATGAGTTTCTTGTAAGCAGCATATTGTAGGATTCTGGGGGTTTTTTTAGTTTTTTTTTTTTTGCAAGGCAAACGGGGTTAAGTGGCTTGCCTAAGGCCACACAGCTAGGTAATTATTAAGTGTTTGAGACCGGATTTGAACCCAAGTACGCCTGACTCCAGGGCAGGTGCTTTTTCCACTGTGCCACCTAGCCACCCCAGGATTCTGGTTTTTAATCCAATCTGCTATTCACTTACTTTTTAAGGGAGAGTTCATCCCATTCACATTCAAAGTTATAATTACTAACTCTTTATTGCCCTCCATCCTATCTTCCCTCTGTTTGTATTTTCCCCCCTTTCCCCTTTATCCATATTCCCCAGTATTTTGTTTCTGAATACCACCCCTTTCAGTGTGTCTGCCCTCCTATATCCACCCCTCCCCTTTCTTTCCCCTTTCCCTTTTCCCCCTTTCCCCTTCCCTTCCTTCTGTTAGCTACCCTTTTTCTCCCGCTCCTGTCTCCCTTTTTTTCCCCTTTTAATTCTCTTAAAATTTTTTTAAAATTTTATTTATTTAAGGCAATGGGATTAAGTAACTTGCCCAAGGTCATACAGCTAGGCAATTTTTATGTGTCTGGGGCCAAATTTGAATTCAGGTCCTCTTGACTCCAGGGCTGGTGCTCTATCCACTGTACCACCTAGCTGCCCCTCTGTTTCTCTTTCTGTGTCTTTGTTATACCAGGCCCTAGATTCATGTAATGCTTTGTAGAGTTCATATGAAGATATAAGACTTACCCCACCACTGCCTTCCATAGAGCAGCTTCATGCCTTTGTGTCCATATCTCTTACTAATCATTAGAACTTTGCCAAAGTGCAATGGGACATATAGGGTTCCCCAACAGCAGTGTTCTTCAAAGAGAAGGTAGATGACTATCACTTGTGAGAGATGGCAGGATGAAATTCCCATTAAAGTAGAGGATGGGCTCAATGCCCTCTGAGGTATCATCCTAGAAAGGAATTAGTAAGGGTACAGAGGAGGGTGGGAAGGATAGGGGAGTCTTCCAGTTCTTTGTAGGTTTTGTCTGATTTTTGATTGGATCAGAGAGGAAGAAGAAAAGAAGGCAGGATGGGGAAATATTCTGGGAAAAAAGAAAGGACTAAGAGAGCCTTAGGATTGAAGATTTAAAATTGGATGGGACTATAGATAGATTTCCAATCTCAATGGATATTTTTTCTTTATTCTTAGTGCCCTCATTTTTTAAAAGAAGCAACAGGATGATTTACCAAAAGTTTATTAAGCTAGATTAGTAATTTCCCTTACATTCAAGCCAAGGTGAAAACAATAAATCCTATTCAGGCACACAAAGAGATGTGTTGGCACACCTTTCATAATCTCAGATACTGATAAAGTGGAACCCTCTTGCTTCTTCTTCCAATTCTGCATCCTCCAGGAAGCCAAAATAAGCAGAACTTGGGAATTGTGGGGGCAGGTGAAAGGTATAGAATGCAGATGTGAACTTGACTGATACCATCCACCCAGTATACCCTAAATTACAACCTTGCCCCTCCTTCCTCCTAGAGATAAGCTGAAAGCATGAGCCAAGCAAACACAATAAACTGGGCAAAAGGAGATCTCATTACATACTATTTGAATGATAATACTTTATATTTGAATAAGCCTTTAAAAATCTTATTAAACCTTTGGAAAATCATAAAATCCTTTCACATATAATGACATGTGACCTTATCATGCTGCTTGGAAGCAAGTAGGGAAAATATTATTATTCTTATTTTTTACAAGATGTGGAAAATGAGGTTCAGGATATGTGTTGCAAATTTTACCTCCCTAATTAGATGAAAATCAAGACTCTGGATAAAGGCATTGGGCATCCCTTTCAGAGTTCAACCCAATTACTGTTTCTACAATTAATAACAATATTATATGTTTATATAGTACTTTATAATTTTTAAAGTACTTCACAATCATCTCATTATCTCATTAATAATAGAACATTTATTAAGTACTCACTGGGTCCCAGTCATCATACTAAATTTTGGGAATAGAAATGCAAGCATGTAAGACACCCCTTGTTCTCTAGGAGTATATTCTAATGGGACCTGGAAAGGGGAGATAGATATGGTGTCATGGTGTGAGATAGCCAGGAAGTAATTTGAGACTATTGATTATGGCAAATGTAGAAGTTCTGAATACTGTAGATAAGTTCACTTATCTTAGAAATGTATTTTTTTTTGTTTTTGTAAGACAATGGGTTAAGTGACTCACTCAGGGTCACACAGCTCAGTTATTAAGTGTCTGAGGTTGAATTTGAACTCAGGCCCTCCTGACTCCAGGGTCAGTACTCTATCCATTGTACCACCTAACAGCCCCTGGCAATATACTTTCCAAGGAGGCACACATTAACAATGAAGTTGACATATACGTTGTCAGAGCTAACTCAGTATTTGGAAGGCTCCAAAATTGTGGGAGAAAAGAGGTATTAGACTGACTACCAAATGAAGGTCTACTGAACCGTTTTGCTGATCTCATTGTTGAATATCTGTGAAACCTGGACAGTTTACCAGCTCCATGCCAGAAAACTGAATTGCTTCCATTCAAACTGGCTTAGGGAAATTCTGAAGATCACCTGGCAGAATAAGCTACCAGACAATGAGGTCCTTTCTCAAGCTAAACTGTCAAGAATTCAGAGACATTTACTACAGAGAGCACAACTATGATTAGACTAGCCTTGTCACTGAATGCCAGGTGTACCCTTCCAAAAAAGACTTTTATAGAGAACTCACACAGGGCAAGTGCTCACAATAGGATCAGAAGATACAATACTGGGATACCCTGAAGATCTCTTAAGAACTTTAGTATTGAGTGTGCAGCATAGAAAATAGAGGCAGAGAACTGCCCAGCATGGCATGCCCTCATCAGAGAGAGTGGTATGCCCCTTGAACAGGGCAGAATTGAAGCAGCTCAAAGGAGATTTGAGATATATAAGTTTAGAATACCCACCCTAGATATTCACATGGACTATTTGTACCCATCTGTGGTAGAGCATACCAAGTTCATATTGGTATACTCAATGATAATTGGATGCATTGTAACTCATCTCTAACATAGTGATATAATTTTGGTCTTCTTCAATAACAAAAGACAAGAACCAATATGGAGGCATGGCTATGGCCAACAAGTGAGTTCTCAGTAGTGAGTTCAAGGTCCCAATTAAGGCAGGATGGGGATGTTCACAGGAGTTCAAGAGGCATGCTGTGGAGAAGTTCAGGAAGTCCACTGGTTGTTTGAAGTAGTAGACTAGATATTGTTATCTCCATTTTACTGATAAGAAAACTGAAGCTGAGAAAAATCCCAAGTCCAGTGATCATTCCACTATAATATGCCTATATCATCTCTGTTCAAATGCCATTACTCTTGGGGAGGGATAATTCATTAATAACACTTTGTTGTTGTACAATCATTTTAGTTGTTTCTGACTCATCATGACCCCATTTGGAGTTTTCTTGGCAAAGATATTGGAATGGCTTACCATTCCCTCATCTAGTTCCTTTTATAGATGAGGAAACTGAGGCAAGCTGGGGTTAAGAGATTTGCCCAGAGTTACACAGTAAGTGACTGAGGTCAAATATGAACTCAGGTCTTACTGATTTCAGACCTGGAGTTCTATCTACTGTGTCACCTAGCTGCCCAAATGTAGATATGCATCTCCTCTAGAACAGGAATCCTGAGAGAGAAAGGTTAAGGGACTTGGCCAGGCTCACAAAGTCAGCAGATTGAGATTAGTCTCTATTCTATTTCTAAATGATTTCAAGGCGAATTATTTATTCTCTAGTCTATGACACTTTCCTATAGACTTTCCCTAGGCAATAAAAGTTTTTAGAAAGTCTCTGTCCTATGTAGTGATCAATTAATCAATCAGTATTTCTTTAGCTCCATTTTTGCGCTTGAGAGATATAATGGTATTGGGGCAAGAGTTCTGGGCTGGGAACCAGGTGAACTGTGGTCCAGATCCTTTCTTAGATATTTACTGAGGGCAGCTAGGTGGTACTTGAAGTCAAGAAGATGAGTCTTCCTGAATTTAAATCTGCCCTCAGACACTTACTAGCTGAGTGACTCTGGATAAGTCACTTAGATGTCTTTGCCTCAGTCTTTTTTATCTATAAGATGATCTGGAGAAGGAAATGGTAAACCACCCAAATGGGGTCCTGGAGGGTTCGACACAAATGAAACAACTGGACAATGATAGCATGTAACAATAAGCAAATCACTTAATCTTCCACAGTCTTACCTTCTTCAAGATGAGGAGTGATATGACTTTGCACCCATTACCACGGGGGAGATTGTCATGGCTCCTAGCCTCATTGCTTGGGGAGACAAGGCTAACACACACACACACACACACACACACACACACACACGAAGAACAATTCAAATAATTCAGAACTCCTGAAAATGATTGGAAGCAGAATTGCAGAAAAAAGTGAGCCATCCATCATACCAGAACTGGGAGTAGAAAGGAAAACAAAAGCGGGCAGCTTTTGGAATTGTGGAGAAGATTGTCAAACCAGAACAGTGGAATGAAGATACTACAACACCAAAACCCAGTGAGTATAATAAGCAAGTAGATGGTGAGATAAAGATGAGAGACCACAAAGAGCCAAGATCAGGCCAAAACATCTGGAATTCAGATTGGAGAGCTGAGGATGGTTCTAGGGCATGAGCCGTAGGGAGACATATGCTCCCTCTCACTCTCGAGAGGGTAAATTTGCCCATAATCAAACAAGATAAACTTTGATTGTATTCTTTTCTATTGCCACATTAAACAGCCCATACCTTTGCAACTTTCCTTCTTATAGTCAGGTATCACTGATAGCCATTGAAAAGAGGTCTGAGTCTGAAATCAGAAAGATTCATCTTTTCTGAGTTCAAATCTAGTCTCAGATGCATACTAGCTTTGTGACCCTGGGCAAGTTACTTAACCCTATTTGACTCAGTTTTGTCATCTGTAAAAATGATCTAGAAATGGCAAAATATTCCAGTAGCTTTGCCAAGAAAACCTCAACATGAAGAGTCTGACATTAAACATTTGTATAAATGTTTATTCCTTTCCCCAATACTTTAGTTGGACCTAGACAGGTAGGTAGCATTATGTATAGTGTGCTAGATCCAGAGTCAGGAAGATCTAAGTCAAATCTAACCTCAGACTCTTATCAGCTATGTGACTCTGAACAAATGGCTTAATTCATTGAACCAAATGAGAAGATAGTTATAAAATATTTTCCAAACCTACTATATAAATGAGTATTATTAAATCATTATATTATTATTTCTGCTACTAACATCTACTCCAACTTCATTTTGTAAATGAGGTTCAGACAAGGTTACTTACCCAAAGTCATAAAGGTAAATGTATATAAAGTAAATATATAATATAAGATACTATATAGTATGCTATTACATGTATATTATATAATTATATAATAAATATGAGGTGTGGTTTATAAAGTAAGAAGTGGTAGAGTTCAGATGCAATTCATTTTCTTTTTAAATTTTATTTCAGTCAATGGGGTTAAGAGTGACTTGCCCAAGGTCACACAGCTAGGCAATTATTAAGTGTCTGCGGTCACATTTGAACTCAGGTCCTTCTGACTCCAGGGCTGGTGCTCTATCCACTGCACCACCAAACTGCCCCCTACAAGTCATTTCCTAATTCTCTAAAGTCAGACCTCTTTGTACAACACCATGAAATCTTCCCATAAATTCAGGGCAGAACAATGGATCATGAATCTGGGAGTCTACATTGTGTGAAGTCTGATCCTTACAGAGAGGTGATGTATTCAAAATACAGAATGGGATATATATTTTGAATATGGATATTGTGTGAATTTGTTTTGTCTAACCATTCCAATTTTTTTAACAACTATTTTGTTTTTCTTTTCTTTTAAATGGGTGTGGGAGGGAGAGAAAAATAAAAGCTTGTTAATTGAAAAATGAAATGGAAAAAAAACAAACTTCAAAATGATGGAAAAATAGAGATGTTGGAGCAATGCCCAAATCAGATAAGTTCCTAAGGCCAGATGGAATGCCCTGGGTATTATTGCATGAAGTCTTCCTTTCCTCATCAGTGGAGTGAGCCCAGGGGTTGGGGTCCTAGTGTCCCTGGCTTCTGTCCAGCTTTCAGGCAACAGATCAGGCTCCCTAAATGGTCAGGCTTTCAGTCTACATAGGACTCAACTTTTTTTCTGTAGTGAGAGGAGAGATTAATTGCTGGGGCACAGCCTGGCAGCTGAAGCAGTCACTTTTTAGAGAGAGAGAGCCAGCAACAGGCAGTGAGTAGCTAAGCAACAGGAAGACAGAAAAATTTCTTCATCCCCACAGTTTGAAGAAACTAGAAATGCAAGAGTGGGTGAGTTTCTGTGGGTGAGTTTCTCTGTGAAGCGTGTGCCAATTGAGGTGGGGATGGGTTGGGGGAATGGGAGGGAAGGAAGTCCTAGGGCTGTGATGAAAAGCCTCCCCATTTCACAAGTCACTTAATAACCCATACTGTCCTTCTGTCGGCAGACCTTTGAAATCTGAAGTTGCCGCTTGGCCAGCTTCCCTTCCCAGGCTCCTTGGGATGGGGAGGTGCCTGTGGCCAGGGTTCAGAGACTCAGGGCTGGAAGTCAGGGCAAAGCATTTTAGATGGTTTCCTATTGGCATCTTCGAAGTAGCCACAGCACAGGGGTTTTGTTGTGACATGTGTTAGTGTAGGTGGAAGTGACTCATTCAGCAGCCCTTCTCAGAAGGGAGCTGGCGATGGCTGCGGCTGCCACCGTCACAGCTGCCTGCATGCCGCAGAAACAGCTAAATAAATCCTGCTGATGGCATAGCCTGGAAAACAGCCCACAAAAAACTGTCTGCAGCTAACCAGACCTGCCTGGGGGTCACATAGGTTCAGGGGGGCTACTGGGAAGGGTGGGACATCTGCAATCTGCTTTTGGTTCCCAGAATGGAGGGAACACCTTGAAGAAAGTAGCTCCTCTGCAAATCCATTCATTATGGGTTTTCTTGATAGGAGAAGGCCAGGCCCCTTCAGATCTTAAGTCAATTGGTATCTTTTGGTGATAGAAAACTGAGAAAGCATAGTATTCCAAGGCAGAGACCCCTTCTTAAAGTTGTCCCTCAATTCCTCCAATATAATCCCTACCTTTGGTTTGGAAAACCAAAGTAGGAGTATTGTGTCCAGGTTGTTGGGTTGTTTTTGTCACGTCTAACTCTTGGTCATCTCATTGGAGATTTTCTTGGCAAAGATACTGGAGTGGTTTGTCATTTTCTTCTGTTTGTTTTACAGATGAGGAGACAAACAGGGTTAAATGACTTGCTTAGTCACTTTGAGGCTGGATTTGAACTCATAAAGATGAGTCTTCTTCCTTTCAAACCTAGCTCCATCTACTGTGCCACCTAACTGCCCCATTGTCTCCAGGCCACCATTAAAACACACATGTTATCTGGGAGTGGTCTAACTCTCTCCATGAGAGGCTAATCAGTGTAAAGAGTGTAGAGATTTAGAGCTGATTATAATTTAGTACAAAAATTAAAGATTTTGTTTCTGGAAGTTATTTCTAATAAAGGTTATAATGCAGTCTGTGGTGTAAGCTAACAGTTCTGAATGTTTCATCTAACTTTTTTGTTTTAACTCTTTGGTTTGTCCTCATTCTAATCAGGGAGGCACCATGAAAAATGAGAAATTCCTTTTTGCCCCAACACCCAAATGACTTCTGTGGATTTTTTTTTAAGTGGAGTCCCCAAAATAGGTTTTGAAGCTATAGATTGACAATTGGGAAGTTAACATGTGACAAAAAGAAATTTCCTAATTGTAAGCCTCAAAGTTATCCAGAGTTATGAACTACAGATTGATACTAGGAATAATAAGTGATCAAAAGAAATACTTGGTTTTAGTCTGAGAAAATATGTTGGATTTTGTTAGTGCCAGACTGGCTATAAACTAAAAGCAGGGAGGCTTTACAGTTACTACACCTCAGAGAATAGCCACTTGCCCTGAAAAAGTTAAAGAACTGAAGCCCGGCAGATGACTTCACCAAAAGATGTCAGTAGAAAGATGAGAATTGCTCAGGACATATGTGCCTGATATAGCTCCCTGTTTATATATGCTTTCTACCACTGATAGTATGATAACCTTTGGGAGACATTAAAGCATTTCAATATGGGATAATCTTGTCAACATATCTGCAATGCTGTTTAATTAAATACCTTTTGTTCTGAACTAAGGCAATTTGTTGGAGGCAGCTCTAACCTGCTTAAATGTTCAATGAGAGCATATACATCTCAGAAATCAGCCATAGTTATAAATCAAGGCTTGATTTATGGATTTATTGATTGTCTAGACTAGTGATATCAAACACAAATTCAAATTGAGGGCCACTAATCCATAACATAAGAATCCATATAGTTAGCATTATTGACTTAGTTTTAAAATGTAATATGATCTTTATTTTATTGTATTTTTTTATTTTGTTAAATATTTCCCAATTATTATAGCACTCTAGAGTACTGAGTATGGTAGACCACATACTGGAGACATGAGCCCAAGTGTTCAACTAGACTTAAGAAAGTTTTAATAATTCAGATGAAACATAAAAGGGTTTATGAGTTCCAGTTTTGAATGGCTGTTGCCTCAGAGAATACCTTGGCTCTGTGGTGGTTTTTCTATGGTTCACATGCAAGAGGGCTTCCAGGTTCCATGATAGATTGATTAACTATCATCTTAGAAAGCATAGAGTCTGACCCTGAGGGTCCAAAGTACAAAATCTGTAAGTTTAAATATGAGGGAGATGTGTGAGTTTATGTGGGATCACTAGGTCTGTGTGGGAAGAATGTCCAACAAAAGATTGTGACTGAGAAGAGATCTGGGTAATCATAAATACAAAATAGATCCCTGGAAAAGGAGAATATGGTTAAAGGAAATGGGACCCAGTAGGCAAAGGGCAGTTAGGTAGTACAGTAGAATGCAGAACCTAGCATCAGAAAGACTCATCTTCCTGAGTTCAAATAAGGTCTCAAACACTTGTGATCCTGGGCTAGCCACTTAACCCTGTTTGCTTTACTTTTCTCATCAGTAAAATGATCTGGGAAAAGGAATGGCACATCATTTCAGTACCTCTGACCCCAGATGAGATCACAAAGAAACAATCATGATTGAATGACAATAACAGAGTTCTTATGAGGATCAAATGAGAAAATATTTGCAATTCCTTTCTAGATTAGAATAAAAAATAACTAATAAATTTACTTCAGCAGATCATGCAAACCTTCTTTCTTCAGCATACTCTTTTTTTTTGGGGGGGGGTGTTGCAAGGCAATAGAGTTAAGTGTCTTGCCCAAAGTCACACAGCTAGATAATCATTAAGTGTTGATCAGATTTGAACTCAGGTCCTCCTGACTCTAGGGCCAGTGCTCTATCCACTCTGCCATCTAGCTGCCCCTCATACTCTTTCTTAAATATTCATTGTTTTAGTGACTAAAATGGTTTTTATTAATATATCTTAACAAAATGGCACACCTATCTCATGGTGGGAGAGAGGGGTGGGGAAACCCCCAAAATGCAATCTCTTTTATGCATAAACATGCAATTTTTAAACAAATTTAAAATTAAAATTAATTAAATAAATTTTAAATTAAAAAATTTTAATTTAAAAAAATTTGGATTCCAAATTTTTTCACTCCCCTATTTCCTCCTTAAGACAATAATCAAATTGATATAGATTGTCTGTATGCAGTCTTATAAAATGTATTTCCATTTTGGTCATGTGGCAAAAGAATAAACAGAATAAAAGGGAAGAGGTATGAAAAATAGAGTAAAAAATATGCTTCATTATGCATTCTTTTTCTGAATGTTGATAGCATTTCCCCTCATGAGTCTTTTGGAATTGTCATGCATCACTGTACTGCTGAGAAGAGCTAAGTCAATGGTAGACAATCATGGCACAATATTAATGTTACTGTGTACAATATTCTCCTGGTTCTGTTCCTTTCACTTTGCATCAGTTCATATAAGTCTTTCCAGGTTTTTCTGAAATCTACTTGCTTATCATTTCTATAGCACAATAGTATTTTATTATATTCATATACCATAGCTTGTTCAGCTATTCCTCAATTGATAGGCATTCTCTCAATTTCCATTTCTTTACCAACCTAGCATACTCCCAGTTGAAATCCCAATGTACAAGTCCTGGCTATGCTTAAATAAAATAGCATGAAAAGACTGCAACTTTTTTAAAAAATAAGATTTGTCATTTCAGTGGCATAGAGATCTCCCCCTATAATTGAAAAATTGACATCTGCTTTTTAACATATAGTGGTAGCAAATGCCTGGGGATATTGAGAGGTTAAGTCATTTTTCTAGGGTCACATATTCTGTATATGTCTGAGTCATGTCTTAAACTTCCTTTAAGGTCTTCCTTTAAGTCATTTCTTTATTCTCTATGCCATTTAAATGTAAGTGCATTGCATTTAATTACTTGCTATTTATTAGTCTTTTCATATATATTGCTTAGATACTCATATACATACAGGTATTCTCTATTAGAATGAAAGCTTCTTGAGGGTAGGGATTGTTTCATTTTTGTCTATGTATTCCTAGGTCTTAGCACAGTTATTGGTATATAGTACTTAATGTGTGAAGATTGTTTGAATGATTTTGCTGTTTTCAGTTAGTACTTTTCCTTTTACTAAAAAAAAGATGGGTACATTCCTTATATATTAGCATCAACATTGTCCAATATTTTTGATTTGAGGTTTGCTGCTGCTTAATGTCTTGATTTGCAGAGTTGTAGTAATTATGCATTATTTATTATTCTTTAGTTTCTGTTTTTTTCCCTTGTTCTGTACCACTTTGTATGAATCTGACTATATTTCTTTGAATTCATCATATTCATTGCTCCTTATGGTGTTGTAATATTCCATTACAGTTATGTACTACAATTTTTTTAGCCATTTTTCCAATCATGGTGCACCTATTTTGTTTACAGATTTTCCATCATGACAAATAGTACAATTTTATCTATTTCCCCCCTTTATGTCAATCCCTTTGGGGCATAAATCTAATGGAATTACTAAAGGGTATAAATAATTATGTAATTTTTGTTGTATAATTACAAATTGTTTTCCATAGAGTTTACTTGGCAAAGATACTGGAGTGGCTTGCCATTTCCTTCTCCAGCTCATTTTATAGATGAGGAAACTGAGGCAAATAGGGTTAAGCAACCTGCCCAAGATCACACAACTAGTAAGGGTCTGAGGCTGGATTTAAACTCATGTCTTCCTAACTCCAGATCTGTTGCTCTGTTCTCTACATCACCTACCTTTCCTACTATGTAAGCTATTCATTTCCATAGTAATTGCTCCAACTCTTTCTATTGCCTTTGAGTCTAGAACTAAGGATTAATCCACTATATAGTTTCCTCTAATCAATTGATTATCAAACATTTATTAAGCCCCTACTATATTTAAGGTCTTGGGGTTACAAATTTAAGTGAAAAAAATCTCTTCTATGATCCCAGAGGTCACAGGGGAAGACATAGAGCAGGTGAACAGATACCCAGAGTACCATGCCCCAGTCACTCAGAGCTCTTGTACACCTTGGGGGGGGGGGGGCGGTGATCAACCACTCTCCTTTAGGTTCAGTCAGAAATAATTCTGATGTATTCAAGGACTTAAGTGATTTCTACTGATAACCTAGATCCTAGAGTTAGATCTAGAATGGGAAGGGGTCTCAGGAAACCATCTACTCTTCAAGTTAGTGATAATGTAACTGATGTCAAGGGAGCAAATGGCTTGCTCAAGATCATAAAGGTAATACATGTCAGAAGTGGGATTTGAATTAATGTCTTCTCATTTCAGAAAAAGTGATTATTCATTATATCTCAATGCCTCCCAGATCAGTTTTAGGGGAACCAAGAAGGGAAAAATTGTGCCTTTCATCTGTGGGTTTCCTTCTCAGGCTCAGAGAGAATAGCTAAGTTTGGACTAAAACTTTCTTCCTTTTTTGTTAAATCATGAAAGTTATCCACTTAAATCTTAACTGTATTACTCAAAATAAGTCACTTAATCTCTGCCTCTTACATGTAAAATGGGGTTGTTAATAGCTTCTACCTCTTAGGGCTACAGAAAAGATCAAATAATTCTTGTTAAACACTTAGCATAGCAAACCACTCCAGTAAATCTGGCAAGAAAATTCCAAATGGAAACATGAACAGTCAGACATGATTGAAACGACTAAACATCAACTAATAGGATAGGGATTATCATACCCATTTTATAAATTAGAGAACTGAGACCCAGAGGAGTTAATATTACCTCTGGCTCCAGTTGGGATTGTTAATTCTTATGGTTCTTACCAAGGCTGAACCAATTGGGAAAGAGCAGGAATGGGTGAGGATATGTTGTAGTTAGATTATTACTAGGAGATGAGGATTGGGGGTGGGGTGGGAGGGGTGGTTAGAATATGGCATGAGCTGCTAGGGACATACGTCTTGGAAAAGAAAGGGCCAAAGAGGAAGAAGCCAAGTCCTGGAATCTCAGGATGCCTAATTAATGTTGAAATCTATCAAATTCAAGTCCAGGAAGCCCCAGAGGGGAGCAGGTTAAGTGACCAGTGTGTGTCAGAGGTGGGACTGGAGCCTAGCTTTGAGTCTATGTTATCCTACTTAGAGTAGGGAAATTTCCCAAACTCTCCAATTTCACTTAATTATTTGAATTCCTAGAATCATAAAACATCATAACCATAGGGGACCTCAAGGATCACTTAATCCAATGTCCTGATTATGCCAGCAAGGACAATGACCCAGAGAATCACATGGTTGAAGAGTAAAAAATTTGAAATTGATGAAAAGAACTAGTATTAGATTTGGAATCAAAATATTGATAATAAGAGTTTGCTGTAATGATTAAAAGTTTTATAATTTGTAAAATTATTTCTCCCAACAATTCTATGAGGTATGTAGTACCATTAGCTCTATTTCACAAATGAGGACACTGACACTAAGATGTGAAGTGATTTGCCCAAGGTTATATAGCTAGTGATTATTAGAACCAGATCTTGAGTCTTTGTCTTAATACTTAGATTGAAATTTTTATAATATCTGTAGAAGAGGGAAACAAGAACAGGAGATAGAGGATGAATGTGTAGCAAAAGTTGGATACGTGGTGATGAGAGTGAGGGGGGATCATTCTCTGATTCATCAAAAGCTAAGCCCCACCCCCCAGTCATGTCCAAGAATATAAATGCTGACACATATGATCCTCTTAAATGATTCTTCCTTAGTCTTCAAGATGGAAGCAGGTAGAAGGAATTACATCAAGAGGATAAGTCACTGAGTTAAGAAATACCTCCCACTCCATAGTGAATCTTTTACTCAAGACTTTTTTTTTAGGTTTTTTTTTTGTAAGGCTAACGGGGTTAAGTGGCTTGCCTAAGGCCACACAGCTAGATAATTATTAAGTGTCTGAGACAGGATTTGAACCCAGGTACTCCTGACTCCAGGGCCAGTGCTTTATCCACTAGGCCAACTCAAGGCTTTTAAGTAGTACAATGATTCTTAAATGATTCCTCTTCAATTTACTTACCAGGTGAATTGTTTTTCCTCTATTTTATATTTTCTTTCATTTAAAAAAACTTTTGATTTTGTTTGTTTGTTGATGCTTCATGGAATCATTAGCTTCTGCTTAAGCAGTTCTAATTTTTTTCCAGTTCTAATTTTTAAGGAGTTATTTTCTTCAGTGAGGTTTTGTACCTCTTTTTACTATTTGGTCAATTTTGATTTTTAAGGTTATATACTTCAGGTTTCTTTTTTAACCAAACTGTAATTCTCTTTTCATAAATTTCTTGTATTGCTCTCACCCCCCCATTTTCCCTCTGCTACTTTTATTTGATTAAAAAAATTTTTAAGCTCTAAAAGAAATTCTTTTTTTTGTTTTTGCAAGGCAATGAGGTTAAGTGACTTGCCTAAGGTCACACAGCTAGTAAATTATTAAGTGTCTGAGGCCGCATTTGAACTCAAGTCTTCCTGACTCCAGGACTGGTGCTCTAACCACTGTGACACCTAGCTGTCCCAAGACATTCTTATTGGCTTATATCTGTTCTGCATTTTTCTTTGAAGTTTTGTTTACAGATGTTTTCAAGCTGTTGTCTTCTTTTAAGTTTTGAACTTCCTTGTTACCATAGTAGCTTTTTATGGTCAAGTTCTTTTTTGTTGTTGTTTGCTCATTTTTTCCACACTATTTCTTGACTTTGGTCTTTATTAGAATTGGATTATATTATCCTCTGAGGAAGTTGACAGGTCTAAGCTTCTGTCTTTTATTCCTTTCTGCTACTTTCACAACTCAATGTGGGGTTTTGTTAGTTTTTGTGGTTTCCAATATGTGATCCAGGGAGAGGTCTGTTCATTACCCTTTTGATATGTGTTCTTCTTATATAAGTAGGTCTCTTAATAGTGAATGCTCCTCTCTGCCCTGGAACTATGACTAGAATTGGGTAATGGTGACAGAGCTGTCACATAGCACCTATTCCTGTGCCTAGTGATAGTAAAGGATCCCCTCAGATTTCTTTTTGCCTGTGTGTTCAGTCCTTGCCATCCCTGGGAAGCTAGTCTAATCTCCTCATACTATTCTTTCCAGTCCCACTGACCATGGTCTATTGTGTAGAGTTCCTTGTGAACCTCCCCCTACACTCTAATGCTCACAGATCTTTCTATCTATCTTCCTAAGCTTGGGCTTGGGCTGGAAAAATAGTTCACTATGATTTTTTTCTTGGATTTCCCAATTAGAATTCAATTTGGTATTTTTTTAGGTCATTGTAGGAGAGGTTTTGGGGTATCAAAATTAATAGCACCAAATTTTCTAAACTCTTGCTCTATCATCTTGACTCTACCCTCCATACACCTTTCAAAGGAAAAGAAAACTTCTGCATGAAATCTCTTTACCAACTTCTGGTGAATATGGTGAGAGTTTTCTTTCTTCCCCACTCGCAGCACTTGCAAGAACTTCTCACACTGAGGAGCTATACCAGGTGATCTTCCAGATCAGCACAAACCCAGATATTCAGGCTCTGGATGCTGCTTTGTTGCATTGCTTTTCTCTCCTTGAGCATAAGTGAACAAACAGCAATCATAAGAGAATCCTGGCCAAGCCACTTCATGTTTCCCAGTCTCAAGTTTCCTTAACTGTAAAATGGGGATAATAACAGTACTTACCTCCCAAGGTTCTTGTGAGATCAAAGGACATCATATTTGTAAAGCATTTAGGTTGGTACATACTAGGTGCTTAATAAAAGCCTATTCCCTACCACATATTGAGTATATGGGCAGGTAGGTGGTCCAGTGGCTAGAGTGCTGGCTCTGGAGTCAGCAGGATCTGAGTTCAAATGTTATGCTGGGAAAATCACTTAACTCTGTTTTCCTCAGTTTCTTCATTTGTAAAATTAACTGGAGAAGGGTCTTTGCCAGGGAAACCTCAAATAGAGTCACCAAGAGTTGGACATGACTAACTGACTAAATAACAGATTAAATATCTACTCACTCTGGGAGTAAGAGCCATATGTAAGTTTTAATTGATTTTCCATTTTAGGCTCTGGGGTGAGGTATAAAGAAACAGAAGCAGTGAGGGAAAAAAACTCTTTAGAGGTCAGTCTCTACTAGGACTGAATTTGTTTTACACTGAGGGAGAATGTCACAGATGCCCTGGCTAAGTGAAGTCTATTGTTACAAATACAAAAATGTAACTTGTTATTGTAATACCATCAAAAAGCAGCAAGAAAGTAAAGAGAATGAGATCATGTGCCTCTCAATGTTTTGACTAGAGTGAGAATTCTTAATTAAATGTCTTATTAACGAAGAAATCAAAAAAGAGAAATGAGAAAATCTTGATTACATAAAATTGAAAAGCTTTAGTGGGAACAAAATCAATGTAATTAGTATAAGACAGTAAATTGTCAATTGGGAGAAAAATTTTTTACAAGAATATCTCCTATAAATCCCTGGTACCTAAGTTACATAGTGAACTAATCTAAATTTATATGATAAACAGATATTTCCCAGTGGGCAAATAAGTATTCAAAGGATTTGAATAGATGGTTTCCTGAAGAAGAAATGCAAACTATTAGCAGCCACATGAAAAATTGTTTCAGTAATTACTCAGCAAATTGGCCAAGATGACAAATCATGAGAAGTCAACAAATGAATAAGCATTGATGAAATGTCTGTTATATGCAAAACTCTTTTTTTTTTTTTTTTGGCTAGGCAATGGGGTTAAGTGGCTTGCCCAAGGCCACACATCTAAGTAATTATTAAGTGTCTGAGGCCAAATTTGAGCTCAGGTACTCCTGACTCCAGGGCAGGTGCTCTATCCACTGTGCCACCTAGCTGTCCCTATGTGCAAAACTCTTGAGAGCTCACATTCTGCTGAGAGCAACAGTACATGTCTTAGGGTGCAGCAATAAAACAGGTAGTAAAATCTTATTTATTGACATTTCTTTTAGGTTTAGGACTTGAAGCTAAGATTTCATTTATAAAGGGATCTGTTACATGAGAAAACTCACTCATCAATTCAGGTCAGCCTCTTCTCTATAACTGAAAGTCTTAGACAATTGCCCTGAACAGAATTTTCAAAGTATGGTCTGTGGACTCCTAAGGTCCCTGAGACCTCTTCAAGGTATCCTAGGGGGTCAAAACTATTTTCATAATAATACTAAGACATTATTTGCCTCTTAAAATACTCCCCCCCCCTTTCCCAGCTTCTTATCTATGTAAAGTTTTACTTAATCTATTTCAATCAGAGAAATTCCTAACAGATTGAATACAGAAGCAGATGTGAGAATCTAGTTGTCTATTAAGCCAGATATTAAAGAAATTTGTAAAATTATATAAAACTATTCCTCTCTTTTCTAAATTTTTAAATTTGGAAAACAGTTATTTTTTTTATAAAAATGTCACTCAGATTAACATAGAATATGCTTATTATTTTGAAATGAATTAATACATATTTTAATGTATCCATTTTAATATCAATATAGTGAAATTCAAAAAATAATTCATATAAACAAAAGTTCTCTAGTGTTGTTCATAATTCTTATTTTATTTTATTTTAAAATTCCCCCAACTACATGCAAAAACAAGTTTCAACATTTACTTCCAAATATTGTAAAAGTAAACATACCCCCACACACACACACAAAGAGAAATCTCATGAAAAATAAAGTGGAAAACAAAAGTATGCTTCAGTCTGTATTCAGATATCATCAGCTCTGTCTTTGGAATGGATAGCATTCTTTACCATAAGTCCTTCAGAGTTCTCTTGGGTCAGAGAATTGCTGAGAAAAGGTAGGTCATTCACAACCCCACTTGCACCAGCTAGTGTACATTTTTTTACTGATAGCATCCTGTTCATCATTTCCATAACAGAAAAGCATTTCATCTCAATCACAAACCACACCTGCTGAGCATCCCCTCAATCTCCAGCTCTCTGCCACCAGAAGAGCTGCTATAAATATCTATATATATATATATCTATATATATATATCTATATCCCTATATATAAATATTCATATATATGTGTATATATATATGTATATATATAGAAGTTCTTTTCTTCCCATATTTTGTCTCTTCTGGAATATAGACCTAGCAGTGGCACTTTTAGGTCAAAGGGTAGGCATGGGTTTATAGCCCTTTGGGCATAATTCCAAATTGCTCTACAGAATGGTTGAATCATTTCATAACTCCTTCTAACATTTAGCAATTTCTCCTTCTGAACTATTAGCAATCAATGAGTATGAGCTAGTACCTCAGAAATGTTTCAATTTGCATTTCTCCTAACAATAGGTAGGCAGTGCATTTTCTATTTTATTTTTTAAAAGATTTTATTTATTTTTGAGTTTTACAATTTTCTCCCTAATCTTACTTCCCTCCCCCCACCCCACACAGAAGGCAATTTGTCAGTCTTTACATTGTTTCCATGGTATATATTGATCCAAATTGAATGTGATGAGAGAGAAATCTTATCCTTAAGGAAGAAACATGAAATATAAGAGATAGCAAGATCAGACAATAAGATATCAGGTTTTATTTTCTAAATTAAAGGTAATAGTCCTTGGTCTTTGTTCAAACTCCACAATTCTTTCTCTGGATACAGATGGTATTCTCCATTGTAGACAGTCCAAAATTGTCCCTGATTGTTGCACTGATGGAATGAGCAAGTCCATCAAGGTTGATAATCACCCCCATGTTGCTGTTAGGGTGTACAGTGTTTTTCTGGTTCTGCTCATCTCACTCAGCATCAGTTCATGCAAATCCCTCCAAGCTTCCCTGATTTCCTGTCCCTCCTGGTTTCTAATAGAATAGTGTTCCACGATATACATATGCCACAGTTTGCTAAGCCATTCCCCAATTGAATGACATTTACTTGATTTCTAATTCTTTGCCACCACAAACAGGGTTGCTATGAATATTTTTGTACAAGTGATGTTTTTACCCTTTTTCATCATCTCTTCAGGGTATAGACCCAGTAGCGGTATTGCTGGATCAAAGGGTATGCACATTTTTGTTGCCCTTTAGGTATAGTTCCAGACTGCTCTCCAAAAGGTTGGATGAGTTCACAGCTCCACCAACAATATATTAGTGTGGGACATTTTTTTAAAAAAATATTTAAATAGATTGCTTTGATAACCTTATCTGAAAGCTATTCATGTCTCTTAACCATTTTTCAATTGGGGAATGGCTCTATTTTTTATAAATTTGGTTGTCCATAACTCTTTTTTGCTTTGTTTTTTTGTTTTTGTTTTTGCAAGGCAATGGGATTAAGTGGCTTGCCCTTGGTCACACAGCTTGGTAATTATTATGTGTCTGAGGCTGAATTTGAACTCAGAGTCAAACAGAGCAGGTTATCCACTGAACCACCTAGCTATCCCTGTTGTCCATATTTCTTAAGGATGTAAAAGAATCTCAGAGTTTGAGAATACCTGATTGAGAGCAACAGCAGTTTAAGTGACTTGCGAAGGATTGAAAAGCCATTTTATATCAGTAGATGAATTTGAACCCAGGTTTTTTGGATTTGAGTCTACTTACCTGCTACCAGGTTACCAGTAATTTATCAACTTTCATTGATAAAATGATATTCCTTTTTGACCATAAACCATTCAATAGTGCCAAGGACTAGGTTTCTGAGAAGTTAGGGATTCTGAATTGCAGAGGTGGCTACCAGGTTGTATTTCCCAGGGATTGCTCCCCTGAATAATGGCTAAAGGGACTGAGATTGGAACTATGACAGTGCTCTGGGAGACACTACTAATCCTGAAGCTTCCTGTGGTCTACCTCCACTAGGATCTAAGGGAATATGGTGGCTAGAGGGATGATGATGATTTGACTTTCCTTTTCACATGTCTTCTCTTGCCTGCTCAGCATAGTAGGTGCTTAAGAAATGATTACTAGTTGACTATCTCTTAGAATGTTTTGTTACTTTAGCTAGGAAGGTACTTCATTAGGTAAAGATAGGTAAAGAGAGTCTAATGTTAGAGGGGCTGTAGAAAGACAAGTACACTAAGATACTATTGGTGGAACTGTGAATTTGTCTAACCATTTTTTTTAATATTTTTTTTTTGCAAGGCAATGGGGCTAAGTGGCTTGCCCAAGGTCACACAGCTAGGTAATTATTAAGTGTCTGAGGTCGCATTTGAACTCAGTACTCCTGACTCCAGGGCTGGTGCTCTATCCACTGCATCATCTAGCAACCCCCATAGTCTAACGATTTTGGAAAGCAATTTGAAATTATGTTTAAAAAGTGACTGAAATGTCTGTTCTGTCTTACCTAGAGATCTTGTTGTTGAACATATACCTTAAGGAGATCAAAATAGAAAGAAAGGTCCTATATACACTAAAATATTTTAATAATCCTTTTTGTAATAGCAAAGAACTAGAAACAAAATAGATGCTCAATGATTGGGGAAATGACTAAGCAGAAGTAATTGAATAGAATTGGACATGACTATTGCCTTAAACAATGAATGTTGAAGAATACATATATATATATATATATATATATATATATATATATATATATGCATGTATATATTATGGGAGATTGTCAAATGAGCCCATCCCTTAAGAGCATGTGTAGGTTTTCTTAGTTGATGAAATCTCCACTTGGTCTGTGAACAGGTACATAAATTCTATAATTGATTCTAGTGATTTTTTCTTGTTCAGTCATTTCTGTTGTACCCCACACTTTGTGACCTCATTTGGGTTTTTTTGGCAGAGATTTTAGAGTGGTTTATTTCCTTTTCCAGTTCATTTTACAGATGAGGAAACTGAGACAAACAGTGTTAAGTGACTTGTCCAGGGCCCGAGACCACATTTGAATTCAGGTCTTTCTGATTTCAGGCCTAGTACTCTATCCACTGTGCTTTCAAACTGCCCTGATTCTACTCATACAATGTGATAAAGAAAGACCTTTTTTGACTGGTTGTATAACAAGCACTGAAAGCTTTCAAAAAAAGTGGCTATTGTCAAGTAGAATGTAGTTTTTCTCTTGATCTGACTATATCTTACCTAGATGCGTTCTGGTAAGAGATGGTACTATAACAGGAGAGACTTCAGGCTCTCCCCATTTAAGGCCAACGTGCAGATCCTGAATATAGGTCTTAGTTCTTTGAATAGTTCTTTGTTCTTTTATTTTAGGTAAAAGAGAGTCATATTAAGTGGTCAGAAGAGTCACTTAAGGTCCAGGAGTAGAGCACATGTTAAGTTTTTCAGTTCTGATCCAGTTCTGAGGTTCCCTTAGGAATGATTTTCAATAGCTTAGACAAAGATTCATCCAGCCAAGATACTGCATTTAGACATGAACTTCTTGGAACCTAAGCCATGCAGATGGAAAGTACATTGTCTTTGTTGTTGTCAACAGCCTCTACCCTGTGAATGGCCAGAGTTGAACAGAGCAGGCTAGACAGGAGACTCAGGGATCAAATAGAAGTTTAATTCATTTCAAAGTGAGGAAAACACTTGCAGGCAGAAGTTCTCCTGAGGAGGAGGGCTTAACATTCTGTGGCATGGCAATACTTTATGTACATAAAAATCCACAAGTGGCTGGACCATGACATAATCATTCTTAGGTCTTGAGTAGTGATTTCCTCATCAGGTTCCTGCGTGGTCATTGCAGGTGTTCTTGAGTCCTGTGGGAACAGTCTCCAAGTTGATTGCCTCACAGTGTCACACAGAACCAGAGTTAGCATGATGGGAAGAGGAGTGAAGTACCTGATTTGGTTCACTTGGCAGTCACAAGGAACAGGGATTGTGAGCATGTCAAGAGATGTGATGGATATTGACTCTCAGGTCCTTGGGAAATGGAGTTAAATCACAAATCCCTCAGTGAACACCTGGTGCTGGTCAAAGACGTACACTTTGCCAGAGAATGAGATCATCTAGAGCACAGAGTATTATTGTTATGTCAAGCTTAGGGGCACAGCCTGTTTGTTGGACCTTAACTCTGTGAAGCAAGGTGTCTCCAAATATTTTGATATTGTTCTTCATCTTGAAGAAGGCTATGACATCAGGAAGGTGAAGTCTAGACTTGCTCATGAATTGTTTTTAAGTGAGACAGAGCAACTCAAAGTCATTAGCCTCACTCTCTCCTAGAAGGAACCCACTCTCCTACAAATAGAAAGAGTATAGTGGAGAGTGTGCCCTGAAGGTGCTGGGAAGTAATATTTGTACTTCTCTTCTTGTTATACCTTCAAAGTAAATATCCCTTTGTAAAAGGTAAATCCTGAATATAGCTCTTAGTTCTTTGCATAGTTCTTTGTTCTTTTACTTTAGGTAAAAGAGATTGAGCATTAAGTGGCCAGAAGACTCACTCAAGGTCCAGGAGCAATTGTAAATAACCAGGAGGTAATTGTTAGTAACAGTAAATGAACCTGAGACATTAGTCATTGGCAGCTAAAGATTAGGAGAGCTAAGGGATGTGCTAGAGCTAGTTGATATCAACTTGCAAGAGCAGATTGTTAAACTCACAGTGATTATTTAAACTTTGGAAATTGGCAAAAAATAAATAAATCAGGTCTTGATTTATTGATTTGTTCATTGTCCAGATTCAAGAAAAGTGATAGAGAAAATGTTAATAATGAGGATTAAACTTAAGAAGTGTGTCTTAAGGTCTTTTTTTTTGGTGAGCCAGTTGTTAAATATTTATCCAACTCATAACTGGAGGAACCATTCTGGAATGGGGGCTTGAGATGATAGTATTAAAAAAATATATCTCTAGCCCCTCTCTGAAAGGGAGATTCAGTAGATCTCAGTTTGGGAAAATGAGGCAAGAGTAATCAGTACACAGAAAAACATGTGAACATTTATATGAAATGGTATAAAGTGAAGAAAGTAAAACCAGAAAAACAATATAATATGACTACAATGATGTATAACTGAAGAAGGAAATAAAACTAAATGATCTATATTGAAAATTATCAAGCTTGATCCTGAAAAAAGCAATAAAGCAATAAAAATTTATATAGAGCTGATGATGTTCTGGGGCACTGTATTAATTGCTTTTTTTTAAAAAAATAAATATCATTTCATTTGATCCTCCCAACAACCCTACAAGTTATTCCTATTGTATAGTTGAGGAAGAAAAGATTAAGTGATTTGTCCAATGTCATAAATAAGTATCTAAGATGAGATTTGAACACTAGTCCTCCTGATTCCAGGCCTAGCCCCAAATCCTTAAGTGAACATCCTTCATTTTTTGTAGAGTTGAGGGTATGGAATACTTTATATTCTTTCTGACTAGGTGATGTATTGGTTAGTTTTTCTAAATAACTATTTCCCCTTTTCCTTTATTTTATTATTATAGAAATGAAGGTGGTGCAAAAATAAAAGTTATCAATAAAAAATTAAATATGTCAGAAGCACTAAATTTTTAAAAACAGCAGGAAATATCAATTATTGTTATAAAGAACAAATCACATTTAGTAAAAGACAAGTATGAAGTAGTGAATTCAGAAGCATCCCATTGGGGCAGCTAGGTGGCACAGTAAATAGAGCACTAGCCCTGGAGTCAGGAGGACCTGAGTTCAGATTTGACCTCAGATACTTACTAATTACCTAGCTGCTGACCTTGGGCAAGTCACTTAACCCCATTGCCTTGTTAAAAAAAATAAACTAAAAAAAACGACCCAGAAGCTGTGGGTTTTCCTCCTCCCTAACACATGCCCTTTGTTATAGCCCAAATAAAGTCTTCTCCCTGTCTTGTTATGAACTTTTCCCAATGAATCTATTGATCTTTCTTTTCCCAAATTTCTGTACCAGTTAAAATCTATACCAGATGTTATGCAGCACTCAATTATATCCTGTCTTATATTGCTAATTGTTTTATGTATATAGCTGTGTCTTCCTGTCCATGCCCACATCACAGCCAAGGCAGCCAAGTGGGGAGGAGGTGATGATTATTACAACTTCCATTTATAAATCCTGCCCAATCCTCTGGATTTGTTGGCACTGTAACCAGTCAAGTCTTTGACTTGACCCTGGCAAGGCATTCTGATTTCTCTTTGAGATGAGAGAATTTGGAGCACACCCTTTTTTCTTCAAGCAGGTTGTTTTCCCTCCAGATATATTAATTGCCCTTCTTCATCTATACTTAGCCCCATTACCATAGAGAACAGTGACATTCCTCCAAGAGAGTGTGTAAGTTCCTCAGGAGAGATATGATGTTTCATAACTTGTATAATTATCAATATCAACATTATAACATTACTTCAATATTTCAAAGATCTATACTTCCATTGGTGTGACTATTTTCTTCCACAACACAGATCACAACACCTTAGCAATTGAGGAAATGGTCTTTGAGAGTTCCAATGGCCAAAAAATTCATTGCTCTGTAGCCATCCCAGTGACAAACCTCTCTGAATTCATCTAGGCTAGTCCTTGGAAAACAGATTTGCAATCTGTCACCAAGTCAATATTCAGAGATTAGACTGCCAGGTGGCAGAGTGAATAGAGCAATGGACTTGGAATCAGGACAAGTTGAGTGCAAATTTTGATACTAATTAATTGTTTGACTTAAACTCTCTGGGACTCAGTTTCCTCATCTGTAAAAGGAGAGAGCTGGACTTGATGACCTCTAAATCCCTACCAGCTCTAATTTTATGATCTTATGATTTTCTAGTAGCTAGAATCTTCTAGAACAGGTGTGTCCAACTCAGCCCTTGGCCTACATGTAGCTCTCAAAGTCCATTTATGTAGCATTGTTACATTTTATCATTATACTCATGAATAATATGGGTTACATTGTAATCATAAATAAATATTAAATTCTATATGCAGCTCTTGACAAGTTTTTGTTGAGTGAGGATCCAGAATAGCTAAAAGGTTAGACACCAATCTACAACATGACCTTTGAGAACCAAGGCTCAACAAGTCTTCAGAGGAAGGCTTCCAAGGAGATATTTTACTATCTAGTGACTATTATGTGCATATTGCTAGTCATAAGGAATAGGGATTTAGATTTGGAAGATAAAATTATGAATTAAAAAGATATGTAGCAAAACAAGTTATATGTTAAATGTTAAGTGTAAGGTTCCAGTTACCAGATATTATTGGTAAGCATATTGTGTTAATTGATTGACCTGACTAGTTGTTCATACAATAGATATACAATGGGCATATTTGATTTGACTGAGAGGACAAATTCTTTCTCAGAGTTTATATACAAAAAACCATTTGATCACCTACCCTTTCTTAAAACATTGGGCAGTCATATCAACCCTAGGCCTTTTGATGTCAGATAGAAGGAGTAAAGTTCTATTTGGGATCCAGTTTATACTATAGGAGAGAGTTGTATCCTGTATACATACAATGTGGTGAAGAACTGGGCCAAGAAAAGATATAGAGTGTTGTTATAATGTATCTTCTAGGACTTGTTTTATGTCCTTGATCTATGTTTCTGTGTCATCTCATTTCCTGTATTATGGGACTGATCTCACCCTGGATGTCTCCAGGTTGAGATCAAGCATTACCTTTTTTGGGGGGTGGAGGGGAGTGAGATTATTAAGCACAGGAATGTTGAGTGGTGATATAATTGCTGTTTGTATGCCTAGAATTCTTTTAGACAGGTCAATTGAGCAAGAAGAGTGAGTTGGAGTACAGGAGATATCTAAGTTATGAATTTGTATGATTGTACTTTGAAAGGAAAGAAATTTGAGCAGGTTGATGAACTGAGAAATGGTATTGATTGGGGTAGAGAAGACTGTCAGCGAGGTACTGAACTTAGTGGGGAGAGGATCAACAATGACCTTGAGATGCATGGATGATAGTCACAAGGATCTAGTGGGAAGGAATGAACTTTGAAGAAGGAGAAATAGTTCCAAGTTAATAAACATTTATTATGTGCCTACTATGGGCTAAGCACTTTGCAAAGTGCTAAGGAAACAAAATACTGAGTAGAGGGGTTCTAAGAGGAAGAGATATATAAAGGGAAGCTTGTTAACAGTAAAGTAGAGCTCTAGGTGGCCTACTAAAAAGTAGGACTGAGTTAGATAGGATCTGAGTTAGGCTAGGGTGGAATTTGCAGTGGGGTGGTGGGGTGTAGAGAGAGGTTGATGGTGCATTCTACTTTTATTGTCTGTCTCTCAGTTAATCTTAGACTGATCCTGAATATTCTGAAAGGTTCAGATCCCCAGGTCATACATAATAGTCTGTTGTTGTTGAGCTATTTTTTTACTTGAATCCAACTCTTTGAAACCCTATTTAGGACTTTTTTTGGCAAGGATAGTGAAATGGTTTACCATTTTCTTCTCCAGCTCGTTTTGCAAAAAGAGAAAAACTAAGGTTGTGTGTTGGGGACTGTTGTGTGTGGGAGCACTGTAAACTATCATCACCTGGTGTCCTTGAGCACAAGAGTCTTATTTTACTAAATGCCATGGGAGTGGGAGTGGATTAGAGATGGGAAGGATATTTAAGCACTGGTATTTGGTTCAATAAATGGAGCACTTGGAGATCCTGATGGAGTACTTGTCTCCCTTGTCATCCTTGTCTCTCACCCCTTCAAAGCTCATCTGGGGAAGATTGAGGGAGTCTAGAAAGAAACTCAACATAAGAGTCCAGAAAGGGACTCAACAGTTGTGGTGTGATTTGCTCAGTCTTACAACTAGCAAGTGTCTGAGGCCAGTTTGAACTCAGTTAAATGATTCTTCCTGACTTTAGGCTTGGCACTTTACCAACTGCATCACCTGGTTGCTTACACTATAGTGGAGAAATGGACTTTGGAAGAGAGGTATAAAAGCTGTGGACCCTGAAGGGCAGTAACCTTGAAGCAGGACAAGGAAATGAGCCATGAGGAACTTTGGAAAGGAACTTTGAGATCATCTAATCCAACCCCTCCACATTTTTCAAATGAGAACGATGGGGCCAATAGCAAGGAAAGGAATTGCTTTGGGGTGTCACATAGCTAGCTAGTGACAAATGTGGAGGACCAGAACCCAATTTTCCTAGGAAAAGCTTATATACTTTATCTTTTACTGTGCTTATTCTGACATATAAATAGTAAGGGAAATTGTTTTCATTAATTTTACTTTTCATACATTTCATATTCATTTACTTTTTTTTTGTTTTTGCAAGGCAATGGGGTGCCCAAGTCATTTACTTTTTATATACATTTCATATACATTTGGCACTGTTTGCCTTATATTCATTTTGGCTCTGATTTTTAGGACCTACTACTTTCAATCTATCATAAAGCACCATGGTATTTGGGCTACACCACCCACCCAACTACAGACTAAGGGAGAAGAGTCAATTCAAAACTAGCCCCATTCCAGGAAGACTATAACTACAACAGTAATTCATTGTGGACAACATCTGGCACACTGCAATAGTTTCTAAAATATCTACTGAGATCACAGGGGTAGGGTAGGGACTTAATTAAAAAAATAAATATACCTACCATATAGTATCTTTTAATGAATTTATCCCATGATATTTCCTAAGGAAAGGTCTATTAAGGCAACTTGACAAAAAGACAATGACTTGATTAAGTCGAGAAGGCTCTAGAAAGGATTACAGCTGGAAAGGAATTCTGAAATCACTTACTCTACTTCCCTCCACCCACTCACCCCACCTCACCCCTGCCACTTTTTAGGTAAGGAAAATGGGACCAATAGCAAGGAAGTGATTTATTCCAGGGTATCACATAGCAGCCTAGTGGCAAACTTGGATCTGGAACCCACATTTCCTAAGAAATGTTTCTGTACTTTCTTCTTTCTTGAACTCAGGAAGATGAGTCATCCTGTCTTCAGGTTGGGCAGACAATACAATGTGCCAACTAGCTGCCTTGTGATCATCCAGTCTAGACTAAGATTCCTTTCCGGACCTATATATTTTGAATCCTCATATGAAAATGTAAGCTCTTTGAGGTCAAGGACTGTTTCACTTTTGTTTTTTTTAAAACTTTTTTATTTATTTATGGCAATGGGGCTAAGTGTCTTGCCCAAGGTCACACAGCTAGGCAATTATTTAGTATCTGAGGTGGGACTTGAACTCTGGTCCTCCTGACTCCAGGCTCAGTGCTCTATCCACTGCGCCACCTAGCTTCCCCCGACTGTACCACTTTTATATTTTTATGCCCAGTGCCTAGCATAGGAGGCACTTAAATGCTTGTTGGTTCATTGATTAAAAGGAAGGGAAGGAGTCAAAGCTTCTAAAAACAATTATTGGGGTTTTTTTTCTGACCACTGCCAGAATGATCCAACACAGTACAGAGAAAAGAATTGTTGTTCATGCTTAATTTTTGAACAAGACAGGTGACATCTTGATTTGTGCATGAACTGAATTTAAGTGAGACACTGCTGCATAAAATCATTAGCCTCATGAGTTACTGAAGTCCAGTGGCAGTTCAAAAGTCAAGAAAATTGGTTATGACCCAGTATATAGTGAATGATCTTGGTGTCTTTGATGTCTGACCAAGCTCTAATTACTCTACAAAGCCCTCTTCAGCTGCTTTCATGGTTGTTGGAACAAATTGTTCTCATTTTGCCAGGAAAAGTCTTCACATGCTAAGGGTAGACATCCCGCTAATTCATTAATGAGTTTGAGGCCTATCAATTATCTTCACCTTGTTGTAGTCCATATGCTGAGACAGTTTTACCAGGATGTGACTGCTGAGCACATACTACAACTTCTTGGAGTCATAGGTTGGGTGACCGGTGAATACCAAAGGTAGATGAACAACTCTGAAAGGGTTCTGAAAGCCTTCCCACCAGAGATGCTACTTCTCCCTGACTACCTCATACACTCCTTGAATATCCCATACACAAGATCAGACACATACTCAATGAAAAACTTTAGTTATATAGTTGGAAGAGATATATAATTCATCTGGTTCAATCCCTTCCCAAAGTGAGAATTCCCTTTACTTATTCCTAAAAAACAATGCTTTAAAGCATGAACTTTAACAATCAATCACGTTCAATGTCAAAGTTAGCTTGCATATCAGGAGATAGAAATGAATAAGTTCCAACTACTCATTCATGGAGATAGCATTAAAGAAAATGAATTGCCATCTGTTTTGCCACTGCACCCTAAAGATTATTCACCGGGTTTTTACTTCTGTCTCCTTTCCCTCTCCAACTCTTTTACAACTTACAACTTTTATTTGTATCCATAGAACTTAACGCAGTAAAAGATTAATGAATATTTTTTATTCATTCATTCAATCAATCATTTGCTTAAGAAGTCCAATCCCATTGTAGGTTTTGCAAGAGATGGATCCCAGGCATTTCCCTGTATGTTAGGCCAGTCCTTTAAGGATAAATACCAGTAGCTGTTACCCAGAAAGATGTTATGCCCCAAAGATTATAAAACCATGGGTGGAACCTGACACTTCAGAACTGGTGCTCAGCAAACAGGAAGTTAAATAGGATGTTCTTCCTGAGTAGCAATATAAGACATTATATCATAAACACTTGTGCTATTAAAGGCTTTTATGAGGAAGGTATGGAACAGTTGTGCTCCATATCCAAGGACAGAAAAAAGATAAATGACCTCACACATTGAAAAAAGAAGGATTTCTGTTATATTCAAGATGGAATTTCTTAACCAGAAATGTAAGATAACTCAGGTAGCTAAAAGTAGCTAAAAGATCTTTAAGTGAGGGAGCCTTGACAGAGCAAACTTCCTCTAGAGTTATTCCCCAGTTCCTTCATTGCTTGGAGTGACCGCCATCCAGAGCAGGTGGTGTTGTTGGAAGAAAAAGAAAAGAAAAAAGAAGCATAGAAAGAAGAGATTTGCAGTGTTATGTGCAATCATCTTTTTTTTGTTAAACTATGTTATAGAAATGCTTGTTTTATTTCATAAATTGAGAAAAATCACCTTCCTTTTAGTGCTCTGAGAAAATTAACATGCTCATTTTAAACTTTGGACTGTTGGACTTGATTCCCATCCTATTTCATTCCTACATCATCAACAAGAGATATGTTTAAGAATACAGGTTGAGAGCAGTAAATTCTGGACAGGATGCTCTGGAATCTGGCTGCATCATCATCCTTGCCTCATCCTTTCCTTTCTCTGAACCATCTACCCCCCAAAAAAGAGTTTGTCAGTTGATTGATGGAAAGTCAAGAAGGCAAAGAGATACATTTCTAAATTTTCTCCAGACTGAGGTACACCTAATTAATTTCAACCCCAGACAGTTAGTTGGACAACAAGCATTTTTTTTTTATTAAGCACTTTTTAGGTACTACACACTATCCTAAAAAACAAAATCAAAAACATGGTTCCTGTCCCTAGAAAGTTCATTTTCTAATGGAGGAAAAAATATATAAACCACTGATATGTATCAAATAAATGGAATATAATTTCAGATGGAAGGTGCTATCACAGCAAATCTGGAAAGACCTCCTGTAGAAGGTAGAATTTAAGCAAGTCTTGCAGAAGACCAAGGCAGCCAAGAGGGGAAGATGAGGGGACAGGAAATTAAAATGTCTGGGGGGAGGTCCAGGAAGAAGTACAAACCTGTCTGTCTGGCACCTTGAAGAGTGGTTATCTTTCCAAGGGCAAGAGCCTTCTGTCCTTATTCCATTAGCTGCAGTAAGACTGATGACTCAGATAAGGACAACTCATGAGTCTCAGATGACCTGAGTGCTAAGCATGGTGATGCTAAGCCAGAATCACCACTCTCCTTTAATCCATCTGAGGTCCCCCATCTCCTATCACTCATTTTGCTTCCATAGTTCAGAGAGACGGTAGCAGCATTATTTTCAGAGAGAAAAGGATATTGTTTTTCTGACTGCTGAAAAATTCTATTCTGGAGGTTTGACATAGAAACCTTCATTCACTCTGTGAAGGCCCAATTGATTTCCAAACCTTCAATCTGACTGTCTTCAACCATTCCTTCTCTTTCTAACTTAAAATTTCATTTGGGAAAGTATTAATACACCAATGTTTAGGGAAATTCTATATCTTCTATGATGTTTTGTAAAAGTTTGTTGACCTTCATTCATTTATTCATCTGACTATTCATCTTTCAGTATCATTTACTGAGTACCTAGATTATGGAAGGCAAAGTATACAAAGACAAGTAGGACATAATCTTCACACTTAAGGAGCATTACAATCTGGTTTGGGAGACACCAAAAAAATTGAATATCAACAGGACAACAAGACAACAACCCATATGTTCTCTAGAGGTCAGATAAGTGAACAAAAAGTACAGGCATATGGTAAACAAATTAAAGTGATCTATTCTTTATTATTATTATTATTATTATTATTATTATTAAATCCTGCCTCAGATATATTGCCTTGGTTGTTGCCATTAGTTTAACCTCTGTCTGCCTCAGTTTCCTCAACTGTAAATTGAGAATACAATAATACCTACCTCTAAGGGTTAGTCTCAGGATCAATTGTGATCTTTTTAAAAAATGCTTAGCACAGTGTCTGACACATTTGTTGTTGTTCAGCTGTATCTATCTTTTTGGTACCTCATTTGTGGTTTCCTTGGCAAAGATAGTAGGAGGTTTTGATGCAGAGAACCATGGACTTGAGAAATATTGAAATCAATTGGAAACAAATTTTATAAATCTTTTGTTTGCACCGAAAAAAATCTCTTCACTCTTCCCTTATCTCTGTTAAAACATTTCTGTCTTGACTTTCCTGTAACCTTGGCCATGTTCTCTTTTGGTAAGGAGCAGCTGAGTTGGGCAGACACTTGAAAACAACTTCTGAGACCACCCATACATGAATCCAAGATTCTTTGACCCTTCCTCAAAAGGTGAACTCTCAGTTGAGGGACTTGGGCAACTCCCAAATCACCACCTCTTCCCATGGACCCTGAAGGGGAATTTAAGGAGATTTCGGGAGGGGCTCAGGCTCTTTGCTTTCCAAATTCCTGCTGAACCTGGCAGCTCACCTGTCAAAATTAATTAGCAATCCACATGGCTTTTTCTTTAATCTCTTCCTAACTTTTCTATTACCTTCTTATGTGTTGTAATTTCTTTTTAATAAATTTCTATTTTCTTTTTGCAAAGCAATAGGGTTAAGTGACTTGCCCAAGGTCACACAGCTAGATAAAATGTCTGAGAACAGATTTGAATTTAGGTCCTCCTGACTGCAGGGCCTGTGCTCTATCCACTGCACCCCTTACCAAAAGAGAATGTGGTCAAGGTTACAATGAAAGTCAAGACAGAAATGGTTCTTTTTTCCATTAAAGATTTTATTTATTTTTGAGTTTTATAATTTTTCCCCTAGTCTTACTTCCCTCCCCCCATCCCCCACAGAAGGCAATTTGACAGTCTTTACATTGTTTCCATGTTATACATTGATCCAAATTGAGTGTGATGAGAGAGAAATTATATCCTTAAGGAAGAAACATAAAGTATAAGAGATAACAAAATCAGACAATAAGATATCAGGTTTTTTTTTTTCTAAATTAAAGGAAATAATCCTTGGACTTTGTTCAAACTCCATGGTTCTTTAATCTGGATACAGATGGTATTCTCCATTGCAGACAGCCCTAAATTGTCCCTAATTGTTGTACTGATGGAATGAGCAAGTCCATCAAGCTTGAACATCACTCCCATGTTGCTTGTTAGGGTGTACAGTGTTTTGCTGGTTCTGCTCATCTCACTCAGCATCAGTTCATGCAAATCCCTCCAGGCTTCCCTGGATTTCCATGCCTCTTGGTGTGTTCCATGACATACATATACCATAGTTTGCTAAGCCATTCCACAATTGAAGGACATTTACTTGATTTCCAATTCTTTTCCACCACAAACAGGGCTGCTATGAATATTTTTGTACAAGTGATGTTTTTACCCTTTTTCCTCATCTCTTCAGGGTATAGACCCAGTAGTGGTATTGCTGGTTCAAAGGGTATGCACATTTTTGTTGCCCTTTGGGCATAGTTCCAAATTTCTCTCCAGAAAGGTTGGATGAGTTCACAGCTCCACCAACAATGTAATAGAAGATGGAAATGTTTTAACAGAGAGTGAACAGTTTTTTTTACAGTGCAAACAAAAGATTTATAAAATTTGTTTCCAATTGATTTCACTATTTCCCATGTCCAAGGTTCTCTGCATCAGTTTGCCATTTCCTTCTTCAGCTCATTTGAAAGATGTGGAAACTGAGACAAATAGAGTTGTGACTTACTCAGGGTCTAAGGTTAGTAAGTATCTGAGGCCAGATATGAACTCAACAAAATGAGTCTTCCTGACTCCAGATCCAGCACTCTACCTACTTCACCACCTAGCTGCCTTTCTGACACACATAGTAGGCATAATATAAATGCTTATTCCCCTTAGTCACCACCAGTTCTGCAATTTATAATCTTCCTAGGGCACTTGAAAGTGACTTGTCTCATAGGTAATATTTATCAGAGAGACTTGAACTCAGATCTCCTGACTCTGAAACCAGTTCTGTAGTCATTACCCTACAATACCTTGCTCTGAGTCATTATTATCATAGACTCCCACAACCATTATTTGACTTCCTCTGAAGATACTTGCACTTCCAGGTATGCAGAATATGGTTCTCTCACTCCCAGTCTCTTGGGCTTCCCTCTCTTTCCATTTCCCATTTCTTGGGGTTAGAGATAAAAAAGGAACTTTATTCTTAAGATGGTCTAGGATAGGGTTTTTAATTTTAAAAAATTTCCAGCATTCATCCTTTTGATTTCTACATTTTTTCTATTACCCTCCCTTCCTTCCCTCTCCCCATGAAAGTGAGCAATCTGAAATAGGCTGTACACGTACAATCATACCAAATCTCCATATTAGTCATGTTGTAAAAGAAGAATTAGAATTAAGGGGAAGGGGAACCATAATAAAGAAAGGGAGAAAACCAAAACTTTTTTTTTGGGGGGGGGGTTGTGATACAATTGGGTTAAGTGACTCCCCAAGGTCACACAATTAGTATCAAGTATATGAGGCCAGAGTTGAACCCAGGTCTTCCTGACTCCAGGGTAGGTTCTTTATTCACTGCACCATTTAGCTGCCTCCAAAAAAAAGTTTTAAATAGTGAATATAAGTATGTTTTGCTCTGCATTCAGACTTCATAGTTTTTTCTTGGATGTGAATGGCATTTTCCATAACATGTCTTTCAGGATTGTCCTTGATCAGTGAACTTCTGAGAGGAGCTCATATGTCCATCATAGCTGATCATCTCACAACATTGTTGTTAATGTCCACAATGTTCCTGGTTCTGCTTAATTCACTCAATATTAGTTCATATAAATCTTTTCAGGTTTTTCTAAAGTCCAGCTGCTCAATACTTCTCATAGAACAATAGTACTCCATCACATTCACATGCCAAAACTTGTTCAACCATTGATGGACATTCCTTCCATTTCCAATTCTTTGCCATCACAAAAAGAGCTACCATAAATATTTTTGTACATGTGAATCTTTCCCCTTTTGTATGATCTCTTTGGGATACAGATTTAGTAGTAGTATTACTGGATCAAAAGGTATGCACCGTTTTATTGCCCTTTGGGCATAGTTCCAAATTGTTCTCCAGAATGGTTGGATCAATTTACAACTCTACCAATAGTGCATTAGTGTCCCAGTTTTCCCACAACCTCTCCAACACTGATCATTTACCTTTTTAGTCATTTTAGTCAATCTGATAAGTATGTGGTGATACCTTAGTTATTTTAATTTGCATTTCTCTAATCAATAATGATTTGGAGCATTTTTTATATGATCATAAATAGCTTTAATTTCTTCATCTGAAAACTTCCTGTTCATATCCTTTGTCTATTTATCAATTGGAGAATGACTTGTATTCTTATAAATAGTTCTCTATATGTTTTAGAAATGTTCTAATTAAATCCTTTATCAGAAACACCAGCAGTGAAAATTGTTTCCGGGTTTTCTGCATTCTTTCTAACCTTGGTTACATTGATTTTATTTGTGAAAAACCTTTTTAATTTAATCTAGTCAAAATTATCCATTTTTCAATTTATAATGTTTTCTTTCTCTTGCTTGGTCATAAATTCCTCCCCTCTCCATAGATTTGACAAATCTAATTGGCTTATCATCCTTTATGTCTAAATCCTGTATCTTGGTATAGGATATGAGATATGAATCTATACCTAGTTTCTATCATATGATTTTCCAGTTTTTCCCAGCAGTTTTTGTCAAATAGGTTTTTATACTATAGGGGTTCTTAACCATATATGCATGGTTGACCCCTTTAAGTCAAGCATTTACTGAGTGCTGAGAATTCAAAGAAAGACAAAAATTATCCCTGCCCTAAAGGAGCTTACCTTATAATGAGGAAGACAATGTGCAAACAAGTTAAGCAGATACACATATGACAAATTGGAGGTAATGTCATAGAGAAGGCAATAGCAGGTCAAGGAAAGGCTTCATGTAGAAAGTGGTATTTGAGGTGAGACTTGAAGGAATCCAGGAAAGTCAGGAGGCAGAGTTGATATTCTAAGGAAGGGGGAAGCCAAAGAAAATGCAATAAGTCAGGATATGGAATGTTAGATGTGAAGAACAGCTAGGTAGTGAGGATAGTTGGAAGAGAATAAGGTTTAAAAAGAATGGAATGTTGAGGAGATGCCAGGATGTGAAGGGCTTTAAAGACCAGCCAATTTTACATTAGATTCTGGAGATCGTAGGGAGTGAATGGAGTTTGCTGGGCAGAGTGGAGACCTGTACTTTAGGAAGATCACTCCAGTACCAAAGTGAGGATGGACTGGAGTGAGAAGAGACTTGAAGAAAGGAAACCAACCAGAAAACTGTTGCAATAGTCTAGAAGAAGGGGTAATGATGGTCTTCAGCAGGGTGGCAGGAGTCTTATATGGGAGATGATAGAAAGGTGGCATTGATAGGCTTTAGGGGCAGCTAGGTGGTGAAGTGGATAGAGCACCAGCCCTGGAGTCAGTAGCACCTGAGTTCAAATCCAGCCTCAGACACTTAATAATTACCTAGCTGTGTGGCCTTGGGCAAGCCACTTAACTCCATTACCTTGCAAAAAAACCTAAAAAAACAGAAAAAGAAATGGAAGACAGCAAGAGGATGGATCTAAGGGATGAGAGACAGTGAGGAATCAAGTATGACACCTAGGATTGAGTCTTTGGTTGACTGAGAGGATAGTGATATTTTCTATAGAGAATTTAGGAAGAGTGAATGACTTGGGGGTGGGAGAAAGACAGTAAACTGAAGTTTTACATATGCTGAGTTTAAGGGCATCCAGTTTAAAGTATCCAATAAACCACTGGAGATATGAGACTAGAGATAAGAAGCTCCAGATAATGAATAAATTGATCTGATCATCAACTGCATAAGGGTGTTCATTGAATCCATGGGAGCTGATGAGATTACCAAGTGAGATAGTATAGAGGGAAAAGGGGAGAGGACAAATTCCCAGTTAGCAAGTGTAATCTGGATGAAGAGTCATCAAAGGAGACTGGTAGGAGAACCAGGAGAGAGTGGTGTCACAGAATTGAGGATCAAGGAGAAAAGGGGATTGACAGTATCAAAGTCTGGCAAAGGTCTGGTAAAATCTACAGACCTCTTGCTGAAATAATTTTTTAATATATAAAATAAAATACAAAGAATTACAAAGAATACCAATTGTATAAAAAATCAGTTATCAAAATAATAGGGAAATAAACAAGTTCATAGACTTCCTAGCAGAAAGTACAAAGCCAATCTAGAAAATGCCCTGGTTGGGAAGCATAATCTCCCACTGTAAAGCGGAATTTGAGAAACAGATAGAGTAGTAGCCCTAGAGGATCACAGTTAAGTTGGGTAGGTAGATAAAAACGGCCATTCAAAGATTTTGCAAGCTCAGAGGTAGGAGATATCTTTCCTATGCCCCTTTACCCTCCACCCCCAGATGGAGAAAGATTACAAGATTTCTTAAGATAGTTTTGGTAGGAAGAGTACTTACCTGGGAACCAGGAACTCCATGGTCTAAATTTTACTCCACTGTGTAATGTGTAAAAACTCAATTTTTCTAAACCTCAGTTTCCTCACCTGTAACAATGAGAATTGGACTAGAAAAATCTCTGAGTTCTCTTCCAACTTCCATATTCTGTGATTCTATACTCATTTTTCATTACTGTGATAAATGATGGGAACAGAAAAAGGTGGGGGAGGAGAGATCCTGGATAAAAGGAAATTGTCCCATATGTTTTGATTTTATTCCTTGCAATTAGCTTCCTGTGAGAAGCTGTGAAGCAGAAAAGGACCATTGTTTCTGGGTTCCTGGGGAGTTCCAATTCACAGCCATTTCTGATGCCTCTGGGTTTCAAAGCATTGGCCAGCATTAACAAAGAGCACCATGCCAAGGCTGTCTGGGTGAGTGATCCCTATCTTTGTACATAATGCAGAGATCTGCATGGAAGAACTGGGAGTCCCAGTGCCTCAGAACATGTGATCACAATTTAGCATGCCGGTGAGGGGCCAAGCTATCACTCCTCCCATATAATTGCTAACTCAGCTATCTGAGTCCCTTCCTGGATCTCTGCAATCATTCCTACTTGTAAAGCCAGGGTGATTCAACCTTATAATAATGGCTCATGTTGCTTTAGAGCCTAAAGCTTACAAAGCACTATCCTCATGATAACCCCGTGAGAGAGAGTTAAAGCAGGTATTATTATCCTCTTTTTAGCAACAAGGAGACAGAATCAGAGAGATTAAGTAACTTGCCCACAGTCACAAAGCTAGCAAGTGTATGAGCTGGGATGTGTGTCTGGGTTTCTCCTGCATATATAAGAAATGGGGATGGTTAGCCTTCATTATTCATGTTCATTAAAAGTCTTTTTGAAAAAAAATTTTGAAATGTGCCCTGCAGTTAGTCTTGAAAAAAGAAACCTTGGTGGGGGGTTGTGAGTTGTGATTTTGCATGGAAGGTAACCTAAAGGTCACTCACTTTCCACATTTTGAAATGAGGAAGACAAAATTACATTTTGGCTTAGTTGACACCATATACTGCTAAAAACATCCCTGTCTTTACAAGTGGTTGTCTCTACTTATTTTGTACCCCATTCAAATTAATATGTTTTTGGTGTTTGCATCTGTTCTTTCTTTCTTTGATATCTCAAAGTAAGATTCAATCTATGAAAAGGAAATGCTTGAAGTTGATTGGGACTTCTTTCCATTCTACCCTCTCAATTTAATAGCAAAGACTAGTTTTTATTTCTGTTGTCTCTTCCATCAGGGCCTATAAAAGATTATTGCCCTATTGGGCCTTGGTCTATGGAGTTGACAGAAGGACCAGATGAGGCAATAGTTCTTGTCCAGGAAAGCAGAAAATCACTCTAGATACTCAAACCTATGAAGAAACTGATTCACAAGGACAAATTTTCAAAGTCCTGTTTTCTGTCCCAATTGATCTGTTGCTAAGAACTCTGACATCCCTGGTTCAGGTCAGGGTAGATGGGGAAACACCAGTGTTTGGCCTTGTAGAAAATAAGATATCAGTGAGTAGGGAGCAGGTTACATAGACCATGACTCCTTTAACTCAACAAAGGCTTTTGGATGAGGATGTGAATCCCCACAACCCAGGGTGGAGTTTTGTTGTCCATCAGTGATCTCCATATTTATATGGTTGTAATTATGTTAGTCACTGTGTTCTTCAGTAAAGCAGAATGATGAAAGAAATTCAGTCAAGTCTGAAAGATATTAGGATGCAGGGAAGTTAAAAAATCTTCAATGGGTAATAAAGCTTTTGGCCACTTAATATCATTAGCAAGCAGAACTTCTATGGACTAAGTTAAACAAACTATTTCTTTTCTATAGAATCTGAGCCTCTTGACTTCACACACTGGAAGCACCTTGCATTCCTGTGGCCTCTCCTCAGATTAACTGGTTTCTTCCAGAACTTCCATTTTAAGGAGCATGTCCAGAGCAATCATGGTTTCATTTCTGCCCAAGATATGGTCCAGACTTTGAACTTTCTCTACTGTATACCCCCTCATCCATTGCCTTCATTTCTTCCCACCCCCCAGTGGCTTCCTTTTGGGTATTATCTATCCCATTAAAATGTAAGCTCCTTGAGGGTAGGTACTATCTTTCATCTTGAATTTTTGTATTGCCTATACTTAGCACAGTGTCTAGTATATGATAAGCATATAGTTAATGCTTATTTAAGTTAATGCTTGACTTGAAAAACATTTGTTTCCCTGAAGACATAGTATGAGGGTAACTAGGTGGTATAGTGGACAGAGTGCTGCACCTGGAGTCAGGAAGAATCTTTTTCCTGAGTTCAAGTCTAGGACCAGTCATTTACTAGTTATGTGACCCTGAGCAAGTCATTTAACCCTGTTGGCCTCAGTTTCCTCTGGAGAAGGAAATGACAAGCCTTTCCAATATCTTTGCCAAGAAAACCCCAAATGAGGTCACAAGTCAGACACAATTGAAATGATTGAACAGCAACAAAAGAATCCAGCACAGTACAATGACATAGGCATTTCATGAATCCTTGTTGATTGATTTCCTACTGAGATTATGTATGTATTTATAATATACATACACACATACATACATGTATGTATCCACACATATGTATACTTGTAATTACATACATTGTTGAGGGTTTTTCAATTATATCCAACTTTTCATGACCCCATTTGGGATTTTCTTCACAAAGATACTTTGTCATTTCCTTCTCCATTGTGTGTGTGTGTGTGTGTGTGTGTGTGTGTGTGTGTGTGTATAAAAAAGCAAGGATAAATACCTATCATAATAAGAAGAACAGTACCTCACATTTATATAATATTTTAAAGTTTACAAAATATTTTACATATATTAACTCACTTCATCCTCACAACTAGTGACTAGCTACTATTATCATTTACATTTTATACAGAAGTTAAATGACTCTCCTCTAGAGCTTGCCATCGTTCTAGGTGCTCCATTTACAAGAACAAAACCCCTGGCATCTCTCTATTTCACCATGACCTTCTATTATTCCATTTTTCCTTATTCCTTACCCCTTCTAAACCTATTCTTTTTCCTCATCATATCCTCCTTTTGTCAGTACTTTATGAGAACCTTTCTCTTTTACATTTCCCCCTTTCTAATCTCTACCTTACAGTTAACCAGTCTGACTTCTTATTGTCCTTTACTCTGGAACCCCTTGCCCCTTGACAAATCCTGTCTGTGAATTACTCCCACCATTCCCCCCCTTCTGTTGTTGTTGAATGGAATTGTAGGAGGTCTCAATGAATGTAGGGCCTTCATAAAAGCAGGGCAATGCTTTTAACACATTCCTGAATGATTCCCTAATCTTTTTTCCTACAGAAGTCATTCCAAACCTTCTCTTCTCTTCACAAACTTTTCCTACCTCCCAATTCCCCATCTTTTTACCTCATACTTAGTTGAAAAAAATGGCCATTTTCTGTGAATTCACTCTTTTCTTCATCTCAAAATTCCAACATCCTCTAGGACTTTTTCAAACTGACCTCCTCATAGTTTGATTCCATGTTTACAATTCATAGAATAATTAACAAAAGGAGGTTTATTTAGTCATATAAAGGGTAGGATATTGAAAAAAGGATTTTCATTCAAGCTAAAATCTTGATTCCACTGATGGAAATTCTCTTGAGCTGATCATTTTACTAGTTTGTGATTATAGCCCTGAGATTATAGCCCCCACCTTGTGTTCTGGCTATTTTTATACTTAGACTATTTGAAGCAATCAAATTTTGAGAAGTATCAATACTTTTTAGAGAAAAATTAGTTTAACCTATATGTTGTATGATCTTAATAAAAGTAAGCTCAGAGCTAGACCCTAGAAAATATTGTTCTTACCACTTTTTCTTGCAAAGGTCTAACTTTTCTATAAACTCCTTTGATTCCATTAATGGCTTCCTCAGTCAGTCCCAACTCTAGTCTTTAGTCTCTCCTTATCTATTGATTCCTTCTGTACTAGCTTGAGCACCCCTAAATCTCCTCTATTCCTTAAAACAAACAAATAAAAAAACCCCTCCGTAAACCCTCCCATCCTCTCTAGTTATCACTGTATAATATCTTTTCCCTTCCTGCAACTCCTAGAAAAAGCTACTTCAATCACCTCTACTTTCTCTCTCTCTCTCTTTTTTTTAGGTTTTTGTAAGGCAAATGGGGTTAAGTGGCTTGCCCAAGGCCACACAGGTAATTATTAAGTGTCTGAGACCGGATTTGAACCCAAGTACTACTGACTCCAGGGCTGGTGCTTTATCTACTATGCCACCTAGCCGCTGCTTACTTTTTCTTTTATTTTTATTTCTCAACCCTTTAAAAT
Source organism: Macrotis lagotis (assembly GCF_037893015.1). Lineage (NCBI taxonomy): Eukaryota > Metazoa > Chordata > Mammalia > Peramelemorphia > Peramelidae > Macrotis > Macrotis lagotis. The sequence goes on from NC_133661.1 coordinate 254,716,016, forward strand.
CTGCCTTCTGATCTCATCACTTAATTGAAACTCCTGATAATCTCATAATTGACAAATTTTGAGGTTGATTTTCTTGGTTCTCACTCTTCTTGATGTCCACACACTGCTGACCACTCTGCATTTTTAGAATATTGCTTTCCCCTGGCAATCCTGTCTCACCACTCCTTTTTAGTTTCTTATGCTGGCTCATCATCTATATTATGTATTCCCCAAGATCTGCCCAAAGAAGCTTTCTACCCTTTCTCATTTAGCGATCGCATTATCTCCCATGTGTTCATTTATCATATCTATTCATATGACTTCCAACTTTATATATCCAACCCTAGATCTCTTTTGAGTTCTACTTCTCAATCACCAGACCCTTCAGATGGAATATTCCATAGGCATCTCACATTCAACATGTTCAAAAAAGAACTCAACATCTTCTTGCCCTCTCCCAATCTATTCTTTCACTGAACTGGAAGTCAAGCTTCTCCCCATTCCTATTTGTTATAAATGGCTCATGAATACTTAGTCCAGAGTAATTAAATTTTTTTTTATTAAGACATCTTAATGGCACACCTCTCTCAAGGGGAGTGGACACTGAAATCCCAAAATGCTAGATGTTATATGCACTTTGAAAGGCTTTGTCCCTGACCCTTTGTGCCAATTGTTGGCTGGGATCACAAATCTAATTGATATATTCACTCCTATACATTTTTCCTACCCTGCTCATTATACTAATGAGCAAGAACAGCTACCTCCTTGACCAGGTGCAAAGGATAATAGCACAGACTCCCATTCAACCCCTGCAAAGTTATTTCACCTTTTCCCTTTGTCTTAACTCTTTCCTTCTTGTGAACAGGTTGGCATTTCTTGAGTTCTACAAAGACCAGACATCCTGATTTTTGTAATGTATTATCCTCACAGACATGTGTGAGACTGGCAAAATCCTTTCTCTCCCTTGTGAAAGCAAAACACTTGCTTCTTTCCCTCACTATTCCTGAAACTCAAGTTTGACCATATTTCACCCTTACTCAATAAATTTCAGTGGTTCTCTATTACCTCAAGAATAAAAATATAAACTGCTTTGTTTTACTTTTTTTTTTCTTAGGTTTTTGCAAGGCAAATGGGGTTAAGTGGCTTGCCCAAGGCCACACAGCTAGGTAATTATTAAGTATTTGAGACTGGATTTGAACCCAGGTACTCCTGACTCCAGGGCTGGTGCTTTATCCACTGCGTCACCTAGCCACCCATCTGTTTTACTTTTAAAACCTCTCTCCAAATCAAAGGTATGTCCATCAATTGAGGACCGGCTAAATAAATTGTAGTATGTGTATGTTATGTAACACTACTGTTCTATTAGAAACTAGGAGGGCTGGGATTTCAGGGATGTCTGGAAAGATTTGCATGAACTGATGTTGAGTGAAATAAGCAGAACCAGAAGAATTCTGTAGACCCTAACAGCAACATGGGGGTGATGAACAAACTTAATGGACTTGTTCATTCCATCAGTGCAATAATCAGAGACAATTTTAGGATATCTGTGATGGAGAATACCATCTTATCCAGAGAAAGAACTGTGGAGTTTAAACAAAAGCCAAAGATTATTACCTTCAATTTAAAAAAAAAATTGTCTTATGGATTACATAATTTTTCTATCTTTAATATTCAATTTATTCCTCAAGGATATGTTTTTTTCTCTCAAAACATTAAATTTTGATCAATACATAGTATGGAAACAATGTAAAGATAATCAGATTACCTTCTGTGGGGGGGAGGGGGAGGGAAAGGAGGTTGGGGGGAAAATTATAAAAATTCAAAACTTTACAAAAAATAGGTAGGCAATATGACCAGAAAGGATAATGATCATTGTTGGAAGGGCTGTGGGAAATCCGGGACACTATTACATTGTTGGTGGAGCTGTGAACTCATCCAACCTTTCTGGAGAACAATTTGGAACTACACTCAAAGGGCAACAAAAATGAGCATACCCTTTGATCCAGCAATACCACTACTGGGTCTATACCCTGAAGAGATGATAAAAAGGGTAAAAACATCACTTGTACGAAAATATTCAAGTAAATGTCCTTCAATTGGGGAATGGCTTAGCAAACTATGGTATATGTATGTCATGGAACACTATTGTTCTATTAGAAAACAGGAGGGATGGGAATTCAGGGAAGCCTGGAGGGATTTGCATGAAATGATGCTGATGGAGATGAGCAGAACCAGAAAAACATTGTACACCCTAACAGCAACATAGGGGCAATGATCAACCTTGATGGACTGGGTCATTCCATCAGTGCAACAATCAGGGACAATTTGGGATTGTCTGCAATGGAGAATACCATCTGTATCCAGAGAAAGAACTGTGGAGTTTGAACAAAGACCAAGGACTATTAACTTTAATTTAGGGGGGGGGGAAACTGATATCTTATTGTCTGATCTTGCTATCTCTTATACTTTATGTTTCTTCCTTAAGGATATGATTTCTCTCTCATCACACTCAATTTGGATCAATGTATACCATGGAAACAATGTAAAGACTGGCAAATTGCTTTCTGTGGGGGGAGGGGGGGAGGGAAGTAAGATTAGGGAAAAAATTGTAAAACTCAAAATAAATAAAATCTTTAAGTACAAAAAAATATAAGTAGAAACTACTGTTTGTATATAATTGGAAAACAAATAAAATATTTATATAATAAAAAATGAGAAGAGAAAAACATTTTAAAAGACCCTCTCTCCCCCTCATCTTTTTGGAGGCAATTGGGGGTTAGGTGACTTGCCCAGGGTCACACAGCTAGTAAGTCTGAGACTGAATTTGAACTCTAGTCCTCCTGACCAAGTGCTTTAGTTGCCTCCTTTTAAAGCTCTTCCAAATCTGCTCTTCCACCTTTTTTTGTAGTCTTATCATATATTTCCCCTTCTTGTACTCATCCAACTGGCCTCTTACTGCTCTCCACACAGTTATTTTATCTCCCATCTTTCTACTTTTGTACTGGCCACCTCACTCCATGCCAGGAATGCTGTCCCTCTTCATCTCTACCTTTTACATTCTTCTCTTAGAGATTCAATTTAAGCTTCACCTGCTTCACAAATCTTTGACTCATCCTCTCCAACTACTAAGGCCCTACCAAAACTATCTTGAATTTATTCTGTATTTGTTCTATATATGCTTATACACATAATTTCTAGCTTCACCAATACAATGCACAATCCTTGAGGGACTGCAACATCTATTGTCTAGCCCAGTACTTGGCTTTATCAAGATCATTACTTGCTTGTTGATTGATTTTTTGACTTTGCCAGCTTTACACAACTACCAAGTATCTTGCATCAGGATTCAAATTGAAATATCTGTGATCCCAAGCCCAAGACTCCATTCATTAGGCTAGGCTCTTTCTCAAGAATACTAACATCCATAGCTGCACAGACATTACATAAAACCAAGGGGATACACACTCATACACAAAAAATAGAATTAACTTTTATGTGACAATATACATTGATGGGCAATGGACTGGAATCATTGGGTTCTGTGCTCTTACATCCACCCCAACTTGTGAGAACACTGGTTCTGGAGTCAGGAAAACCTGAGTATAAATCTGACCTCAGATGCTTCCTAGCTGTGTGACCCAGGGCAAATTATTTAACCACTGTCTGCCTCAGTTTCCTCAACTATAAAATGATGATGATAATATTATTACCTACTTCACAGGGTTGTGAGAATCAACAGCACCAGAGAATATGGTAGGCGCTTACTCTGTTTCTTCTTCCTTCTTTCTTTTTTTCTTTTCCTCTTTCTTTTCTCCCTTTCTCCACCCCTTCCTTGCATTCACTTCATTATGTTTGCCCTCTTAAGCTAAATAAACATAATGGTATTATTAGGTGTGTAGGCAATGGCATTGGGAATTTGTTGGGTTGATAACCTTTTAAACAGGCACATGGGACCTTTTTTGGGGTAGGAAAACTACCTTAGGGTCTTCTGTCCACTTCCTTTGACAGCCTTGAGAAACTAGGCCCTGAATAGGCCCAACCCATTTCCTGTGAAGTTCTGCTAATTCAAATAGTAACAATGAAAGAGAGATGCTTTCCAGGTTCCATAAAATCTGTTTAATTAACTGTCTTTTGCTTTGAATTAATGTGTCTTCTGGTTGGTCTGATAAAAGAAACATTAGATATATAATTCACCCACATCCATATAGGGAATTGGAGTTTCTGTTTTCTTTCTTTCTCCTTATCTGTGAGAAATAATAAATTATGTCACATTTATAGAGCTTCTTAAACTTTATTACCTAGTACTTCCCAGTAACCCTGTGAGATAGGTAATAAGTACCCTATGAGTCAGTTGATCAATAAGCATTTATGCTGCTTAGATGGCAAAAAGGAGAGTCCCAGTTCTGCAGTAAGGAAAACTTGAGTTCAGATCTGGTCCTAGACACATTACTATTGGATCCTGGGCAAATCTTTTAAACCATGAATGTTCCAGTTTCCTTAACTATAAAATGAGCTGGAGAAGGAAACGGCAAAAAAAAAAAAAACCCTTCAGTATCTCTGCCAAGAAAACCCCAAAGGGGGTCACAAAAAGTTGGTCACAACTAAAAAAACAAGTGAACAACATAAATAACTGAGTTGAATTCATGGAAGGAAATCAAATTTAAGAAATCTGGAAAGGTAGAAAGAGGCTGGATTATGAAAAATACTACAATTGCCAACCAGAAGGCTTTATTTTAAAAATGTTTTGGTATAACCTGCCAGAAACAATTTTATTAATTTAAATTATTAAACATTTCTACTTAGAGAAAGGACCAAACATGGGTGGTTACTCCATTAGTTTGAAAATTTTCTCTCACAAATAACTTTCAATCTAGAATTTATCATATTCTCAATCAATAAATGAAATTTCAAGAAGATAAAACATAGTTCTAGAACTCAAGATGGTTAGTTTTGCTTCATCCAATAGAACTATAATCCCTTAACTGTTGGAACAGCCTTAGAGAATCCTCCTAATACCATTCAATCAGAGGATTATGTATTTGATCCTAGAAGTGACATAGAGTTATCTATGCTTGAGATTCTAAAATCATTTTGTCAGCCGAGTGAAGGATGGATCAGTGTGAGGAGAGATTTGAGGCAGGGAGACCAGGTAGAAGGCTATTGTAATAGTCCATTAATTGTATAATGAAAATATTATCCACAAAACCCACTCTATTTCAGGATTATGGTGGCTAAAACTCAGAGATCTATTTATTTTGTAGTTCTCAAGCTAGGAATAAGATGTTTCCATTATTTTGGCCAGAACCCAAAGCTACTAGTTATTCCACTGGAAAGAATGCTTAGATGCTGCTAACCACTGATGCTTAGGGGATAATTCCCACATGCCATCACCTGCTATTCTCCAGGTGCTGGTCCCTCGGGAAGGTGTGAATGGGTTTCCATTGGCAGCTAGTACAAATTCAGGTGGAGAAACGAGTGGAGGCAGGAGCCATAGCTCCCCCTTTTCCTCTGCCTCCCCTCCAAAGTTACAATAACCATGTATCCTAGCATCTGAAGGGAATTGGGACACTGGCCACCTTCTCTGAGGACCCTAGTCTTTCCTCTTCTTCCTGGGGAAAAGTTGACTTGATGAATGTCAATATCTGGCCTACTAAAGCAGACTTGAAGAATCCCTGATGCTCATATCATGGAAACCCTCTGCAGCTAGAAATTCTTCCCTTTTTACTAATCCTATACCCCTAGAGATAGATGTTTGTTTCTATTCTTTCCTTCTTCCCTTCCCTCCTTCCTTCCTCCATTCTTTCCTTCCTCCCTTCTTCTATTCTTTCCTTCCTTCCTTTCTTCCTTATTTCCTTCCTTGGTCCCTTCCTCCATTCCTTTCTTCCTTCCTTTCTCTCTTTCTCCCTTCCTTCCTTCCTTTCTTCCCAGGACTAGCACTAAGGGTGAACAACAAAAGGCTTTTTGTAGAAGCAGGTATTGTTGCTAAGATGCCATAGGAGGGGCGGCTAGGTGGCGCAGTGGATAGAGCACCGGCCCTGGAGTCAGTAGTACCTGGGTTCAAATCCGGTCTCAGACACTTAATAATTACCTAGCTGTGTGGCTTTGGGCAAGCCACTTAACCCCATTTGCCCTGAAAAAAAAAAACCTAAAAAAAAAAAGATGTCATAGGAAACAGTCTGCAAAAATAACTGGGAGGTTATGTGAAGACCTCCAGAAGATATATGTGTGTATCTATGTAAGATATATATCCACATCATATTTCTAAACTTATAGGTAGGTAGTTCAGGTGAAGCATTGATATCTGGCCCATCCCTCTCCAAGGGAGACTGATTTCTGACTGATTTCTGCTTTAAGGGGAACAGAAGGGGCCATGAAGCTAGACAGTTTTTCTCTATACACTAGAATTTTTTAAAACCTTGGATCCTGGAGCATGGATTAACCTTACTGTCTCCCACATCAAGGAGAGTTTCTGGCATATTAGACCATAAAGTTGAAGCACAATTGGGGAAAGCTGGTCTTCCCATAAAATTCATCTGTCTTTGGTGGTAAAGTCTCCCCAGCTTTAGTTGTAGCAGTTAGTCCCCTTTAGGTTCAAAGAGATATCTGCCTATAATGAAGGTCTGGAAAGTATCAAAGACTAATTATAAAGACAGAAACATCCCTGAATGGAAAAAGAAAAGCTGGTTCTCCACTTATCCCATGTGTTGCATGTCATGTCATATGTATATAGAACAGACAAGGCTAAGAGGAAATTGAAGTCCAAGATTAGTGAGAAGATAGTAACAGAGTACAATACTTCTTTCAATACATTTAAGTCTCTTGCTCCAGATGAAATACACCTTCAGGGTAGCAAAAGGACTGTTCCATGTGATTGCTGAAGATCTGTCAGATGTCTCTGAGGAATATTCAATCACAGGAGAGATACTAAAAGAAGGAAACATGTTTTCTTAATTTTATAAAGGGGAAGAAAAAAGTAGTTCTGGAAACTACAGATCACTAAGTGGCAAGTCTTCAATAAAATTAAAGAATAGTTCATTAAAGGGATGGATTATTAGTACTTAGGAAGGAAAACATTAATCATTAAGAACCAATAACTACCTTTTGACAAAATTCAGTTCAGTTCAATCAGGTGAGGGAGGAGAGACAAAAACTACAGCCTGGAGTATGCCCAAACACAAAGAAGGATGTGGGCAGAGAGACTGATCCTAAGAGAGGGGTGTCAAGGCACTGGAAATGATGGATTGAAGGCATACCACCATAGGACCTTGATGCAAACTGCAGCACAGCAGTTACCTTGGAGGAGGGATGAAGTATATTCCTCAGACAAGTCATTGCCATTGGCTTACATTGCATATCTCTTAGGGTGTTGTTTCTTCTAAATTTCTTTCAGGATAAGCATTGATCAAATTCTGTCTTAACATTATTTTTATTCAACATTTATTCATCATTACTTTATTTTCATCATTATTTAATTTTTATTTATCAAAATTAAAAGCCTAAAATTTAATTAAGCTTCATTTTAAAAAAATAACAACTAAACTTTACTTTAAACATACAAACTTTTAAAAATAAACTTCTAATTAAACTCCTCTCAGAACACAGAACAAAGCCATTTTTTGTAGTCTTCTCTTTTCGACTTTACAAGTCAACTGGACTCAACTCTGCATCTGTCACCATGTACTTTGCCAGAAAGACCTGGTAATCGAGCTTTAGATTCAGACTGTTTTCTTTAAAATTTAAAATTTTAACATCTTTGCCTTCCTCACCCCTACCATTCAGAGCTTTAGGTCATTTTATACTAATGGATGAGCTATAGAAAACAAAGTCACAATGGAAGTTAAATAAAGGAGAAATATCTAGTTGATATTATAATATTTGGGGGGGGATTGTGGTTAAGTGACTTGCTCAGGGTCACGAAGTTATTAAGTGTCTGAGGTCAAATTTGAATTCAGGTCCTCCTGACTCCAAGGTCCAGAGATCTATCCAAAGCACTACCTAATTGTTCCCATGTCTTTTTATTTAACAAGGATTTATTTTTTCTGTCTTCCATTTGCCCTCCTCTCTAAATGAAAAACAAATAAAAATAAAATTCTTAAACAAATATGTATCATCAAACAAAACAAATTCCAACATTGCCTATGTCCAAAAATATATTTCATTCTGAGCCTTGAGTCAGTTATCTCTCTGTCAAGAAATGGGTTGTATTATTCATCAGTGGCCTTCTGGAATTGAGGTTGATCATTGCATCAATCAAGGTTCTAAAGACCTAAAATTGTTTTTCTCTATAGTATTTTCATAACTATACAAATCATTCTCTCGATTCCAATCACCTCACTCTTCATTTGTTCAAAGAAATCTTCCAGTTTCTCTGAAATTTCGGGTCAAGTTAAGTGAAGTCAACAAGAATTTATTAAAGATTAGCACTGTACTAAGTACTGAGAATATAAATACAATCTAAAAGAAAGACATTTCTACCCTCAAAGAGCTTACACTCTTAATAGGGGAAGGTAGAACATTAAAAAAAAGGAGCTTTCAAAGAGGGGAAAGGAGGGACTGACCTAGGGTTCTGGGAGGAGACAGTCAAACAGAGGAAGAGGTCCAAGGTCAGAGAGCACTTCCAATATGAGAAATTCTCCAGATAAGAAATATTGAGTACTATTTCCAGGGCTCTGAGGTTTCTGGGGTATGACAGAGAAAATTCAAAGAGTCAGGTGTGTTGTTGGGAGAAGAATGAAGATGGCTGACCTGGGCATCCTCCTTAACATAGAAGTCCTTAGAGAAATCAATTCATCAGAAGGAGAAGCTTCAGCAGTGGAAGGGATTTCAAGTGTGAGAACTTCAGGGATAAAATGAAGTTTCCAGAAAGAAATGGAAGAAATTTTCTTTTTTGTCATTCCTTATGGAATAATAGTATTCTGCTTCATTGATATTTCATAATTTGATTGGTCATTCTCTACCTGATGGTTATTCACCAAGTTTCTAGTTCTTTGCTGCTACAAAAAGAGTCAGGATAAATATTTTTGTGCATGTTGGTCTTTTTTATTTTTTTGATCTCTTTGGGTTAAAAGGCTTTGCAGTGATATTTCTGTTTCAAAGGATTTTCCCAGTTTAGGAACTCTTTTTTTTCCCCTTAATCTGGCTGTAGTAGGGGCAAGGGAGTCCCCAGACATCAGTAGAGGCATTCTGGGGAATGGAGGGAAGAGAGAAGATTGCCTACTCCCAACTCTGTCAATAAGAAGACCTATTAAAGGTGATGACATAACAACCAAAAGAAGAGGGTTATGTCTCCTCCCAACCCCTTGATGGCATAGAGCCTGTATCATTAAACCTACTTCCTTCTTCCTGCATAAAAACCTTGTGGAAGAAGTAGAGGGGAAGCAAGTAAGAAGTGGAAGAAGGAAGCAGGAATAGTAGGTAGTAATGTATAGCCACAAAAAATTGAGGCTCCAGTGCCCTTTGTGAGTTCTCGTAACAATAAGATATATATTAAGATGGGGCCTGAGTATAGATGTGAACAGTTTTGGTCCTCATCATGAGACAAAATTCTGTTTGCTATGGGTTAATTACAGTTCTAGGTTTAGTAATAAAGAAGTCTAATGATACACACACACACACACACACAGAGATATATATATATATGTATATATATAATATATATTTTTAAATATACATATATTTTGATAGGCCCGCTAGTTTGACAGATCAAAGAAATGGTGCAAAGGGTATCAAGTTAGACTTGATGTATATGTAAAAAAGACCTTTGAATGAAGGACATTCAGAGTTGCTTTTCCCGACTCTGGTCCATCACATGTTTTTGGTTTTTGTAAGGCAACAGGGTTAAGTAACTTGCCCAAGGCCACACAGCTAGGTAATTATTAAGGGTTTGAGGTCAGAGTTGAACTCAGGTCCTCCTGACTGCAGGGCTGGTGCTCTATTCACTGAGCTACCTAGCTGCCCCCTGGTCCATCACATATGAACTTGGGGCTTTAGGATATTCAGCACTAAAGAATTTGCCTTATTGACTACTGAGAAGAACTGATTCTCTTCCCTTCTGATTCGAAATTACTTCAGGACTGTTTTGAGCTGCTTTAGGCAACAGGATGAAGGAAAGGGTCAGTTTACTCTATTCCTCTCCCACTGGCTAAGCAACTGTGAGAAGACATTTCTTGCTGATCTTGGTTCAACTTTGCTGACAGCATCCAGTGAGTAATAATGCTGTATGAGAAGAGGTCTTGGATCTTTCTTACTGTGACCAACATATTGCTCCAATGAAATGGACCATAATCTTTGACCACAGCATCTTTTTTAATTGTTCAAATGAATGATATTATTCTGAAGGTTTTGACTTGTGAGTTTTGAAAGATCAAAAGAGCAATTCTTCAGGAATTTGGGAGTCAGAATCCTTTCCAGGTTTTTCAGTAGCATCAGTATCAATGCCCCAGAAAGCACGGAACAACTTTCAGAGGTGATCTTTGGGACCCAGTCCAGCAGTAGCTAGGATGAAGACTCATTGAGAGTCACACTTTCTGGACCATGTGGTTGGTGAATCAGGTGGACCATAAAGTTGGTAGGACTAGAGTTATATGGAAATTGTGCTGAGAGGGATCCTATTCTCCCCAAAAGGTTTAAGATGATATAAGGAAGAATTCATTCTCAAGGTATTGGGGTGGGGAGAAAAGAAATGCTTGTTCTTTTTAAAATAGTGTTATCTCCTCAAAGTAAATATTCCTTTCTAAAAGCTAATTGATGTGAAATATTTAAGGGAACAGTGTTGGTTACTGACATCTAATAGTGGAAAGAACAGAGCCAGGGGAGGCTCAAAGCAATGACGTTAAAGAGAAAACATCCTCAAATCCATTAACGTACCCTGCAGTCCTGCCTGAGGGGCAGATGTAGTAGTCTAATTTGCTATACTGCCAATTTGCTATACTGAGATGGATATGTCCAGGATTAGAGGTGATCAGAATTGAGGTAGGATTGAGAAGTCCTGCAAATTGCTTTATATTCTAATGAAATTAAAAATATTAACCTTCAGGGTGAATACATATATGTATATTCTCTTAATTAATTAATTATTATATTATTATTATTTATTTAATGTTATAATAAGTTACTTAAACTTGTTTTATTTTGTTCTATTAACATGCACTGTATGTCTTTTGTGTTCTTTAAAATTTCTTTTGTGTGCAGGAAATAAATGCATGCTCCATTTGTTGTTCAGTCAATTCAGTTGTGTCCGACTCTTTGTGACACCATTTGGGGTTTTCTTGGCAAAGATACGAGAGTGGTTTGCCATTTCCTTCTCCAGCTCATTTTCTTCAGTTAGCTTTTTTGTTTCCTTTCCCAGTTGGTTAGTTTCCAGCTCATTTTACAGATGAGAAAAACTGAGGCAAATAGGGTTAAACAACAGCTGCTAAGGGTTGGAAGTTAGATTTGAACCCAGGAAGCTGAGTCTTCTCAGCTCTAGGACCAGTAACTACACAATGTACTGCATCCCCTAATACGCCCTAACCTAATTTATATTGTGCATTTGTGATCCTTTAACTTCTTTTGGGAGACTTGAAACAAGAGTCAAAAACCCAAATTTTAAATAATTTCCCTTCAAAGTGATTGAATTGGGTTTGGCAAGCTGAATGAAGAATGGGGGGGGGGGGGGCAAAGCAACCATAACTCCTTTCATTAGAAGTCAGGCTACCCTGGGACTGAATTGAATTAAGACTATATCCTGAATCCAGAGGTGAGTGGTCCTTTAGGGAGAAGGACTGGGTACAATGCTTCGGCCCTCTGGGTCCTATACTGATTCATCAGTTTTAAAAAAGGAAAAACATTCTAACAAACTGGTCCAAAAGTAAAATGAATTTCTTATGGAAGTAGTGCAGTTCTCTTTCATGGATGACTCTCAAGAGGAAGGCTAATGACTTTTTGTTGGGGATGTTGTATAGGGATACTAGTTCATTAGATTGTAAGCTTTTTGAGGGCAGGGACTTTTTTTCCCTCTTTTTGTTTATATTCTTAGTGCTTAGCTTAATAAATGGCACATGTTATTATTATTATTATTATTATTATTGAGTCATTCAGCTACTCTTCATGACCCCATGAATCATAGCAAAGTCCTATCCTTCACTATCCCTCAAAATCTGTCCAAGTTCGTCTTCCTGTTCATTGTTTCTATGACATTATCTATCTTATCCTCTGCCATCCACTTTTCTTTTTTGTCTTCAATCTGTTATCCTTGGGATTTGGGGTTACTGAGAGATGAAAGAATTTGTGTGCTCCCTGGAATTTTCAAACTGCTCTGGATTTTATTATAAATTATTACAAAGTAAATATGTTAAAACTCTTCTCCTGAAGAAGCAACAGGAACTTTAGGACAGAGTGAATATCAAATGGCTTGGTGAGGTTGCTTGGAAGACAGAGAGAGAGAGAGAGAGAGAGAGAAAGACAGACATTCAGGGAGAGCTGACCGGGCCAGAGAGCAGACCGGCCCTGAGCAGGGGTTTAAGTCTGGTTTTTATAGCCTTGCCCATTATCTGGGCACTGAGGGCAAACGGGGAAATCTTCCCCCCCCCCCCCCCCATGACCGAAACTAGGTGGAAAGTTGTCGGGGTGGGGGTGGGGACTGGGAATGAAGAGACAGGATACAAATTTTACATTCTCTGCCATTTTCATCTCTCTGGACCTCAGTACTCTCCTCTGTAAAAATGAGAGTTTCAACTCTGCCTCTAAAGTCTTTTCCAGCTCCAGAGTTACAATCCTACAGTATTATTTTGTGGTCCTATTTCTTTTCAGTGTGTGAGAGAGATCCTTTTTTTTATACCTCTCAGTCATCTATGCAACTGGGAAGATGTGGCCTGTTGTAGAAAATAGATTGCAAAAGCCTGGCTGCTTCCTTCTCATTTTTACCTCAGCAATTCCTAATCCCCGGGGTTATAGTAATGGAAACAATCTTTAGTTTCCTTTTAGAAACTTTGACTCTTTGAAATATCTCAAAAATCAGTAACTGAGTTCTTTTTAGATTGGGTTGCCTCCAACACAGTTTTATTTTGAGTGTATTTATTTAGGTGCACTCCAAACTCTAAGTAGGAGTTTTTGCACCTGGGGCTATCATTTTATTAAACACATCCAGGACATGAAAAACAAAAAAAGAATCAGGGCCAGGAGAACACTCCCATAAATAGAGACCTCAGGACATCATGTAGCCACCACTCAGGAGGTCAACTAAAATAGAGAAAAAGCCTCCCATCTGGTAACTGCTTAATTTTCATTTTTCTTTTCTTTTCATTTTTTTTTATTTTTGCAAGGCAATGGGGTTAAATGACTTGCCCAGGGTCATACAGCTAGGCAATTATTAAGTGTCTGATGCTGGATTTGAACTCAGGTCTTCCTGACTCCAGGGTCCGTGCTCTATCCCCCTGTGCCACCTATCTGCCCCTTATTTTCATTTTTCATAGCTTAGTCACTTAGGTTAATTATTTCTCCATGACTGACAACCAAAAAATCTGATTGTTGGGGAAAGGAATATTGCTGTCTCCCAACATCAAATGGATGTTTGGAGAATAGGGAGTAAAAAGAGTGCCTTAAAACAACACCTTTTTCTTTGTTCAGTTGTGTCCAATGTTTTGTGACCTCATTTGATTTTCTTGGCAAAGATATTGGAGTGGTTTGCCATTTCCTTTGTCAGCTCATTTTGTAGATGAGGAAACTGAAGCAAACAATTGAATGAATTGCCCAGGGTCTTACAACTAATAAATGTCTGAGGTCACATTTGAACTCAGGCCTTTCTAATTCCAGGCCTGGTGCCCTTTCTATTGTACCACCTAGCTGTCCCTTTTATTTACCTCAATATAAAAAAATTAAAAGTCCACAATTTCAAAATATGAAAAAATATGATGAGTCTAAGTTTTCCTACTCATGGGTCAGAATGGAGGTCAGGTCCCACCAGCCACAGTCTTGGATCTCTTCTCTCCCATCATCTGGGGAATTCTGAGAGACAAGAATCAGTGCCATGACCAAACTACTCCACATTGCTAGCCTGATCTCGCATCTGTTCTTGACATATTATCACTGAGCTCCACCCTGCCAACTCCTAGAAATAGGAAAATGCCTCAGTTGTCCTACATTGTTTGCTGCTCTGGGTGTGGCCTCCTTTATGACTTGCTCTACTTAAAAACCATTTCTACCCCTTACATCTTTGTATCAGGAATTGGGGTAGTGGGTTCTAAATTAACTAGATAACCTAGGCTTCCATCTTCCCATCTCAGATTTATTTTCTTCATCTGTAGAATAAATGGGTTACCTAGATATTCTCTAAGATGTCTACCAGTTGTTTTGCTTTGATTTTGTTTTAAAGCAACATAGTTAGCATGTACATATAACTTTAAGGCTTGCATGATGTTTGTTGCTTCAGTTGTGTTCAGCTCTTCCTGACCCATTTGGGTTTGTTTGTTTTTGTTTTTGCTTTTGGTAAAGTTACTGGAGTGGTTTGTCATTTTCTCCTCCAGCTCTTGTTACAGATGCGGAAATTAAGGCAATAGGGTTAAATGGTTTGCTCAGGGTCACACAACTTGTAAGTGTCTGAGGGTAGATTTGAATTTAGGAATGTGAATCTTATTCCATGCCTGGCACTATATCCACTGTGCCACCTAGCTGCCCTTTAAGGTTTGCATAGCACTTTACAAATTTTAATCTCTTCTTATACTCACATCCCTGAGAGGTAGGTGTTATTCTTACCTGCATTTTACAGGTACTAATAAAATATTCTAGTAAATGTAGCTAGTAAATGTCTGAGGCTAGGTTCAAACTCAAATCTTCCTGGCTCCAAGTCCAGCCTTCTATCCACTGCACTCTTTAGATGCCTTTTAAATTAAATGTCTTATTATAAATTAAACAATTAAACTTGTTTAGTAAATATATGCATCTAAGTAAATTAATTTCAAGCTATAGATTATCAAAGAGACAGTATGGCAGAATAAGTATTTAAACTCTATGACATTCTTTCTTGAAACTGTGGCTTTCTTAGAATGGCTTTAGAATCAAGAATACCTGAGTTTATATGTGGCCTTTCAAATATGCTAAACTTGGGCAAATCACTTAACCTCTCAATGTCCCAGGAAACCTTTTAAGACTAAGTGGTTGCAACTATCAGTCATTTAGAATGAATTTCTTCCTGGAGGTTTCAAGTCCAATAAAAAAAATTATATTTTTTTCATTCTTCCTTCTAAATTCCCATAATGGTTCTTTAAACACTGATTTAAATTTACATTTCCTTAAATGATCATAGCTAGACCACATCTCCTCTTTTTTTGGCTGTCTTTTTAAATTTTACAATATTTTATAAAGATCTCTCTAAATTTCTATATTCTGTCTTAATTGCATCAAGATCTCTCTAAATTTCTATATTCTGTCTTAATTGCATTATAACCTGTCTGCCTTAATTACATGATAGCATTTCATTTAACTGTTCCCGTATTTAAATTATTTATATTGGGCTTAGTTTTTATTATTGTTTTGCAATGTAATATAATTCTTTCTGTGAAAGTTCTCTGATTCTTTTGTCTATGCAAAAGCTTATGCAAGTATCACCACACGAGTCCACCTCATCCTCTACCTTCTTTTGCCACCCCCAGCTCTGCCTTTCTCTATGGCAAGAAATCCGCTTCCCCCTACAGTGAGAGAATCAGCCAGTCCTTGTGGCTGAGAAGGTAAATGAGTGATCTCTAAGAGGTTCTAAAGACATGTTGCCATGGAAGCCCTAGAAGGACTGTTATTCTTATCCTAGATCTGGTACTAAATAATAATAACTCACATTTTTATGACGCAAGATAATCACAAGGAATTTGATGTCAAGGCTCATATTTGATCTTTACCACATTCCTATGGTGTATGTAGTACAAGTATATTTATCTACATTATGCAGAGGCTCAGAGAGGCTCATTCCTTGTCTATGGTCACATAGAGCATAAATCATAGATTCCTAGGATTTCAGAACTAAAGGGAATATAGGGTTTTCTTGGTCCAAACAACTCATTTTTTAGATATTAGGGAAACTGAGGCCCAGAAAACAGCCAAGGTCACATAAGTAATAAGTGACATCCATAGGATTTGAATCTAGGCCCATTTTCCATTATTCCAGTAGTCTGATAGCCTTTACATTGTTTCCATGCTATACATTTATCTAAGTTGAATGTATTGAGAGAGAAATCATAGCCTTAAGGAAAAAAAAATATGAGAAAGCAAAATTACATAAAAGAACGGTGCTTTTTTTTTTAAAAATTAAAGGTAATAGTCTGGTCTTTGTTTAAATTCCACAGTTCTTTCTCTGGATACAGATGGCATTCTCCATCACAGATACCCCAAAATTGTGCCTGATTGTTGCACTGATGAAATGGGCAAATCTATTAAGATTGATCATCACCCCCATGTAGCTGTTAGGGTGTACAATGTTCTTCTGGTTCTGTTTAACTCACTCAGCACCAGTTCATACAAACCCCTCCAGGCTTCCCTGAATTCCCAACCCTCCTGACTTCTAATAGAACAGTAGTGTTCTATAATGTACATATACCACACTTTGTTCAGCCATTCCCCAATTGATGGACATTTATTCAATTTATTTTGGGTTTTCTTGACAAGATGCTAGATGGTTTGCCATTTTCTTTTCCAGCACATTTGATAGATAAGGAAACCGAGGCAAAAGAATCACACAGCTAGTGAGTGTCTCAGACTAGATGTAAACTCAGGTCTTCCTGACTTCAGGCCTGATGCCCTATCCATTGTGCCCCCTAGCTCTTTAACTGAGATCAAAAGGTTAGGGGCAAAACAAGAACAGGTTAAATTAGTGGCTGTGATCATGGTCAGCAAAAGAATTACAGGGAATGCAATGAGATAGAAATACTAGACTTTAGGAATGTCAGAAGGAAACTCTTCACTCACACCCTTCACAGCTGGCATATTTTCATCCCCTCCCCCTCCTGCACTTGGTTTTTTAGCAACAAGTATACTCTAATGTCCACAGGCACCAGAGGCATTTTTCCTCAGCTCTTGTTTTGACCCAGATACTTTGAGTCATCAATCACTCTGTCTCATTTGGGGGGGGGGGGTGTTGTTTTATTGACATTTTATGTTTTTAATATCACTTTCATTTTTCAAAAATTCCTCCTCCCTGGATACCCACTTAGAACCTTCCCTGGTAACAAAGAAGAGAAGTAGAGCAGAGCAAACCATCACAGGGACCACATCGGGAGCATTCTGCCTCTATTTATAGTCTAAAACCTTTTGAAAGGAAGAAAATACACTCCATCATTGGTCCTCTCAAATCAAGATAAGTTACTGCATTTTCCATCTGAATTTTGATGAATTTTTCTTATTTTATTCATTTAATTTTTTATCTTGTTGTTTATTGTGAGCATTATTCGTTTGGTTCCTCTCTCTTTTTTTCCTGCATCAATTTATACACGTTTCTCTGAATGCTTCAGACAAGACACTCCATCTGTGGCTCCCAGCATTTTCTTTGGCTAGCCCCCATAGTACTGACCTACCTAGCTTCAAGTGTCAACTAATATTCCACCCTCCACAGGAAGCCTTCCCCAATGATCTCCCTTCTGTTAATTATTTCTTATTTATCTTGTATATAGCTTGCTTTGTATATATATATATTTGATTGCATGTTTTCTCCCTCTATTAGATTGTAAGCTCCCTGAGGACAGGGACTGTACTTTGCTTCTTTTTATATGTTGTTCTTGTCATTTCTTTGTGACTTGGCAAAGATATTGGAGTGCTTTGCCATTTCCTTCTCCAGCTCATTTCACAGATGAGGAAACTGAGGCAAACAGGATTATGTGACTTACCCAGGGTCACACATCTAGTAAGTATCTGAAGTCATTTGTGAACTCATTAGGATGAGTCTTATTGACTCCTGGGTCAGCATTCTCTCCATTGCTCCACCAAGCTACTCCTCATTTTGTACCCTCAGTGCTTAGCACATTTCCTGGAACATAAAAGGCACTTAAATGCTTATTGCTTGGGGCAGTTAGGTGGCGCAGTGGATAGAACATTGGCCCTGGAGTTAGGAGTACTTGAGTTCAAATCCAACCTCACATTTAATAATTACCTAGCTGTGTGGCTTTGGGCAAGCCATTTAACCCCATCGCCTAGCAAAAAAAACAAAAAACAAAAATAAACAAACACCAAAAACCTAAAAAAAATGCTTATTGGTTGATTGATTGATCATATGGTACAATAATATTCCATTATATTTGCATTCCATAGTTTGTCATTCTCCAATATCTTTCTCCCTAAACCTGCTCTTCTTCCTAATTTGTCTACTTTTAACAAGGGCATCTCCATCTTTTTACTTATTCAGACTTTCAATCTCTGATTCCTTCTCAACTCTTTACTATCCCTCTCCCCACATAACTAGCTAATCAATTGCTAAGTCTTGTCATTTTATACTCCCATGACATCTTCCTTTCTCTTTCCTCACAGTCCTAATTCAAGCTCTTATTACCTCTTATCTGGAATATTGTAATACCCTCCTGATTGCCCTCTCCCCTCTCCCATGCTTCAAGTCTCTCTCTTCTCTTCAATTCGAAGTTGCCAAGATGATATTCCTAAGGCATAAGCTTGACCATATCACTAACTTGATAAACTCCAGGGGTAATTAGGCCCTGCTCAGGCTAGCAAGAGCTGATTGTTAAATTTCCAATGTGAGTTACCTCAACAG